>NC_051309.1:117776029-118079059 GCF_015220235.1 Choloepus didactylus | reverse complement strand
CTGAAGTGTAGCCAAATGAACTAGTTTGTGACCACTTCCTCTCCTTATTGGTAAAGATGCTAACAGGTAGATGAGAGAAGCAGCAAATTATCTGAATAACTAGTGAAATGTGTAAGCCACAAGAAATAATCAGGACATTGCTGTATCAAGACCTCAAAACCAAAAAGAAATGTTTTGTTTTGACAGGGTAAGAGGAGGGGATAGTTGTGTTTCTTTGGATGAGAGTAAAATTGTCAGTTCCCTTTTGTACCCAAGAATTCACAAAAAGCCCCAAAACCCAAGTCATCAGGAAGCTTGTTTGACTCTGCATGACTTAGGACAAGTAGCTCAGGCTTAAAAATCTATTTTATGTTTTGACACTAATCTTTACATTATTGAAATAGTATTGTGATAGGAAAAGGTTTTTACAATATACTTTTGAGCAAAAAAAAATTTGAGTCGAAGAAACCCAGCCATAGGTCTGCGGATGAGCCACACGCCATGATTTTGACAAACAGAGTTCGTGATTCAGGAGCCGTCATTCAGCCAACGATTCCTAGGAGGAAAAGCCACTCCTAGGACACTCCAAAGTGGGGGCAAATATACTCTCGCTCTTCTTTTTGAGGTATGTATTCTCTTCTCCTACTTAAAACTTAAGCACAAGCTCTTTTGACTAATTATCCTCTTTTACCCTTCCATCTCTCTTTCTTTTCTCCTTGAAAATTAGTGATGTTCTGTGTGGGGAATGTGTCTCCCATATGAATACTGAAATGTAAGCTTCATGGAGACTGAGATTACACATTGAGGATGGTGAGTAGGTGTGCAAAAAAGCACTTTTTATTAAAAAGAATGAAACTGTGACCTTTCCAAGGTCACAGAGAGGAAGTAGCTACCCCAGAGAGGAAGCAGCTCCAGCCAGGGGCTCACCTTGAGGTCCTCTCCCACAGGGAAGGTCAGGCTGATTTGGCATTTTGTTTCTCATGCTTCAAAATCTGAAAACAGTTGTTTATGAGCAACTGTCTTGTTAAATAACAACTGTAGTCTTTGATACTCAGAACATAGCACACATGTTTTATGTTTCTGAATTCTTTAAATGTCTTAGAACCTTAATTAACCAGACCCCAATGAAATGGAACGCCACCACCCCCACCAACAAATAGTCAAAACTTTTTTGGCACTCCACTTTTATGAGAAAGATTTAAACTTTTAAGTGACTCATGGAGACCACAGATATAATCAATAAAAATGTCTCCAAGGTATACCTAAGACAGTATTAAAGGCAGAGCAAACAATACTGAATGTATAACAATCGTTCATGTTACGAATCTCAGTCCTGAAGTAGTACAGAGGCACTATAATGGGAGAAATATTGTTATGGTCTTTGTTCTTACTCAAGCAAGAAAAACTGTACTGCCCTTCTGAAAGATTTTCAACAAGACAGAATATTCTTTTTTTCTTTGCATTCCAGATAATTGAACTTCTTTTTTCATCTGCCAAAGAATGTCGGTGCTCTGATCCTTCTAAAAAATCTGGGAGTAGTAGCCTGGAATTATTTATGATTTATGCCTACTGCCATAAAGGATTTGAGGCCTGGGAGTCAAGGAATTGATATGACCAATATGCTTGAGTCTGCCCTGGACTTTTTGACCAAGGATGTGTGCTTCATTTACTCAAATGCAAAACAAGAGACAAAGAGCCAAGGAATGACAGAGCTAAAAAGGACCCTTTCTACTGGCAACTGTAGATCATTTTATAGAAAACCAAACTCCAGAGAAGTAACATGTAACATGTCCAAGGCCAAAGGGCTCATCAGTAGCAGAACTGGGACTAAAACCAGGTCCCCTGACTCCAAATCTCTTCCCACTGGCCCAGATAGTCTTTGGTATAGGAGATTTTAGGAGGATGCTATTATGAGAGTGATACCATTTTGTAAAGTCTGTGAATGCTTGAACATGCCATGAAGGTACAAAATATTAAGTAAAAAAAATATTAAGTCCAATTTTGTTCCAAACACCATGCTCCACTCTGATATATGGTAGGGTATAAGTCAAGTGTTGACGGTAGCTATATTATGTGTGTGTGTGTGTGTGTGTGTGTGTGTGTGTGTGTATGTCCCCAAAGAGTATCTCAAATGGGTCCCAAGCTAACAACTCAGTTACCATGTGACTGCCACAATGTTCCTCCTTTGCTTGCCACTGTCCCTGGAGCCACTGTCCCTGGCAAGGCCACTGGCTAAATGTAGCACAAAGAGCCCTTGCCTACAAAGAGCCCTTGCCCACCATGAGGCTAACAGATTACCCTCACTGGGTCTTGGTGGTGGTAGCAAGAGGTGTAGGTTCTGGCTCACATGCTGAGGGCTAGAGTTGACGGTATTAGCAACTCCCAGACCATTAAACTGGAGAGGACAGTGTATAAAAGAGCAGGAGGTATAATGGGTTGTCAAACTAAAGAGGGTCTGAGGCATGTACTGGAGATGGAATATGGCCCCGTGGTTCAGAGTACAGAGAACAAGATAGCCGTGGGAAGGCGTCCAGGTAAACAACTGGAATTTTTTTTCACATGTAGATTTTTGGAGAATTTGGTCTATGTTTAGGGTCTGGGGAGGGATGGATAGAGAGACTACATTCCTCTGATTTCCTCTTCTCTTCTAGATAAAAAGCAACCCAAATTCTTTCTTCCTTACTTGTGCCTTAGCTTCTTCTCCATTATCTAACATGGGAGGGACTTTGACTCTGGGAAAACAGAAGCAAATTCCAAGCAGGATTAGGGAACCCAAATTTATTTATGGGAAATGTGTGTTAGTAAAAGTTTAAGTCAAGCTGTCCCGGAAAAAGAATGTTTGCATAAACATGTATGTAATGTATATAGATATATATATGTTTATATACATAAATGTATATAAGTTATTATTACAGGGACAGTGGCAGGCAAATAGGAACATTGTGGCAATTTTATTATTGTGAACTATAAATCAGTAATATTAATAATAAATTTTAATTTCTATAAATTTATATTTAGTTTAGTATATTTTATAATAAAAATATTTTATTATAAATTCCATATAGCCAATTGATTCTAACTGCATGCTTTCCTTGATGTGCCAGTTTGAATGTATTATGTCCCCCAAAATGCCATTATCATTGATGCAATCTTGTGTGGGCAGACATATTAGTGTTGATTAGATTGTAATTCTTTGAGTGTTTCCATGGAGATGTGACCCACCCAACTGTAGGTGATAAGTTTGACTGGATAATTTTCATAAGGCATGGCCCTGCCCAATCAGCGTGGGCCTTGGTTAGTTTCCTAGGGCACTATATAAGCTCAGACAGAAGGAGCGAGCTTGCTACAGCCAAGAGGAACACTTTGAAGAATGCACAGGAGCTGAGAGAGGAACTGCAGTTTACAGAGACATTTTGGAGGTGGCCTTTGAAAGCAGACTTTTGCTCCAGAGAAGCTAAGAGAGGACAAATGCCCCAAGAGCAAGTGAGAGTGACATTTTGGAGAGAAGCTGAAGCCTAGAGAGGAACGTCCTGGAAGAAAGACATTTTGAAACCAGAACTTTGGAGCAGACGCCAGCCATGTGCCTTCCCAGCTAACAGAGGTTTTCAGGACACCATTGGCCATCCTCCAGTGAAGGTACCTGACTGTTGATGCCTTACCTTGGGCACTTTATGGCCTTAAGACTGTAACTGTCTAACCAAATAAACCCCCTTTATAAAAGCCAATTCATTTCTGGTATTTTGCACCCCAGCAGCATTAGCAAACCAGAACACTTGATTTTTGCCTAACTTTTGTATCCTTAACCAGCCTATAGTTGCAATTAACAAGCAAGTTTAATTTCCACGTGAATACTAGTAAAAATTTTTACTTATGTTAGGGAGGAAGAATCAATGAAGGCCTAAGTTGGACTTGAGAAACTTCATTGCTGAATTATATAACAGTTTTTGAATACTGGGAGAATATTTTCTCAGTTTCTTGTACCATTCACATGTGTGGTACAGACACAACACACTTTTAAGTTTAATCTGCATTATTAACATTTTTCTATCAGTTCCTTAAGTCTAGATAATCAACAAAACAACAAATCGAGTCCTGATTTGCAGCCAGTTTCTATGATTTAAATACTCACATCAAATCAATTGCAAGCCACCAAAGTGTTGTCACTGAAGGGGAGGTTGTGAAGAGACACACACTGTGCACGCGTCATTATATAGCGAATCCCCCATATAGGGATGACAGATGTAAATGGCCTCAAGAGTGAAGTACATAAAGAAATGTGGTAGAATAATTAGGAAGTAATGAGTTTTGAGTATTTACTACCTTTGCTTTTAATATAACTTACGTAAGTTGTTATAATTCAATTTTCAATAATGGCTATGTGTAACAAGGGGCCCATGAAATTCCTAAAACTTTAATAATCAGTTCTTGTGGGGTACAAGCCAGCTTCAGCACTACACCTGGGGGCAAAAGACATTCTTTGGAAAATGAAATATCAGGAATAAGATTACTATTTCATAAGCTATATAGTCACATTAAATTATAAAGCCATTTACTTAAAAAAATTAATTTCCAAAAACCTTGTCCATCATTAGGTTTGAAATTTCTGTCTAAGTGCGTATGGGGAGAGAGTCCCCCCACGTCCCCCACAGCCGTTCACCACCACCACCTCCACTCCCACAGACACCCACTGCACAGAAGGGGCTCATTAAATATGCCTTATGAGAGCTTCACCTTGTCCTATCCAAAATAACTCTTTTGGGAGCCAGATTTTTAGTATAATTTATTCCAAACCTTTGATGGGGAAACATGTACTCTTGAGGCTGTTCAGATGTGCAGCCAGCGGGGAGCTCCTGGGCCACATTGGCTTTTACAGCTACAGTCCTGTGGCCAGCCCCAACACCCAGAGACACCACGCGGATTTATAACATTCTTTGAGGGATAGTGGATCCAGTCTTTAAATGAATGCATTATGCTGATCCACGTACATGTTTTTCATCTGTGACAGGTATTTTATGGATTGGAGCCTTCACTGAAATGTTACATAATCCTCCTTTAGTAAATAATGTGAATATTCAATATATTGAAACAAGAATGCCTTTGTTTCAGCATAACTGATTCAAAAATATAAAAGGACTCACCACAGACTAGAAATTTATCCCCAAAAAGATCAGTCATATTAGAAGGTATGGTCACATGTGTACCATAGTTGAACTGTAATGAAAGAAGTCTAAGTATATGAGGATTTTTGCCTTTTTATATGGTTGTTTTGAGCTTCTCAGACAGAAGAAGTTAGAGAAATGTAGCATTTAACCAAATTACTAATGTGGTTTAGCTAAAAGCACAGCCAGGATGAATTGATTAAAAAAAATAAAATAAAATGCTAAGGTAGAAAATACTTTTTAAATAAATTAATTTGCAATACATTTCAGTATAAGAAATAACTGAAATTGATTACTACCCATATTATCAAGAGGAACTGTTACTCAGAAAGTTTCAGGTATGGGAAATTGATGTGAACTCAGGAATCTAATCTTGTCTCAAAGAGATTGTACTGTAGCATGTAGCAAAATATTGGGCATATAATAAGCACTCAAAAGAGTTTCATGAGTTAATGAATTAATTAATTGTCTAATGACTGAAGACAACTTATGAACATTCTTCAAGAAGTTTTTTCTTTCATACAGCCTGAAAGAAGACATTTGTAATTTTATTTATGTCACTAATTTGTAGAACATTTTAACATTTTGAAAATTTTCTGTATTAATACCATTAAAATTTCAGCCTTGGCTGAATTATTGGAGTCAATAATTAAGAAGTTACAGTATTCCTCTGTTGTTTTTGCCTGCCCAGGATCCATTCCCTTTTCTGACATTAGTAGCCCTGATTTTCCCCTGGGAAGCCATCCTTCCCTTCTCATAGCCCATGAGGTTACACTGAGGCTGACCGCAACCTCCATCCAGAGTGGGCCTAGGATCCAGGTGTCCACCGTGATTGACTTTTGGGATGGGCATGTGACCCACTGGGCAACTAAGACACAGTCCCAAGACTGTTGCTCACACTGTCATGAGAGAGATGCCACTTTGCCACTGGAGTGTTAATCTGGTAGGATATAAGTCTGGTGTTGACGGCAGACACATTTCCCAAGGTTTAGGGAGAGTCAGACCAGGAATGAGGCAAATGCAGGAGAATGGGAGCTGAGAGATCAGGAGACACAGACTCCTGCTGGCATTATCTACATATCTGTGCAGTGACAGTGGCTGCTCCACTCTTGGACTTTTCAATTTCATGAACCAGTAATTGAGTTGGGTTTCTGTCACTCAACTGGATGAGTCTGTTCTACAAGTCTGTTTGGTGCTTATTTTCATAGTGTGCTTTCCTTGATTGTATTTTAAAGCCTGATGAAAGTACATAGATTTCCTCAGTTGACAAAATACATAATTTTAAATCCTATGACCACCACAAATACTTTAATTATGGACTCAGTAATCAGAACTTTGATAATTTAGGGCAAGGTTTGTGCTTTAATAGAACCTGTGAAGAAAAGGTTTATCTGTGTATTTGATGGCCTAAAGCAGCTTTCAGAAAATGACCCAAGTCTTGGAAGACTAAGATTCAAAAAGTCCTTTCCCATAAAAGTTCTTGTATACTGTTTAAATATTATCCATCCCTGCCAAAGAATTGGATCTAAAATATGGCAATACAGTGGCAAAAATTACACAGATTCACAAAATGAAAAACAGAATTTCATTCCTCCATGGTGCATGGAATGCCTCACAAAACTCTTCTCTTCACAAGGAAACTGTCAGCATAAAAGAAGTGATCCTGAACCTATTTCTTATCATCCCAAATACTGTACCATGAAATCAAAAGGGAGTGGAAGAGAGTGGAAAGAGGAGCCCAGATCTTGGTGTGATTGCCATTTCCGGTATTTACCACCTGTGTGGTCTAGTGTGTTATATTCAGTCTTTCCATCCAGAAAATGAGCATCATAATTTCTTCCTCATGAGAATCAAAGGCGACAGTGTACTTTGAGTACTCCAAGAGCTTTATAAATGAGCCATGAACCATCATATTCATCAACATATTATTAATATTGATATGTTTATTGACAAAGTTCACATTCTTAAAAGAGTATCTGAAAAGGTGAGCCATTAGTACACAGGAGGTTTTATCCTGTTTGTGTACCTGAGACAGACTTACACAAGGGTCTAGGTACCTTGTAACAAAAGGATAAACAGCATTGGTACCCCCTGTCCTTGTGAACTGTACTTAACTATGGCGGTGAACAGCCTGACAAGAAAACCTTTAAAAAGACTGCCGATTCAATACAACTTGCTTTTCTAGGCAAGGCACCGTGCTAAGTACTATCAGAGTTACAAATATGTGTAAGCCAGTCTCTGCTTTCTAGAAATATACAGAAGACCTGTGGAGGCAGGAGTATCTCATACCAAGCCAAGCACAAGTGCTGGATCCAATGGGCAAGCTATATTAATAGCAAGTAGGAAGTGATTAAATCTAGTTGACCTTCATCAAAAATGGGCATTTGAGCCCAATTTCAAAAATGACTTAGTTTTCAATAGGTGTTATGGAAGAGGCCTCACAAGAAGGAAAAATAAATGGAAAGGCACTGAGCAGTGAAAGTACATAGGAATTCATGAAGGGATGGAGATGGAGAATAAACTCTGAATAAATAAATTAACAGTTTGTCAGAACGGAGAGGGCTTCGAATGCCTAAGCTAAGGTGGACTTTTTTCCATAGGCAATAATATGTTATTGCAGATTTTTAAGTAAATGAGCTTAAAAAAAAAAAAAAGCCATGCTAAAATGTAGGAAGAAAACAAGTGTCAGTCTGAAGGATTCCTTGAAGTGAAAGAAGTATGTTAACAGGGAGAAAAGGTAAAGAGCTACTCTACTTTATCCAGCTGAGGGAATATTAGGACCTGAATTATGGCAGTGCCAATGGGCATGAAAATGAAGGAAGATATTTTAGAAATTTTTGCATATAGACTAAGATTTACTTGATAAATATTTGGATATGGAAAATAAAGGGAGGCACCAGTTATTTTTGAAACAATGACTGGGAAGTTGATAATAAGAGTAATCAAGTAGGAAATTCAAATAAAGGTGCATGGTTGGAAATAAAAGCACATTTTGTACTTTTTGACTTTGAGTGCCAGTGTCATAGTGGAGAAATGTCAGCAGGCAATCAGAAATGGGGTATCTAGGCAGGATGAAGGTTAGAGCTAGAGATGAAGATTTAGAAACCATGAGATCTCTGAGAGACTGTAGAATGGTGTTATAGATTGAACTGTGTGCCCCAAAAATATGTTAAGGTTCTAATCAGTATCTCAGAATATACTTTCTTTGGAAATAAAGTTATTACATGGAATTAGGTAAGTTAAAATAAAATCACACTGGGATAGCTTGGGCCCTTAATCTAATTATGATTAGTGTCCTTACAGAGAGATAGAGGTGAGAACCCCAGGTGACAACTGAGGCAGAAAACACCTTGCATCACCAGTCACTGCCAGAAACTGAGAAAGGCAGTGTTCTGGTTTGCCAATGCTGCCGTTATGCTAAACACCAGAAATGGATTGGCTTTTATATAGGGAGTTAATTTGGTTACAAAGTTACAGTCTAAAGGCCATGAAAATGTCAAACACAAGTATACCTTCACCAAAGGAAGGCCAATGGCATCCGGAAAACCTCTGTCAGCAGAGAAGGCACGTGGCTGGTGTCTGCAGAACCCAGGTTGTGTTCCAGCTCCTCTCTCAGCTCCTGTGCATTCTTCAAAGTGTCTCTCTTGGTTGTAGCACCTCCTTCTGTCTGTGAACACTTTTATAGGACTCCAGTGATTTAATTCAGACCCACCTTGAATGGGTGGGGTAACATCTCCATGGAAATTATCCAATCAAAGTTCTCGCCACAGTTGATTGAGTCACATCTCCATGGAAACACTCAATCAAAGGATTCCAAACCTAATCAACACTAATACTTCTGCCTCCACAAGATTGCATCAAAGAACATGGTGTTTTGGGGGACATAATACATCCAAACTGGCCCAGGCAGGGAACAGATTCTTCCCTACAGACTTCAGAGGCAGCATAACCCTGCTGACACCCTGACTCCAAATTTCTAGACTCCAGAACTGTGAAACAATAAATTTCTGTTATTTATGCCACCCAGTGTGGTGGTACTTTGTTACAGCAGCCCCAGAAAAATAAGACAAATGGTATATAGAGTTTTATTGGGAAAGAAGAGACAGAAGTGATTCAAGAAGTAGAGTTCACAACCAAAAGAATCCAGAGTCACCAAAGTGAAGGGACGGAGAGTTTCAAGAGGAAACTGAAGAAAGAACAAGAGGGAAAGAAGATGAAGAGCATTTTCCCATTAGAAGATCAGGTTAGCTCATTTGACTTTAACTGAAAGCTTTGCAAGTTTTTAAAAATCCCATTGTATATACACAGACATTTTAGAGAGTTTTTTCATCCCTAGGAACACTATTCAGGTGATTTTTTTCAGTCTTGAACTTGTAAATGTTTTTGTATTTTTTTAATGCTTTAATTCCTTTTATTTATGAAACCTACTAACCTAAGGATTATAATTCTACAAAGCTCCCATTTTGGAAACATATAACCATTTGGATAATAAAAAATAATTCAAAATCACTTTAGAAGAGAGATGAAAGAGAATATTTTGCTATGTTCTGGGTGCTCAGCAAAAGGAAGAAATCCAACATGTGGAGAGGAAAATGGGAAAAACCCCTTGGTAAATAGACACTTCTTATTTTTCACTCGAAGGATGTTGTAGGCCAGAAATATTGCTTGGCATAAAGGACCCTTGGGATGGCCCATGTAACTTTCTAAAGGAACAGGAAGAGATGGTTTTCTGTTACGAACTGTCCTCCTGGATCCCGCAGCATCACGGGAACTTGAATTGGAGTTAGAGGTGGAGGAAAAAATCTTGGACCCCAAGGTGACACTCTGAGAGGAGGGGAGGTTAAAGGTCTTCTCTCCAATGAGGGGTGACCCTTTGGGGAGGGACCATGCTGCGAGGATTGACAGATAAGTGCTCCAGTGGGTAAAGCCACTGGGGTTTTCACGGACTTTGATTTTGTCCTAGTGACTTTATATTTCAAGAAAATATCATTTTCCAATGTATCTAGATCTGAATTTCAGATTTCTTTGTTGAGTTTATTTACCATAAAAACGATTTCACTCCAATTTGCGAGAGTTGGTTAAACGGAAAAAGTTAATGGAATTAACTTTTCATCAGTCACCTCCCTTCTTGCTGTTCCTGAATAAGGCTAACATTTTTTTTCAATTCAGTTTTATTGAGATATATTCACATACTATACAATCATCCATGGTGTACAATCAACTGTTCACAGTACCATTATATAGTTGTGCATTCATCACCCCAATCTATTTTTGAACATTTTCCCTATACCAGAAAGAATCAGAATAAGAATTAAAAATAAAAAAGAACACTCAAATCATCCCCCCATCCCACCCTATTTTTCATTTAGGTTTTGTCCCCATTTTTCTATTCATCCATCCATATACTGGATAAAGGGAGTGCGATCCACAAGGTTTTCACAATCATACTGTCACATTGTTATACAATCTACATTGTTATACAATCGTCTTCAGGAGTCCAGGCTACTGGGTTGGAGTTTGATAGTTTCGGGTATTTACTTCTAGCTATTCCAATACATTAAAACCTAAAAAGAGTTGTCTATATAATGCATAAGAATGTCCACCAGAGTGACCTCTCGACTCCATTTGAAATCTCTCAGCCACTGAAGCTTTATTTCATTTCATTTCACATCCCTCTTTTAGTCAAAAAGATGTTCTCAATCCCACAATGCTGGGTCCAGATTCATCCCTGGGAGTCATATCCTGAGTTGCCAGGGAGATTTACACCCCTGGGAGTCAGGTGCCATGTAGGGGGGAGGGCAGTGAGATCACCTGCCAAGGTGGCTTAGTTAGAGAGAGAGGAAGGCCAACATTTCTTAGGGTTGACTTGAGGTCATTAAATGTTCATCTAAGGTTAAATGTCTCAATAATTTTAGTTTCTTTCACATACTTTGAAAATTTGCACAGCAAAGATTTTCTCCTTTTCTCTACATAGTTGATTTTTAACTGTGTAAAGACATCTGCTCCAAAAAAGAGAATTATCCATAATCCAAGGATTGCTGCTCATGACATCATTTCCCAAGGAAATCTGCAGCAATAAGGACTTGGGTTCAAGTTTTCAGCTGCCACAATCTCATATAGCTTCTCTAGGAGATTAATAAAATCCAAGGCAGTCCACAGCCTCTTCATGTCTCTGAGGGCCACCACAGAGCTGCCTCTATTTGCCTTTGTCCCAGGAACCACAACAAACCAAGCAAAGTACCCCACAGAATTTGACCTGGATCCCAATCCATCCCCAGTAAATGGGATAGCCCATCTGTGGACAGGACAATGGTGAAAGAAAGGCAAATGAAAAGTGAACTGCCCAGTGCTCTCACTCTTTTTTCTTTCTTTCATCACTCCTTCCTTCTTTCCTTCCTTCCTTCATTCCTTCCTTTCTTCAGGTATAATTGATGTGCAATAAACTGCCTATACTTCAAGTATACAACTGGTTGAGCATTGACGTATGTATATATCCATGAAACCATTACCATAATGAAGATAACAGACAGTTCCATCACCCCCAAAAGTTTCTTCATGGCCCTATGTAATTCACTCCTTTTTCTACTCCCATCCCTAGACAACAACTTATCTGCTTTTTATCACTATAGATTTATTGTATTTTCTACAATTTTATATGAATGGAATCATATAGTGTATATCCTTTTTGTCTAGCTAATTTCACTCAGCATGATGTTTTTGAGATTCCATTGTATTGTGTGTATCAATACTTCATGCTTTTTATATAGTACTATTTTATTATCTTTATTTATCACAATTTGTTTATCTATTCACCGGTTGAGCATGGGTTGTCTGTGGATTATTTCCAGTTTTACAAATAAAACTGTTATGAACATTTGTTTGTAAGTCTGTGCAGACATATGCTTTTTTCTTCTTGAGGAAATACCTGAGAGTGGAATGGCTGAGTCATATGATATGTATAGGTTTAACTTATTTTAAAAATTGCTAAATTGTGTAGCCTTGGTATTATCTATTCCCTAAATGATTAACAGAATTCACAATTTTAGTATCTTTATTAGTAAATGCAGTCGCAGCTAGGGGCGGGCAGCCACGGAACCCTCTGCGCTCAGCGTTGCTTGAGGGGTACCGGCGGCAGCTCTTCCCGGAGGCGTAGGTGAGGCGGGGGACTTGGCCGAGTCCCCGGCGGAGGCGTGCAAGGTGTGGAGGGCGGCGAGAGAGGGACGCGAGACACTCTCTTTTCAGGGTAGTAGAACAAAGAGCCTTTATTCAGGGGTGAGCACAAGTTATATAGGGTGGCATAGAGGGCGGGGCCGGTGTTAGGGGTGTGGGGTCCTTACATGGCAATGCTGAGGGGATAAAGGCTAGGATTGGTTCTGAGACGGCACGGAGGTCGTTTGAAAAGGGCGGGAGTTGCTCTGGCAACGGGGAGTGTGCGGGCAAGATAAAGGGGGCGGTTTTCTCCGGCAAGCTTCCTCTAACGGTTGTATTTTGGGTGAGGGAGATGGGGCCTGTAGCCGGCTCCACTTTCTCAGGCCCGGGGGGCTGTGGAGGGTATTACTGCCCATGCCCACTACCCTCTCCAGGGGCTGGCCAGGTTCCCTGGGGGGGGCTGTGGAGGGCGCTACTGCCCATGCCCATCGCCTCCCCCAGGGGCTGACCAGGTTCCCTGGCCCCGGCCCGCCAAGTTGGAACTCAGCACCAGCAACCCGCAAGTAAAGGGTCATTTGATGCTATCCCAAGACTCACTGATGCTCTGTTTGGCGTATCTCTCTCTCTCTCTCTGTCTCTCTCTCTTTCATTTCCTGTCTTTTTCTTTTTGTTTTTGTTTTTATGGCAGTCATTTTTCTTTCTGTATTTCATTTTAGATAGTTTCTATTGCTAGGTCTTCAAATTCACCAATCTTTTCTTCTGTAGTGTTAACATATTATTAATCCCATCTGGTGTATTTTTCATCTCAGATATTGATTTTCGTTTCTAGAAGTCATATTTGGGGCTTTTTAAATATCTTCCATGTCTCTCCTTATGTTCATGCTATATTCATTAACATATGAAGCATATTTATAAAAGCTGTTTTAATGTCCTTGTCTAATTTTATGATCCATGTCATTTCATTTTCTATTGACTGATTTTTCTCCTCTTTATAGTATGTATTTTCCCACTTCTTTGCATGACCAGTAATTTTTTATTAGATGTAAGACATTATGAATTTTGAGTTGTAGAGTGATGGATTTTTTTTGTATTCTTTTAAATATTCTTGTACTTTGTTTTGGGACGTGGTTAAGTTAGTTAGAAGCAGGTTGATCCTTTCCTTGCTTTTAATTTCTTAGGCACATCCAGTAGAGCATTTAATCTAGAGCTTGACCCCACTATTATGGAAATATTTTTCTGAAGACTACTAGATACTCCATGTGGTAAGAGTTCTTTCCATTCAGTGGTGAGAAGATGAAATATCCCTGGCTTTGTATGAATTCCAGGAATTGTTCAACTTGCTTCTGTCCCTGGCCTCAGAATTTTCCTCATATATTTTATCTGACCAGTATCAAGCTAAAGAATGGGGTACCCTCTACATATCTCCAGAGCATTCACTCTCTTTCTCTCTCTCTCTCCTCTCTCACTTTCTCTTTCTCTCTCCCTCTCTTTCTGTATGACTCTCTCCTCTCAGGAACTCTGCCCTGTGAATTCTAGCCACCTGAACTCTCTAAGCTACAAACAGTCTCCTTGACTCAGGAGAGAATACCATGATTTTTTTTTTTCTGCATTGCAGCCTGGAAACCCTCATCAGGGTAAGCTGGTTCAACCATAGGGCTCATCTCATTTATTTCTATCAGAGATCACTATCCTGTTTCATGTTTTATGTTTTATCTTTCTATCAGAGATCACTATCCTGTTTTATGTTAAATAATTATGTTTATGTTTAGTGTTTATATGTATTTGTCTTTTCCTTTTTTAAAAAACTTTAAGACAGAAGAATAAATCCAGTCCCTGTTACTCCATTATGGCCCAAAGTGGAAATCTGATTCAGGTGATTTAATGCCAAGTTCAGAGATTTGAAGTATAAATTCCAAAGGTTAACGCTGAAAATTTCTGCAAAGTTTCTGCACATATGTGCATGTGTGGGGTGTGTTTCTGTAAACACACATGGGTATGGTTTCTGCATCCAGCTGTGTGACTAAATTTAGGCTTAAAACAAATTTATGAGTAAACTTGGTATAATATACGTAAACAGGAAATAGCTACTTGCAAATTCATTAATTAGATTTCTGTTTATAGAACCATTGTGAAGGACAATCCTTTGTTAGCATGAGTGAGATCCTGCTGTTAATATGAAAAAATATTGAGCAAAATCCTATTAAGGAACCTTGAAGCTTCATTGCCCAGTCAGCCAGACCCACTCATGAGCCTTCTGTACTTCCTATATCCTAAGATAAGATCTTACTCTGGATGTAGCAAGCTCTTGACTAGGCTAGAGCCTTGCATTATGGTCACCCATTGACCTGATCCCATTGCTCTGTCTCTATTCCTGGAGCCCTGCTGGCTGACTGCCCAAACCATTGACCTCTTTTCCAATTTGGGCCCACCTTGTTCCTCATGCCTGGCTGAACCCAAGGCCAACTACCTTGCCTTGACCTCTGATGTAAACTTTCTAGCTTCCTGTCTGCCTGTCCACCTGGCCATTGCTTGGTTTGGTGCCTAGTATATGTTAAAAGCAAAAGGCAAGATACAGGAATCTACTTGTTTTCTCCGAACTGTGGAAAGGCAGCCAGTGGTCAAGAGAGATGGATATGAAGCATATTTATAAAGTTAAGTGAACCAAGGACCTAACTAAAATATTCATGCAATTCAACAAAACACTTCTTAAGCCAGGCACTGTGCAAAGGTCTGGAACACAAGCTTAATAAGACTACAGTCCTGATGATTGGGGTCACCCTCTCATTTGGGAGACAAACAAGATAAGAGATTGTAGCACAGCATGCAAAGGAATCACAGTTTCTCTTTTTCTGTCTAGTTTCTAGTTCACTACTTTTATTTACATTTATGTTTTTATAACTAATTACATTACTATTATATAACACTTACTCTATGCCCAGACCAATTTCTATATTTGTCTGTCTTTCCTACTAAATTATAAGTTCTCTAAGGACAGGAGCCATCTAAGGACAATGGCATCTCTTGTCATTCCCAGTGACTAACATAAATTTTCCTTGAATTTGAACTATATATACAACTCACATATATAAGGGTCTGCTATAAAGTAAGAAAATAATTGTATAAGCAACACATAATAAACTAAAGCATATCTTTGCTGAAAAAAAATAGTAGTAATTCTAGTCATCTAAGAAAATACAGATGGTTACAATTCACAATGGAGGTGTAAAAATATTAGTAAAGTAAATGTATCAAAGTCATTCATTTTTTGTTCACTTTACCCCAAGCTTCATCTTTAATAACATTTGTGTAGCAAGGTTATATCCACATATCTGCAACTAAGGCACAGCCAGCATCAAGCATTCAGGTGATCAACAAGGTAGAAACTAGAAATCATATTTGCAAACCAGCAAAATTCTAGATCCTGCCATTGTTACCATTGTCTCGTCTTTTGATGGCTGGCCACAACTTTCATCCACCATGTGTATATAAAGTTGCCTGGAGGAGAGAATAAAACCCTAGATAATTTTGTGCTTAGGATGAGGTGGTAAGGGTTTAGCTGGCAGTCAAGCAGAGGGTAGGAAGGGCAGTTGAGCTGATTGGTTAGGACTCTTCCAAGTGACAAAAAGCCAGACTGCCATAACAATAAATAGAAAAATAAATAATAAAGAAAAGTGTGTATGCTTTGGGCACAGCTGAATTCAGGAACTCAAACAATGTCATCTGAACCTCATCCCTCTATCTTACTGCTCTGCCCTCTTCCAAGTTGGCTTCATTTTCAGCCTTCTTTCAGGTCATTGAACATCGTACTTTGGAAGAAGCTGAATGCAGTGACATGTTATCTAGAAACTTCGTAACATTGTATTTGCTGGTTAATGAAGGTTGAATAAAATTGTTTAACCAGTTTCTGCCTTAGTGTGTAATTAATATCAAGCTCGTTAACAATTAAAAGAGTTAAAATATGGTTTAACCAAGAGAGGGGCAACACCTTCTAATTTGACAGTGGTTTGTAACTCAATGGTAGCTTCAAGTCTCATAAATGCATGGAATTATACAAAATGACACATACACACTACTGTAGTTCTGTTGATGGTTCTAAACCTTAATAAGCAATACTTATTCAATTTATCTCTCAAAGAGCTTGATGGGATTCATAATCCAGGATTTAAATACATTTTGTGTCCTTCAGATACCCACTTGTTATGGTAAAGTAATATTACTTGGTTTTAGTCTTTTTCTCTGCATTGGCCTGGGTTGGCACTTAAAATCTCCACAAGGGTGGAGAATGTTTTTTTTTCAAGTATTTATCCCCAGCAGAGGGCTTGGTCCAAAGTTGGTCAATAAGTATAAAATGAATGGTCTCTATCTTCAATAGTCTGACTGTAAGCCCATGGTGGTTTGCTGACTCTGCCAGTCCCTGCATATCTGTCTGCTAACTCATCCACACACAGCAGTACCTGTATCTCAAGAGTCTGCTCTGTGTGTGTGTGTTATTAAGGTTTAACTTATATATATAGATAGGTAGATAGATAGATAGATAGATAGATAGATAGATAGATAGCAGAAATCTTAAGTGTATACCTTAAGGAATTTTCACCAGGTGAATATACCTGTGTGACCATCCACAAGCTCAAGAAATAAAACATTTCCAGAAGTCTTCTTTTTCCCCTTTTCAGTCAGTGCCCCATCAAGGAGCAAGGAGAATTGTTAATTCTGATCTGTATCACTATAGATAAGTGTCGCCTGGTTTTCAACTTCATATAAATAAAATGTTACAGTATATCTTTGCTGTGTAACAAACCACCCCAAAACTTAGTCACTTAAAACAAGTGTTTTAATCTCAAAGTTTTGCTATGGCTTGAAAGATTATTTCGATGCCACTGCCCATGTGTCTTCTTGGGTTCTCCAGCACAATTACAGATTTTTTCCTCTGTCGTACACTTTGGTTTTATTCCTTTTATAATAAAAATGATTTCAACATAGCCATTTCTTTATTCACTTGATCTAAACAAATTTCCTTGAGCATAAAAATATCTATCTTTTTTTCTGAACTACTTTGAGAAAAGATGCAAATCTAGTATGCTTAATTGACAGGGTTATAACTCAGAATCACAACAACACAGAGGAGGGAGAGAAGGGAAAGGGGAAGGAAACCGACATTTATTGGAGCCCTGTTATGTGACGAGCACTGTGCTATGCCCTATGCCCTCTGCCCATGGAATCTCATTTAGTCCTTGCAATAACATTGTAAGGTAGGCTTGACTATTCCCATTTTACAGATGAGTAGGTTGAGACTCAAAGAAGCTACCTAAAGTCATACTCATTTCATGTGTACTGCATCTCATTGCATCAGACAATTGTGGGATAAATATCTTCAAGGTGACCGAAATTCATGACTTGCCCCAAATCAGACAAACTAATTTCTTCCTTACCACTCAAACATATTGAGGCTCAGAGAAAGCCAGAAGGACAGGTGTTACAAACTCTTCAGCAGGACTTCAAAATGTCTCATACAGACAATTGGCTATTAATAATTTTTCAAACCAAATTTTTCCACCCCACCCCACCCCCACCTCAGGTACCAGAGGCTGAAGTGAGGGCCACTGTGTGGGTGAAATAACCCAGGGTACAAGGAAAGCATGTCTGAGCCCACATTCAAGCATGCTATTTCCTGATGATAACTCCCAATTCTAAATTCCTCTTTGCCCCTGGATTACAGCCTTTCAAGCTCCCTGATGAAGATTTCATGCCTTCCCTTTTCACCCTTGACTCACTCTGACCCCATTCGCTGGACCAGTCTTTCTCTCCTGTTACACAAGACACTGACCCCCAAAGTCCTTCTATCTTTGTTCAGCCTTTTTGCTGGGCCCAACACAACCCATACACATACTTGGAGCACAAGTTACAATTTAAGAAGTGCATAGGCTGTGCTGCCTAAGGTTTCACTGCCTTAGGAAAACACTTGGTCTGGTATTGAACAATGTTCTTCCATACACAGCTATTTATTCTTCCATCCTTCAATACACACGCATACAGAATACACCTGCAACAATATCCTCGCAGAAGTTAATCAATGCCCTTGTCTTTTACAGTTTGTTATTAAGCAAGGCATTTTTTTTTTTTTTTTTTTTTGGTCTGTCAAGCTAAATATTTTCCATAATTATCTAGGCCTCTATTAAGAAAGAAAAAAATACTTTACCAATCATCTTTACATGCTGCAATTGCCTCAGTCTTTTGAGGTGCTTTTCAAGGCTGTAATTCATTGTGGAGCTTTGAAGGTCACCCACCTCAGGCTAAAGAAAACTGCATGTCCTTTTCCTGATTACTACCTAAAAGAACAGAGGACCCGAAATTTCCTGAGTTCTTATAACTTCCAACCCTTGGATGGCACCTGGGAAGTGCCTGGGAAAAAGCAATACTACTTGTTGGAACTTGGCTTTTTGGAAGCCAGAGAGTGTAATCATCAACTGAGTAGGCTCTGGAGGCAGATGATTGGGTTAGAATCCCTGCCACTGGCCAACTGTGTGATCTTGGGCAAGCTTTTTAACCTTCTAGAAAACAGAGATGTTAATATTATTTATTCTATATTGCTGCTATGGGAAATAGATCATTCATGCAAGTGCTTAATACAGTGCTTGGTACATGATAAGGCCTCAATAAATATTAACTATTATTATTTCAACAAACTCAGTGTCACAATTGCATCTTCAGCCTGCTTCCCAATCTCCTTCTCTCTTTCCTATTACTGGAATATTGCCCCAGCTGGAAATTCCTATCCTCTGTTATCACTTCCCATGTTCTTATTCCAATTTGGCTCTACTCCATCTCTCTCCACAACAAGAATCCCTGCACCCCAGACTGGGCTATTCCACCATGCCCAGAGGAACCTCTGCCCTATGGTAAACAGACACCCCCTTTGTCCTTTCTCTGCAATATTGGCTTGTCCCTGAAGATACATTTCCCTTGTAACCTCTTCTAATGGTGACCACTTGCCTTACAAACCATCACCTTATGAAGGAAATGTACTCCTTTTTCCCCTGTCCCAATCACAAACATAGTTCTTCAGTGTCTCCCAACATCTGCTTACCTCTGAAATCAAGGCTATTTATATATACCACCTCCCTCCATTTTAGTTGCTGAAATGTGTCATAAGTTATGTCTGCTTCAAGTGTTACTCTTAATCACATATTTAACACTTTTGATACATTATAGGTGCCTGAAACCCTGTACCAGGCGGGGGGAGGGGGTAGAAAGGTGAAAAAGACGTCATTCAAGTTCTAGAGGAATTAGTCTGATGTGAAGGCAGACACACACTAATAAGAAAGCAGAGTAACGCGTGCTATCAAGGAGGTAAGTACTAGGGCTCAAATCCCATAGCTCAAACCCTGTAGGGACCTCAATGTTCATAGGACACGTCACATACCCTTGATCACCTCAACTTTTCTACTTGCCCCACCCATAAGCAGATCCCTACCTTAGATCTGGCTATCCATTGTTTAGAATTGCTCACCTCCAAGATCCTGAACTCTTAAATTCTCATCTTTGATGATAACCTCCAATCCCTCATTAAAATTGCTCTCTACCCTCATTTCCTTTCCTGTCACAACTCATTGATCTCCTCCAGACCTTTTTAAAATATGTATGTAGGGCCATTATTTCTATTAGCACATGTTCTCCCACCATACTTACCTTAAGAATCCTAATCTGGGCCTTTAAACTATCTATACTTACATTGCCTCCTCCCAAATTACAAACCAGTTAACAAAAAAAAAAAAGACAGTTTACAAAAAAAGTTAACAAAAAAGACAGTTAACAAAAAAAAAACTGAATTGTTCCACTATAATTTTTATATCCAATTTCTGCTGGGCTGTTTGCAAATCAACAGTTCTTTTATTCAATCATTTCCAATCCCATTCTCTACAGAGCCAATTCTACATATTTCCCTTTCTCCAGATCCTGGACCCTATTCCTTATATCCTCACCTTGACTTACACCATGTGATAGCTCAGCTTATCCCATTCCTCCTCAAAATATCTTTAAATTTTCTCCCATTTTCTCTTCTTTCCTTCTCAGCTCAGAAAATGGTTTCCCTCTCTCCAAGGCTAACCACTAAACTTGTGTCCTTGATCTGATCCATTCCATTCTCCTTGAGCACCCATATTTGTCAGTTATCCATCTGCTTGATTCTTCCTTTTCCCCACTCTATTGGATCCTCTCTGTCAGCCTATAAGCAAGCGTAAATCCCTCTTCTCATCCTAAAAGAGCATTCCCTTGATGGTACTACTTCTCAAGCTAGTATCCATTCTCTCTCCTTTTCTTTACTGACAACTTCTTGAAAGAAACCTATGCTCATTGATTTCCATTACCTGACCACCCACTCATATCTTAAACCTGTGCAATCTGGCTTCCAGCTCTGGAGCTCTACTAATAGTGGATCTCCAAAGAAAATTCATGAATCTGGAGGAATCACTTGATACCTTAGTTAAAGTTGAGCTAGGTTAGGCCTTTTCAGTGAAATTCTCACATGAATTAAACACCACCCAATTCTCACAGTGGTGTGTTGTTGATTTCGAAAGGACAAAAATGTTCTTGTTTTCTGAAAGAGGAAGAAACTTCAGGATGTAAATAACAAGTCATGTGGGCTCTTTTTCCTCTTCCCTACAATACTCTAATTTTTAGAGCATAATGACAATACATGGTGTTTCATAGAACCATGTTGATTTATAATGAATAACATTTTTTTCCATTTGAATGAAATGAATCATATTGAGTCTTATGATACTTATGGTGCTTTTATTTATAAAAGTGATTTCCAGGAATAGCAATGAATTACTTTAACTAGTTCTCCCATTATTCTGAAGGCAGAAAGATAAGGAATAAAAATTGGGGGAAAGCATATTCAGAATGAAGATAAATCTATATTCTCCAGTCCGTGCAATCAAGGACCAAGATATACACCCTTCTAGATGTAGGTGGAAAATCAACATTAATTTTTTGTTGCTATTAAGTTTCTGGGAGGTTTTTCCATGTTGCTGGTTCTGTTCCAGCCTTTGCTGTGACTCTCTCTCACTGTGATTCTAACAATCTGTTTTAATGCATTCTTTCCTCGAAAAGTGTACAAGTGTATCATCACTTGGGTCTTGACGTATCTGTATTTGTGTCATCAATTAACCCCATCCTTACCGGTTTCACAATATGGAATGTTTTATAATTAGTGTAATGCCATTCAATCATAGTATAAGAATCAACCGAGCCTTCAGAAAACTGAAGGTGTGAGGTTGTCTGAGGTTTCAGACAACTACGGAGACAATCAAGGACATTTCCATTTCTGCCTTTTTCTTCACACCTCCTGCTGTGAAGGCTTATATCTGACAGCCTCTACCAAGTGAGGGTCTGTCATTTTCAACAGTTAAAAAAGTGTCAAGGCTTAATTATTCTAGAAGAAAGTTGGGAGGAAGATATAATTTGGTGAGTGTTAAAACTCATAATTCTTGGTTCATAGATTTTATTTCTTAGAGTACTGTTTTTTATGGGTATATTCTTAAGTAGAAGAAGCTCATTACAATGACTGTTCATGATTATGTAGTTAAACAGGGAAAAGGGCTGAATTCTGTTTGTGAGTTCCTAGGAAATGCCCGAGTTGGATAGCCAAGTTGCATGGAGATTACCCCCTCTACCGCAAAATCATGAAGGCAGCAAAGTACAGGTAGCCAGGGCTATCCTTTAGTTTTAATGATCTAAGAACATAGAATAGGAAGTTCTCCTTACTCTTATATATCATCAAGAGTACATTCAGTTAAGAACATTAATTCTGTTAACCATGGAAACAATACACGTTCCCATGGCTATTTCCTGGAAAATGAAGTTAAAAGTCTAGGGTAAAATTCTTCTACACCATAATTAAGGCTGGAATACCTCTTGTCTTTTGTCCAATATTGCTTTACTTGAACAATATCATTCACACACCAAAAGGAATTCTAGTTACCATGAAAAACAAGCCACAGGGACACTATAGAAATTTCCCACAACTATTTGTTCCAAAGTAAATATATTTCCTTTGATTTGGACAAAACATGAAACACAGAAGCATATTGTGAGGTTCTGTTTAGCTGTGTGTTTACCAATACCCTGGAGGCTTTACTCTTTGAAATACAACTAGATTATGTCATGCTGTTTCATCTCTCATCACTTGGCACGCATGTATGTTATACCTAACAATCAAACATCAGCAGGGAAAAACAACGAACTAATTCATGAGTCAGGATTCTGTTTTCTACTCCAAATGTGAAGGATAAGCATGACTTAGCTTAATTAAGACTCTCTGCCTTGACTACTGGTTTCAAAGCATGAAAGTGTTGACCAAACCTGGGTCCCTGATAAAACACACAAAACATAGAACATTCACACTATCTTTGCTGAAGGACACTTTAGGCTTTAATTAACATGCAGCATATAAACAAAGAGAATATACGAAAGATTGTCATTCCTGAATTTTATCACTGTTCTTCTCTGCCATCAACAAGAACTTTATTTTCATCAAATTTCATTTTTCTCTTCCAGTCAAAAAAGCCTTCAAATATTTGAGATGCTATAACTCTACCCTCCAGAATCAGTCACCTCAAAGGAGCCCTTTGTTTTCATTGTAGGTAGTGTCTTAGTTTCCTGGCTGCTATGACAAATACTACACAGTGGGATGGCTTAAACGACAGGAATTTATTGGTTCACAATTATCAGAAGCTAGAAGTCTTGCTTCCTCCCAGGGTCGGTAGTGTTCTGGAGGGCTGGCAACCCTTCGGGTTGTATCGCTTTCCCAACCTATGGCTGTGTCCTCCCCTTTCTCTTCTGGGTTCCATTGACTACCAGTTTCTTTGCTTCCGGAAATGTGGCTTTCTCTTCATAAAGCCTTCAGTAATGGGATTAAGACCCAACCTCATTCAGTTGGGCCACACCTTAACTAAAAATAACATCTTCAAAAGGTCCTATTTACAATGGGTTCATGCCCACAGAAATGCATTAAAATTAAGAACATGTTTTTCTGGGGTACATAATTCAACCTACCATTTATTTCATTAGATCATAGGTGAAGTAGGATTATATAATAGTGATGAATGCTCACAAAACACACAATTCAAGAAGTCCCACTACTTTATAGTTTCTCATTGTGGTTATCATTTATTTATTCACTCACTCAGTAAATAATGAACATCTAAAATGTGCCAGGCACTAACCTTCCAAGAACAACACAGAAGACTTGGCAGTTCTACGACCTCCTTTATTCTGAATCTTTCGCATCCATCCCAATGACCACACCTTAGCTTTATCACCACCATGAATTGAGCCACTCTGAACTCAAAAATGCAAACCACGTCTTCCCATCTATGCCCTTTTCCTTTGCTCCTTTACTGTTTCTAAGCCTGTTTCTTACATATCACTGACACCTTTAATTTCTCATCTCTCGGATGTCACCAAACATACCTGGATTCAGATAATAGCTTACCTGGAGCTCACAGATTATCACTCTAAGAACATTCTAGCCAGTCCCATCTTTCTGACACCCCTGTCCTTTCACTGCCTTCACCATGACCATCTCCAGCCTGGGGCAACCCAACTGGACCCACGTAAACATCAGTAGAATGGAATGCCACCAGGCAAAGCCCTGGCCTTTGGAGTCAGTCTAAAATTTGTATCTGCTTCTGACACTTGCCAGCTGTTTTGACTTTGTTAAGTTGTCAACCTTCATGAGCCTCGATTTCTCCATCCATATGATGGAAATATGGTACCTACGCCACAGGCATATGATGAGAATTATAGAATGAGCTTAAGCATACAACATAGATCCTGGGATATAGTAAGCATGAATAAAATGGTAATTAGTGGAATTTTTTTGTTTGTTTCTCATTCAGGTCTGCTAAATCCTTCTGGAGAAAATTGCATATTCATGTTTCTGGGTACCATTATAAATTTATGAGCTCCAACTTCAGCTGAGCCCTCAAGGATTTATCATCTACTCCATATCCATTCCCCATAGCAGCTGTTGCAAACCTTTACCACTTTCCTCAAGGGTCCTAAAGCTCCCTGCCTCCCTTGCTCTCAGCCGGTGGCCTCACCTCCTCCTTCACTGAGATAACAGGTGCCTATGAGCAAGTACAACTTCAGCCTCTGTCCGGACTTCTCCAATCAGCTCTAACTTCACACCTTCTTTCCCCCTTTACTCCTACCTTAGAAAAACAGAGGTGTCACTGCTCACTCAATCAGTTAATTAAATGATTCAGGAAATACTTATTGAATGCCTACTGTACATCAGGCCCTGGGCTAGGAGCAAACCTGCTCTCAAACAGCTCTTGTCTAATGGAAGAGACAAACCAATAAATGAACAAGGGTCAAGCAACAAGATTCTTGCTACAATAGATGTAAAGACAAGTAGTAGCTGTGACTTGCAACATCAGTCAGGAGGAAGTTGTACCAGAGCAGAAGACTGAAAAACAAGTAGTAGTAGCCAGGTTAGGTGAAAGGTTTTCAAGCAAAGAAAATAGAATGTACAAAACCATAGTGACATGGAAGAGCTGGGTGCTGGGCCTGGATTGTATTGCAGATGTAAGTACTCTGAAGCAGCACAACTGTTAGATACTGGAACTGGGCTAGAACTTAGTTTGTGGTACTAAGGGTGGGTGAGAATGGAAAAGCCAGACACAGCATCCTGCCCTGCTCCAGTCCGAAGCATCTAATGTCATAGAAGATGATCAGGAAAACTCCTAATTGGGACAAGATACTGCTATTGCTGGACATGGAATGGTTTTCCCTAATTAATAAAGATCGTGGTCCTTGTGATAGATGAGCCAAAGTCCCTGCACCATTTTCCGACTGTACTGAGGGAAAGTGCAGTTAGAACCATTTTTGTTTAGAAAACCTGTTCGCTTCCTTTTTTGCTATGTGAACCTACAAAAATAGATTACAGAGGAACTTGTCCCTTTGTATCTCAAATTAAGCAAAAGGAAGTTAAAACTAGCTTTCAAAATGTGGGCCTACAGTTTCTTCTTTGGAAACAATGAAAAACGATTGGAAACCTTCAGCCTTCACTGTAAAAACATCCCAAATAAGCTGCAGTAACCCTGCTATGGGCACAACAACCCTCTGCCATCAACCCCCAAGTCCTGACAGACCAGCGCTCGCTCCGAGGTCTAGAATTTCTGGATAAGAAGATTATCATCTTTGGACAGAGGAGTTAATGTAGTTGTGTCATATCTGAATGTTTATTTAGATATTACTTTTTAAAAAGAATAAAAGACATATGAAATGTTTGGTTTCTACCTCTTCACAAAATGTTGTCTCATAAAACTTAAAAGAACTGAAGTCATTACTCCCTTGGTGATTGTCCAAAGACTTTAATAGTATCTATATTTCAATGACTCTCAGATTTACATCTTCAAACCAGAGCCATCTCCTGAACTCTGCTGGATTATTTTAAGAGCCTTCCAGTCAGTCTTCCTGCTCTCACCCTAGCCCTATCGACACAGCAGCCAGGGAAACCTGCTACAATGTAAGTCAGATCAGGACTGTTCACTGCTGGACATTCCCCAATGGCTGCTTTCTCATTCAGCATAAACAACAATAACCTCACTACCAGGCCCAACATGATCAGGCCTTATGCTGGACGTCCTCCAAGATGGCACCCAACAATCCCCATCCACTGGTGGTCATGACCATGTGTAATACCCTCCCCTTACTGACTTGGTTCTAACGAAAAGACTACGGAAGATGTGCTGGGGTATCACTTCTGAGATTAGTTTAAAAAAGAGGATGGGCCCCACATGGGGTTCTCTCTTGCATGCTCTGAGGGAAGCAAGCGGACACGTCATAAACTGCCCTATGGAGAGGCCTGCATGGCAAAGAATGAGGCCAGTGGTGACCTGAGGCTGCCAACGGCCACGTGGGTAGGCTTGGAAGATGATCCTCCCCCATTTGAACCTTGAGATGACTGCAGCCTCAGACATATTAATTGCAGCCTGTGAGAGACCCTTAGCCAGAGGGGCTCAGCTAAGCTATGCCCACATTCCTGACCCAGAGAAATTATGAAATAACAAATGCTTGTTATTTTGAGCTGCTAAATTTTTTAATACAGTTTTATTTAGATATATTCACATACCCTACAATCATCCAGTGTACAGTCATTTACAGTACTGCCATATAGTTGTGCATTCATCACCAGAATCAACTTTTTGAACATTTCTATTACTCCAAAACAATAAAAAATAAAAAATAAAAATTAAAGTAAAAAAGAACACCCAAAGCATTCCATTGCCCTCCATCTCAACCTTGTTTTCATTTAGTTTTTGTCCCCACTTTTCTACTCACCTGTCCATACACTGAACAAAGGGAGTGTGAACCATGAGGTTTTCAAAATCACAGTCACACCATGTAAGCTACACAGTTATGCAATTGTCTTCAAGAATCAAGGCTACAAGGTTGCAGTTCGACAGCTTCAGGTATTTCCTTCTAGCTATTCCAATACACTAAAAACTAAAACGGGGTATCTATATAGCGCATAAGAATGCCCTCCCGAGTGACTTCTCAACTCTATTTGAAATCTCTCAACCACTAAAACTTTATTTTGTTTCATTTCACTTCCCCCTTTTGGTCAAGAAGATGTTCTCAATCCCATGATGTCAGGTCCAGATTCATCCTCAGGAGTCATATCCTCTGTTGCCAGGGAGATTTACACCCCTGGGAGTCACGACGCACGTAGTGGGGAGGGCAGTGAGTTCACCTGCCTCATGGGCTTAGAGAGAGAAAGAGGGGGCCACATTTAAGCAACAAAGAGGTTCTCTGGGGGAGACTATTAGGCACAATTATAAGAAAGCTCACCCTCTCCTTTGTAAGCTGCTAAATCTTGATGTAATTTGGTGGGCATCAATAGATAACTAATTCAGGCTCTGTTTACTTCTGGGCCCTAACTACTCGCCTCCTTCCCCATTCCTTTCAGCCACACTGGCATCCCTACTGTTCCTTAAACATGCCAAGCACACTCCCACCTTAGAGTCTTTGCACTGCTCTTCCCTCTACTCAGAACACTTTCTCCACCAGCTTCCTCTCTTCCTTCAAGTCTATGAATCACATGCTACCTTCTCAGTGATGCCCACTGTGACCATCACATTTAAAATTGCAATCCATCCCCTCCAAGTTCTCTTTTTCCCTTTACCTTGTTTTATCTAGTCTTTGTTTCATAGTATCCATCGCTTTCCAACATACTATATGATTTATTTTTCATAAAAGGCTAGAAAGGAACCTAAAGAGATTTAGAGATTGAGGTTTTGGGATTTTTTTTTAAACTTCTTATTTCAAAATAATTTCAAACTTGCAGGACAGTTGCAAAAAGTACAAAATCCACACAGAAAACTCCACCATACCTCCCTGCCATGCCCAGATACCCATATTCACCAACTTATAATATTTTGAGACCATGAATTTATACTGTACACTGTGTAAATTTTTTCAGTAGCATGAGTAAAAAAGTAGATAAACAAATGTAACACTGAAGTAGGGTGGACTTTTTCCAGGAGGATGTTATTGAGAGACAAGGAAGCAAAAAGTTGAAGCAAGAAAATAGCTGAAGAGAAGGATCATAGTGTTCTAGATGGATAGGGATGGGGAAGACAATAAAGGGTCAACTGAGAAAATTGAGGATCAAAGGACTAGGATTTTAAAAGATTAAAGAATGGGTATAACAGGGAAAAAGAATGAATCTCACCCCTGTACCGTTGATCCCACCCACTTGAGTCCTCTTAGAACCCAATTATATCAGTTATCTTTCCTCTCCTTGGATCTCCAGAATCTTCTACAATGCCCCTTCCTCTCTGAAGTCTCTCTCATTCTATAAAACGTGTCCCTTGATTAATTCTCTTTCAAACGATAAACCTCTCTTTCCCTTTAGCATCAATATTTTGAAAGAGAGTCAATATTTGTTGCTTCTACTTTCTCAACTTCCAGTCACTTACTAAATCAGTGGGTTCAGGCTTTATTCTTAACAAAAGTTGCCTGGCAAAGGTTACAAAAACTCAAATCCTAAATGCAAAACTGTTCCTCAGTCCTCAAGCACTTGGATTTGTGCATTGCATGTTCTTGATAACCTCCTTTGTTGGACTTCCATACTTCTTTAGGGCTTAGCATTATTGTTATGTTGAATTACTTAAAGACAATATACCGTGATTTTTTCTCAGTGCCAAGGGCCTCTTGAAATCTCAGTCTACATCTGGAAGACCTAACATTCATTTTTGATTTGTAGCTAATATTCATCTCTGTGTCCCCAGCACCGAGTACTGCACTGAGCACGTAGTAAGCACTCAGTGATTATTTGCAAATGCATGGCTGGATGGTTGGATGTATACACACATGTCTGGATTTCTACCCTTAAAAGTTCATGACTTGAGTGAGTGGAGGGAAAGATGTGATCCCTGCCCTCAGGAAATTTGCAGTTGAGTGGGGAATAGGAATAGAAATTAAAGAATGACAAATATAATTGTAAAATTAGAGTTGTAGTAATGGTAAAAACAAGGCATATGGTGTCAAGAGAAACTATTTTTAAAATGTACTTAGGGAGGCGGGCCAAGATGGCAGACTGGTGAGCTGCATGTTTTAGTTACTCCTCCAGGAAAGTAGGTAAAAAGCCAGGAACTGCGTGGACTGGACACCACAGATCAATCTGTCTTTGGGCATACTTCATACAACACTCATGAAAACGTGGAACTGCTGAGATCAGCGAAATCTGTAAGTTTTTGCGGCCAGGGGACCCGCGCCCCTCCCTGCCAGGCTCAGTCCCGGGGGAGGAGGGGCTGTCAGCTCCAGGAAGGAGAAGGGAGAATTGCAGTGGCTGCTCTTATCGGAAACTCATTCTACTGATTCAAACTCCAACCATAGATAGACTGAGACCAGACACCAGAGACTCTGAGAGCAGCCAGCCCAGCAGAGAGGAGACAGGCATAGAAAAAAAACAACACGAAAAACTCCAAAATAAAAGCAGAGGATTTTTGGAGTTCTGGTGAACACAGAAAGGGGAAGGGCGGAGATCAGGCCTTGAGGCGCATATGCAAATCCCGAAGCAAGGCTGATCTCTCTGCCCTGTGCACCATTCCTTAATGGCCCTGGTTGCTTTGTCTATTAGCATTTCAATAACCCATTAGATCTCTGAGGAGGGCCGTTTTTTTTTAAATCCTTTTTGCTTTTTCTAAAACAATTACTCTAAGAAGCTCAATACAGAAAGCTTCAAAGAATTGAAATTTGGACACGTCAAGTCAAGAGCAAAACTAAGAGAGCTCTGAGACAAAAGGCAATAATCCAGTGGCTGAGAAAATTCACTAAACAACACAACTTCCCAAGAAAAGGGGGGTGTCCGCTCACAGCCACCATCCTGGTGGACAGGAAACACTCCTGCCCATCGCCAGCCCCATAGCCCAGAGCTGCCCCAGACAACCCAGTGTGACGGAAGTGCTTCAAATAACAGGCACACACCACAAAACTGGACGTGGACATTAGCCTTCCCTGCAACCTCAGCTGAATGTCCCAGAGCTGGGAAGGGGGAGCAGTGTGAATTAACAGAGCCCCATCCAGCCATCATTTGAGCAGACTGGGAGCCTCCCAACACAGCCCAGCAGCCCAGAACTGCCCTGGGGGGACGGCACTCACCTGTGACGTAGCACAGTCATCCCTCAACAGAGGACCCGGGGTGCACAGCCTGGAAGAGGGGCCCACTTGCAAGTCTCAGGAGCCATACGCCAATACCAAAGACTTGTGGGTCAGTGGCAGAGACAAACTGTGGCAGGACTGAACTGAAGGATTAGACTATTGCAGTAGCTTTAAAACTCTAGGATCATCAGGGAGATTTGATTGTTAGGGCCACCCCCCCTCCCCGACTGCCCAGAAACACGCCCCACATACAGGGCAGGCAACACCAACTACACACGCAAGCTTGGGACACCAATTGGGCCCCACAAGACTCACTCCCCCACTCACCAAAAAGGCTAAGCAGGGGAGATCTGGCTTGTGGAGAACAGGTGGCTCGTGGACGCCACCTGCTGGTCAGTTAGAGAAAGTGTACTCCACGAAGCTGTAGATCTGATAAATTAGAGATAAGGACTTCAACTGGTCTACAAACCCTAAAAGAACCCTATCAAGTTCAGCAAATGCCACGAGGCCAAAAACAACAGAAAATTATAAAACATATGAAAAAACCAGACGATATGGATAACCCAAGCCCAAGCACCCAAATCAAAAGACCAGAAGAGACACACCTAGAGCAGCTACTCAAAGAACTAAAGATGAACAATGAGACCCTAGTACGGGATATGAAGGAAATCAAGAAGACCCTAGAAGAGCATAAAGAAGACATTGCAAGACTAAATAAAAAAATGGATGATCTTATGGAAATTAAAGAAACTGTTGACCAAATTAAAAAGATTCTGGACACTCATAGTACAAGACTAGAGGAATTTGAACAACGAATCAGTGACCTGGAAGATGACAGAATGGAAAATGAAAGCATAAAAGAAAGAATGGGGAAAAAAATTGAAAAACTCGAAATGGACCTCAGGGATATGATAGATAATATGAAACGTCCGAATATAAGACTCATTGGTGTCCCAGAAGGGGAAGAAAAGGGTAAAGGTCTAGGAAGAGTATTCAAAGAAATTGTTGGGGAAAACTTCCCAAATCTTCTAAACAACATAAATACACAAATCATAAATGCTCAGCGAACTCCAAATAGAATAAATCCAAAAAAACCCACTCCGAGACATATACTGATCACACTGTCAAACATAGAAGAGAAGGAGCAAGTTCTGAAAGCAGCAAGAGAAAAGCAATTCACCACATACAAAGGAAACAGCATAAGACTAAGTAGTGACTACTCAGCAGCCACCATGGAGGCGAGAAGGCAGTGGCACGATATATTTAAAATTCTGAGTGAGAGGAATTTCCAGCCAAGAATACTTTATCCAGCAAAGCTCTCCTTCAAATTTGAGGGAGAGCTTAAATTTTTCACAGACAAAGAAATGCTGAGAGAATTTGCTAACAAGAGACCTGCCCTACTGGAGATACTAAAGGGAGCCCTACAGACAGAGAAACAAAGACAGGACAGAGAGACTTGGAGAAAGGTTCAGTACTAAAGAGATTCGGTATGGGTACAATAAAGGATATTAATAGAGAGAGGGAAAAATATGGCAAACATAATCCAAAGGATAAGATGGCCGATTCAAGAAATGCCTTCACGGTTTTAACGTTGAATGTAAATGGATTAAACTCCCCAATTAAAAGATATAGATTCGCAGAATGGATCAAAAAAAATGAACCATCAATATGTTGCATACAAGAGACTCATCTTAGACACAGGGACACAAAGAAATTGAAAGTGAAAGGATGGAAAAAAATATTTCATGCAAGCTACAGCCAAAAGAAAGCAGGTGTAGCAATATTAATCTCAGATAAATAGACTTCAAATGCAGGGATGTTTTGAGAGACAAAGAAGGCCACTACATACTAATAAAAGGGGCAATTCAGCAAGAAGAAATAACAATCGTAAATGTCTATGCACCCAATCAAGGTGCCACAAAATACATGAGAGAAACACTGGCAAAACTAAAGGAAGCAATTGATGTTTCCACAATAATTGTGGGAGACTTCAACACATCACTCTCTCCTATAGATAGATCAACCAGACAGAAGACCAATAAGGAAATTGAAAACCTAAACAATCTGATAAATGAATTAGATTTAACAGACATCTACAGGACATTACATCCCAAATCACCAGGATACACATACTTTTCTAGTGCTCACGGAACTTTCTCCAGAATAGATCATATGCTGGGACATAAAACAAGCCTCAATAAATTTAGAAAGATTGAAATTATTCAAAGCACATTCTCTGACCACAACGGAATACAATTAGAAGTCAATAACCATCAGAGACTTAGAAAATTCACAAATACCTGGAGATTAAACAACACACTCCTAAACAATCAGTGGGTTAAAGAAGAAATAGCAAGAGAAATTGCTAAATATATAGAGACGAATGAAAATGAGAACACAACATACCAAAACCTATGGGATGCAGCAAAAGCAGTGCTAAGGGGGAAATTTATAGCACTAAACGCATATATTAAAAAGGAAGAAAGAGCCAAAATCAAAGAACTAATGGATCAACTGAAGAAGCTAGAAAATGAACAGCAAACCAATCCTAAACCAAGTAGAAGAAAAGAAATAACAAGGATTAAAGCAGAAAAAAATGACATAGAGAACAAAAAAACAATAGAAAGGAAAAATATCACCAAAAGTTGGTTCTTTGAGAAGATCAACAAGATTGACAAGCCCCTAGCTAGACTGACAAAATCAAAAAGAGAGAAGACCCATATAAACAAAATAATGAATGAAAAAGGTGACATAACTGCAGATCCTGAAGAAATTAAAAAAATTATAAGAGGATATTATGAACAACTGTATGGCAACAAACTGGATAATGTAGAAGAAATGGACAATTTCCTGGAAACATATGAACAACCTAGACTGACCAGAGAAGAAATAGAAGACCTCAACCAACCCATCACAAGCAAAGAGATCCAATCAGTCATCAAAAATCTTCCCACAAATAAATGCCCAGGGCCAGATGGCTTCACAGGGGAATTCTACCAAACTTTCCAGAAAGAACTGACACCAATCTTACTCAAACTCTTTCAAAACATTGAAAAAAATGGAACACTACCTAACTCATTTTATGAAGCTAACATCAATCTAATACCAAAACCAGGCAAAGATGCTACAAAAAAAGAAAACTACCGGCCAATCTCCCTAATGAATATAGATGCAAAAATCCTCAACAAAATACTTGCAAATCGAATCCAAAGACACATTAAAAAAATCATACACCATGACCAAGTGGGGTTCATTCCAGGCATGCAAGGATGGTTCAACATAAGAAAAACAATCAATGTATTACAACACATTAAAAACTCGAAAGGGAAAAATCAATTGATCATCTCAATAGATGCTGAAAAAGCATTTGACAAAATCCAACATCCCTTTTTGATAAAAACACTTCAAAAGGTAGGAATTGAAGGAAACTTCCTCAACATGATAAAGAGCATATATGAAAAACCCACAGCCAGCATAGTACTCAATGGTGAGAGACTGAAAGCCTTCCCTCTAAGATCAGGAACAAGACAAGGATGCCCGCTGTCACCACTGTTATTCAACATTGTGCTGGAAGTGCTAGCCAGGGCAATCCGGCAAGACAAAGAAATAAAAGGCATCCAAATTGGAAAAGAAGAAGTAAAACTGTCATTGTTTGCAGATGATATGATCTTATATCTGGAAAACCCTGAGAAATCGACGATACAGCTACTAGAGCTAATAAACAAATTTAGCAAAGTAGCGGGATACAAGATTAATGCACATAAGTCAGTAATGTTTCTATATGCTAGAAATGAACAAACTGAAGAGACACTCAAGAAAAAGATACCATTTTCAATAGCAACTAAAAAAATCAAGTACCTAGGAATAAACTTAACCAAAGATGTAAAAGACCTATACAAAGAAAACTACGTAACTCTACTAAAAGAAATAGAAGGGGACCTTAAAAGATGGAAAAATATTCCATGTTCATGGATAGGAAGGCTAAATGTCATTAAGATGTCAATTCTACCCAAACTCATCTACAGATTCAATGCAATCCCAATCAAAATTCCAACAACCTACTTTGCAGACTTGGAAAAGCTAGTTATCAAATTTATTTGGAAAAGGAAGATGCCTCGAATTGCTAAAGACACTCTAAAAAAGAAAAATGAAGTGGGAGGACTTACACTCCCTGACTTTGAAGCTTATTATAAAGCCACAGTTGCCAAAACAGCATGGTACTGGCACAAAGATAGACATATAGATCAATGGAATCGAATTGAGAATTCAGAGATAGACCCTCAGATCTATGGCCGACTGATCTTTGATAAGGCCCCCAAAGTCACTGAACTGAGTCATAATGGTCTTTTCAACAAATGGGGCTGGGAGAGTTGGATATCCATATCCAAAAGAATGAAAGAGGACCCCTACCTCACCCCCTACACAAAAATTAACTCAAAATGGACCAAAGATCTCAATAGAAAAGAAAGTACCATAAAACTCCTAGAAGATAATGTAGGAAAACATCTTCAAGACCTTGTATTAGGAGGCCACCTCCTAGACTTTACACCCAAAGCACAAGCAACAAAAGAGAAAATAGATAAATGGGAACTCCTCAAGCTTAGAAGTTTCTGCACCTCAAAGGAATTTCTCAAAAAGGTAAAGAGGCAGCCAACTCAATGGGAAAAAATTTTTGGAAACCATGTATCTGACAAAAGACTGATATCTTGCATATACAAAGAAATCCTACAACTCAATGACAATAGTACAGACAGCCCAATTATAAAATGGGCAAAAGATATGAAAAGACAGTTCTCTGAAGAGGAAATACAAATGGCCAAGAAACACATGAAAAAATGTTCAGCTTCACTAGCTATTAGAGAGATGCAAATTAAGACCACAATGAGATACCATCTAACACCGGTTAGAATGGCTGCCATTAAACAAACAGGAAACTACAAATGCTGGAGGGGATGTGGAGAAATTGGAACTCTTATTCATTGTTGGTGGGACTGTATAATGGTTCAGCCACTCTGGAAGTCAGTCTGGCGGTTCCTTAGAAAACTAGATATAGAGTTACCATTCGATCCAGCGATTGCACTTCTCGGTATATACCCGGAAGATCGGAAAGCAGTGACACGAACAGATATCTGCACGCCAATGTTCATAGCAGCATTATTCACAATTGCCAAGAGATGGAAACAACCCAAATGTCCTTCAACAGATGAGTGGATAAATAAAATGTGGTATATACACACGATGGAATACTACGCGGCAGTAAGAAGGAACGATCTGGTGAAACATATGACAACATGGATGAACCTTGAAGACATAATGCTGAGTGAAATAAGCCAGGCACAAAAAGAGAAATATTATATGCTACCACTAATGTGAACTTTGAAAAATGTAAAACAAATGGTTTATAATGTAGAATGTAGGGGAACTAGCAGTAGAGAGCAATTAAGGAAGGGGGAACAATAATCCAAGAAGAACAGATAAGCTATTTAACGTTCTGGGGATGCCCAGAAATGACTATGGTCTGTTAGTTTCTGATGGATGTAGTAGGAACAAGTTCACTGAAATGTTGCTATATTATGTAACTTTCTTGGGGTAAAGTAGGAACATGTTGGAAGTTAAGGAGTTATCTTAGGTTAGTTGTCTTTTTCTTACTCCCTTGCTATGGTCTCTTTGAAATGTTCTTTTACTGTATGTTTGTTTTCTTTTTAACTTTTTTTTTCATACAGTTGATTTGAAAAAAGAAGGGAAAGTTAAAAAAAAAAAAAAAAAAGAAAGAAAAAAGACAAACAAGGAAAAAAAAAAAAAAAGATGTAGTGCCCCCTTGAGGAGCCTGTGGAGAATGCAGGGGTATTCGCCTGCCCCACCTCCATGGTTGCTGACATGACCACAGACATAGGGGACTGGCGGTTTGATGGGTTGAGCCCTCTACCATAGGTTTTGCCCTTGGGAGGACGGTTGCTGCAGGGGAGAGGCTAGGCCTCCCTGTATTTGTGCCTGAGAGTCTCCTCCTGAATGCCTCTTTGTTGCTCAGATGTGGCCCTCTCTCTCTGGCTAAGCCAACTTGAAAGGTGAAATCACTGCCCTCCCCCCTACGTGGGATCAGACACCCAGGGAAGTGAATCTCCCTGGCAACGTGGAATATGACTCCCGGGGAGGAATGTAGACCCGGCATCGTGGGATGGAGAACATCTTCTTGACCAAAAGGGGGATGTGAAAGGAAATGAAATAAGCTTCAGTGGCAGAGAGATTCCAAAACGAGCCGAGAGATCACTCTGGTGGGCACTCTTACGCACACTTTAGACAACCTTTTTTAGGTTCTAAAGAATTGGGGTAGCTGGTGGTGGATACCTGAAACTATTAAACTACAACCCAGAACCCATGAATCTCGAAGACAGTTGTATAAAAATGTAGCTTATGAGGGGTGACAGTGGGATTGGGAATGCCATAAGAACCAAACTCCACTTTGTCTAGTTTATGGATGGATGTGTAGAAAAGTAGGGGAAGCAAACAAACAGACAAAGGTACCTAGTGTTCTTTTTTACTTCAATTGCTCTTTTTCACTCTAATTATTATTCTTGTTATTTTTGTGTGTGTGCTAATGAAGGTGTCAGGGATTGATTTAGGTGATGAATGTACAACTATGTAATGGTACTGTAAACAATCGAAAGTACAATTTGTTTTGTATGACTGCGTGGTATGTGAATATATCTTAATAAAATGATGTTTAAAAAAAAAAAAAAAAAAGTTCATGACTTACAGGCTTCCATTCTTGGGCTTTTCTCTCCTCATTCCAGCTTGCCCTGAGCAATCTCTTTCAGTTCAATGGATTTAAATACCATTTATTGTACTCATCTCCAGAGATAAGCATTTTTACCAGTTTCTTGGTATTCTTCTGCACTTTTTCCAATGTATAAACAAACACACAAAAAAAGGTTCATACTGTATACACTACTCTGAAATTTGCTTTTATTCCATTAATATGCCATGGAAACATTCCATTTCATTGCATACTCCATACTTCTAAATAGCTGTCTAGTAGTCCATTGTAGGAATGCACACAAGTTTAACTTCCTGTTGATAAATACATAGGCTATTACTAATTTTTCTTCATTACAAATAATTCTATACTAAATATCCTTATACATCTATCTTTGTCTATGTTTGTGAATGTTTCTGTAGGATAAATTCCTAGAAAGGGGCACATTTTAAAATTTTTTATAAATGCTGACAAACTGCTCTCCAACAATAAATGTTTTATCAATCTACATTTCCACCAAGAGTGCTTGAGAGGACTGGTTTCCTCACGTCCTTACAAACAGTAGAGATTGTAATTTTTTTTTTAATTTCTGCCATTTGGATATGTGAAAAATATAACACTATCATTTTAATCTGCATTTCTTTGAATATAAAGAGGTCGAGGACTTTTCAATAAGTTTAGGGGACATTTGTATTTATTCTTTTCTTAACTACAAGTTAGTAGCTATGGTGGTTTGGATGTATTATGTTTGGTAGGGATGTTACCATTTTGTCTGCCATATTGATTGCAAATGGTTTTCAACTCAGTGAAGCATTTTTCAGTGCATAAAGATTATATATTCTTGGATTATGCCTTTCATTAATATTAAAATAGTCTGTTCTGTAATTTTTAATGCACTTTGTCTTAAATTCCTCTTGTCTCATAAATATTTCTATTGCTTACTTCCTTTTGCATGCATTTGCTTGATATATCTTTGTACATAACTTTTTAAAAATAATTGTCATTTACTTTTAAGTATGTCTCTTATAAACAGAAAATAGAAGTCTTGCTTTTTCACTCAAGGAGAAGATTTGCTTTTTAGTGTGTGTATCATGAGTGATGTCAGGAAGGAGAATTAACCCATTCACATTTACTCTAATCACTGATATATTCTAACTACTCATTACTCTTATTCCTGCCATCTTATCTTGTGCTTTCAATTTATTATGTTTGCTTTCGTTTCCTTTTCCTTTATTAGATTTTGCTTCTTTACACTCTAATAAACATAATTGAACCTTCATTTTTCTATCAAAATCAAGAATCATTCAGAATCTATGACCTATCTCCTCTCAACCATTCAAGATGAGATCTTTAGCAGAATTTTAATTCCTCTCCCCATCCCTTAGGCTTTACTGAAGTAAACTGAAATTTTAGTTACAAATAGTCTTATTGTTATAATTTGTCTCTTCTGGTATAAAAATTCTTAAAACTTGCATTAATCTTTACAACTACATCATCTTTAGTTATTATAAATTGTGTGCTCAGCATTTAATCTTGTATACCCTGGCTTCCCTTCTTGACTTCTTTATTCTGATTTATTTTTCATTTGGCTGTAGTACTTCCCTGAGAATTTTTTTTCATAAAAGGCACATGGGTAACATGTTTTCTGTGTCTTTTCATGTCTTTACTTTTGAATGATAGCTTGACTGTATGTGGAATTCTAGGATGATGGTCCTTTTTCCTTAAAATCCATGATCTCCTAACATGCAGTATTTTCCTATGAAAGTCAGATTCTAATCTGATTATGTTTTTTGGTAAGTAAACTGGTTTTTCTGCCTGAAGCATACAGGATTGAGAACTTTCAAACAATATGAAGTAAAAAGGTACTCAAGGAGAAACATTGTTCCCAAAATTTAATGATTTAATAAGAGTGATTTAAGAATAATTTATATTCTACTGTAAGAATAATGGCTACATTTTCCCAAAGGCATAATAATTTACAGTTCTTTGTTTTGTTTTGCTTTGTTTTTCATTTTTCTTATTTTTGTGGTTTTACTGAAGTAGCCAAAGAAGAAATGTGATTTATCTCCAGGAGAAAATAATCAGGTTTGACAGAAAAAATTATTTTCTAATTGAATTGGTTTTTTAGAAAGTATGTAAAATTAAATTCTTTAAAATAAGTTTTTTGAGAGTCTAAGAGAGTCCTTGGAATCGGGAAGGAACTTCGTATTCAACCACACAACAATCAGCAATGGAAAAGGGTTTGTCAGGGATCTTACCTACACTATTTTATTCAGAATTCACAAGAAACCGTAAAAGGTAGGTATTATTACCTATCCCATCTTTTGGGAGCAGGAACTGGTTCTCAGAGAAGCTAAACACTTACCCAAGATCACACAACTAGTAAATAGGTGGCAGAACTAGAATTTGAACCCAGGATTTTATGACTCCATTACACGTATTACCCAGAGTGTGTTCAAGGCACTAGGCTAGAAGCTGTGAGGGATACAAAGGTAAATAAATGCCGCAGGTCCCTAACCATGAGTTGTTATCTAGATAGAAACTATTTAATGTACTTAGATTACAAAAAAAAAAAAAACTAGCATTTTTCTTCTTACTAAAAATTAGGGCTTGTATCTGTGATTCAGAAGAAAAATGTCCTTACCCAGGTGTATTTTTATACATTAGCAGTTAGGGCAAATTGCCCAGAAATCCAATAACAATTTACTCCCAGGATCTCAGTTCATAGTTACTTTTGGAATTTTTGGCAAGTAGATTTCCCTGAGGGTAGTAGTCAAATTAAGTAGTTTTCTTAAAGAAAAGGTGTTAGAGTCTTAGGCAACAGTTCAAAGCTCAGTGTTCAAAGGTGGGACAGAGATACCCAACTAGCCAGTATTCCAGTGGTAAATGAGGTGAGAGATTGCCTGTTTCCGACTCCTAAGCCCCTGCTTAATGGATTAAGCGGTAGGGTTTGATGTGCGGTGGTGGCAATCTTTACTTTGCACTCAAAATTATAGTGGACCATATTTTCACTTCTAACACCAAAATTATTATAAGAGATTTGAGAGGTGAACACTTCCAGGTTCAAACTTGAACTCTGCAAGTATGAAATACCAGTGTGAGTCTGACAGTCAGGGAAGGCATTTCCCACACCCCTACCACCCTCTTAGCGCAGAATCCAAATTGATAAGTTCTGTTCCCTTAGATCAACCAGGAAAAGAATGATGATGATAACAACAACATCTAACTTTATCAATCATTTCTTATGTAATATTCCAAGGATTTTATGATGCATTTAATCCTCACAACATCCCTATGAGCTTATAGATAAGAAAACTGAGGTCCAGAGAGGTTAAATTGCTTGCCCAAGATTATCCTGCTAATAAGTGGCAGTTCCAGATTCAAACCCCTATAGACTGGCCCCTGAGCCTGCATTATTAACCACTGTCATTCCCAAGGTTGCATGTTGACACATTTGACCTTTGCAGGAAATTTCCTTTATCATTTGGATCAATCTTGGCTTGGGCTGAGAGCAGAGTATGGTTGAGAAAATTGACCTTTCACAGGACTTAACTACAAAGCCAAGCAGTATTTCTGCAGACTACAAAGAGATCTAAAAGAATGAATATCAAAGAAATTTAAAATAAAGATGGGATGGGGTGAAAATCAGTGGGAGAAAAGCATTAGGGGGAAGCTACAACTAACTAAATGGGCAGGTCAGTACTTATCCCCAAAACATTCTATGGCAACAAGATTAAGTCATGCCCCATTACATGGTAAGCCAAAGGTACTGAACCTGCTTATTACCCTGATTGAAACTGATTTAAGAACTAGGTAGAAGGCATTATGGACAATGAGCTAGGAAAGCAAAAGCTGGAACATAGAATAAATATAAAGGAAACAATCTACAGGTCCATATCCAATTCCAATTTGGGAAAACATCTACTTATACTTTCCCAAATTGAATTAAATTTCTACTGTCAACCACTGAATTTCATTCTTGAAAGTGGTTAAAATTAGAAATGTTATGCTGTGTTTAAAAATTTCTAGTGTCAAGATATCTGATCTACGTATGTGTCTCTTCCTTCTATGCATTGCACAAAAGAAATATTCAAAAGAAGTTTGTTGACTGATGGTCAAGTGTAAAACAGAAGAAAGGACTGTCCTTCATGTTCTGCCAACCCCAGTGATCCTCTTGACGAATCTGCTTCCTCGATTTTTTTGGTAAGTACCTCCCCAGGGTAGGAGATCTACTCTAGAAAGCCTTCTGATATACTCAAACCCAGGAGCTGGCTAAGTAAGGTATGGGGTGTGGCAAGCCAATGAACAAACAGGAGTCCTGTCTAAGATAGCTACTCTGACTTTGATTGTGATTATTTGTTTGCTTGTTTTAGACCCACAAAAGATTCCTCCTCAGCAAAGTGGAACTGACTGGGACCCTAGTCATAAGAACCTCAGGTATAGGCTTTTTAGTTTTATGTAGCTGTGGAGGACCTGGGCTTTTTAGTTGTTCTCATCTTCCCACATTCAAGGTTTTTTGTCAAGGCTCTGGCTGTCGGGGAAAAGCACTGGCAGCAAGAAGAGGAGGTTGGCCACCTTTGATTTCTATCAACCTCAAAGCCTCTACTTTCTGCTAAACTGCCCACCCCATATGAAAGAATTCTCTTTCTTCCACTTTTGATCTAGTTCCCTGGCAAGACAGATGTGATTTTTCTTAGCACTTCCCTTCCTCCTGCCAAGGTGCAGACCATTTGTTTGGATACATGGTCTCATTTCTATAATACTTTAGTCTTCAGGAGACTTGCACCAGGGTTGATAGAAGATCTGTTGGGGCTGGAACAGCTGAAGGATCAGGAGATTGCTCCTTCATAGGTCACATGTCTAGAGAAAGACATAAGCTCAACAATGTTAGGGTCTGTTTTGGTCTTGTGCAACCCCATGTTCCTGGCACTAAACATGATGCCTAGTACTTAAAGGGTGTTCAATAAATGACTACAAAGTGAATTTTGCAATAGACTTATTTTTGTACAGAATTTATTGGTGTTAACCAGCAGCCCATGGGATAATCTGAAAGAAATTTCATTCCATCTGTATTCTGGCAACTAATTCTATATATTATAATAACTTTACCCAAAGTATTCCATAGTACACAAGACTCGAAAGGTGCTCAGCATACATGCTGATTCCACTATCACATAAGTTTGGTAAATGCTGCATACCAGAACCCCTTCAAGAGTCCCCACGCACTTTATCCAATTAAAGAGACTTTTTAGCTTTCACGTAAAGAAACATGTTTAACCTTAACTTACAATTTCTTAAACATTTTTAAAGCATGAAATCTCCACCTTGCACCTATTACTCTCACATGGTACAAGTGCTCCTCTGAACTCACCTTAGAATTATATTTGGAAACACTGAGTTATATCATTATTAACCCCTTTTGCTCCCAATAATCCTTACAATGAATATTCTCGACTGTCCTCTGAAATATTCATTATATGAGCCTGATAAACTGCAATTTCCAAAGCATCCTGCATGTAAATAGTAAAGCTCTCTTCTGCCATCCTGTGAAGAGAGGTTAACGCTCCCCTCCCTCAGAAGGAGAGGAGTTTGCTGTCTTAGTTTCCCATCAGCTAAAACAAATACCATACAATGGATTGGCTTAAACAACAGGCCTTTATTGGCTCATTGTTTTGAGGCTAGGAGAAGTCCAAAATTGAGGCATCAGCAAGGTGATGCTTTCTTCCTGAAGACTGTGGTGCTCTGGAGCTGGCTGCTGACAGTCTTTGATTCTTGGTTTTTCTGTCACTTGGCAATGCACATGGCCATGTCTTCTCCTTTCTCTTCTAGCTTCCACTGACATTTGACTTATTCCCATGGCTTTCTCTCTCTTTGTCTAAATTTCATTCTGTTTGTAAAGAACTCCAGTAATATGGATTACAGGCCAACCTGATTCAGTTGGGTCACACCTCAACTGAAGTAACAACTTCAAGAGATCCTATCTACAGTGGGTCCACAGCCACCAGAATGCAGACCAAGACCAAGAACATGTCCAAACTGGGGAACACAATTTCAGCCATGTACTTGGTAAGGGCAGCTCTACATCACAAATCTTGTGAATGGCCTGGTACAAATCTCAAAGGGGGCTTAGGGACCTGTTGGGAGCAGGAATCAGGCCACTGTTCATGAACATTGGCTTCTTCTTGAGACGGCCTGTAATGGCTCATTTTCTATCAGTTTAGCTCAGCTATAGTACCAAGTTATTCATAAAACATTAAGTGTTGCTGTGAAGGTATTTTGTAGATACAGTTAACATCAACAATCAGTTGACTTTAAGTAAAGTGACCTTTGATAATTTGGATGGACCTCATCTAATCAGTTGAAACCTCTTAAGAGCAAAACTGAGGTTTCCCTGAGGAAGAAGAAATTCTTTCTCAAGACTGCAGCTTCAGCTCCTTCCTGAGGGGCTCCAGCCTGCCAGCCTGCCCTGCAGATTTCTGTCTTGCCAGACCCCATAGGTGCATAAACCAATTTCTTGATATGAATCTCTTGCATATACCTATACCTATACATCCTGGTTCTGTTTCTTGGTAGAACCCTGACTGATACACTCCCAATTGCAGTTTTCAGTTTTTCTTCACCAGTGTCCCTGTCAGGCTGGCCATGTCCTGAGCTAACACATTTTTCAAGCAGAGTAAGGAGCCTGTGGGAATGGCAATAGCATCTTCCTCTTCAGTTTGGGTAAAGGGTCTGCCTCAAAGCTGCAGGGAAGTCTGCAGCAACAAGAAAGCTGGAGGCACTAAGGCCCTCTGCCATTTCCCCTGGGGGAGCATATATTTCCTGAAGCAGTTTGGGTCTCTTCCTCTGATGCTGCCCAGTAGTGGGACTCGAGGGTAAATTGCTTAACATTAATACATTTCCATGCTTAGGTACAACCAGGTGAATTAATTTCTGGAGAAGAAGACTTACCTAAAAATTTAATTAATTTTTCACAGCATAATAGTATCTTAGGGCATTTATTTTGCATTTAGGATGTAGAGCATAGATTTGTATATATTATGGAAATAGATTAGAGTTCTCATTTTGATAAGGAATATGAAAGCCCAATGAGCAGTGATATGAGGGACAAATGGAACATGTTTGTGCATTTACATGACTGTTCTTTTGGCTGTATATAAGGAGGACTTGTATTTTCATAATATACATTAAAAGCCGTAAAATGTGCATACTCTACAATTCCAAGTCTAAGAATTTATCCTGAGGATGTGTGTTCTAGTTTGCTAATGCTGCGGAATGCAAAACACCAGAGATGGATTGGCTTTTATAAAAAGGGGGTTTATTTGGCTACACAGTTACAGTCTTAAGGCCATAAAGTGTCCAAGGTAACATATCAGTAATTGGGTGCCTTCACTGGAGGATGGCCAATGGCGTCCGGAAAACCTCTGTTAGCTGGGAAGGCACGTGGCTGGCATCTGCTCCAAAGTTCTGGTTTCAAAATGGCTTTCTCCCAGGACGTTCCTCTCTAGCAAGCTTGCTCCTCTTCAAAACGTCACTCACAGCTGCACTGACTTCCTTCTCTTTGAGTCAGCACGTTTATATGGCTCAACTGATAAAGGCCCACCCTGAATGGGTGGGGCCACACCTCCATGGAAATAGCCCATCAGTTATTATCTATAGTTGGGTGGGGCACATCTCCATGCAAACAACCTAATCCAAACGTTCCAACTTAATCCCCACTATTATGTCTGCCCCACAAGATTGCATCAAAGAATATGGCTTTTTCTGGGGGACATAATACATTCAAACCGGCACAATGTGTGTAAAACTGTGGCTTATAAAGAGATTTCAACTCAATGGTGAAAAATCAGAAGCAGTTCAAATGTTCAGTGATAAGAAAAGATATTCATGACATGTTCAATGAATAAAGCAAGCTATAAGGAAGCATGTTGTCATTTAAAACATCCATATGTCCATATACACATATACAAAAAAAATGAAAAATTCTGCACTTTAAAAATCAGTGATTTTCCAAGAAGCACAGTGTACCCCAAACAGAATAGATCTGAATAGGCCTACGCCAAGACACTTAATAATCAGATTATCAAACACCAAAGATAAAGAGAGAATTCAAAGGAAGCTTGACAAGATGATGTGTGGATTTCTCAGTAGAAACCATGGAGGCAAGAAGGAAGTGGGGTGATATATTTAAGATACTGAAAGAGAAGAACCACCAACCAAGAATCCTATATCTGGCAAAACTGCCCTTCAAATATGAGGGAGAGCTTAAAATATTCTCAGACAGACAATGACAGAATTTGTGAACAAGATACCTGCTCTACAGGAAACACTAAAGGAAGCACTGCAGACAGAAAGGAAAAGACAGTAGTGAGAGGTTTGGAAAACAATTTTGGGAGATAGTAATGCAGCAACATACGTACACTGAACAAAGATGACTGTGAGTATGATTTTAAGAGGAAGGTTGGGACCGTGTGGGACACCAGAACAAAAGACGAAGGATAAAGACTGGGACTGTGTAACTCAGGGAAACCTAGGGTGCTCCATGATTGTAATAAAAGGTACAAATATGTTTTTACATGAGGTAGAACAAATGAATGTCAACATTGCAAGGTGATAAAAATTGGGTGGGATTGGGGGGAAAATACAATCAATGCAAACTAAAGACTATAATTAACAGATACATTGTATCATGCTTCCTTTAATGTCACAAAGGCAATATACCAAAGCTAAATGCATATGGTTGGGGGTAGGGGACATAGGCGAGGGGTATGGAACTCCTGGCATTGGTGATATTGTCTGACTCTTTATTCTACTTAGGTTAATGCTGTCTTTCCTTTTGTTGCTTTCTACCTGTCATGTTTTTGTTGTTGTTGTTGCTTTTCTTCTCTCTTTCTCTTTTCTTTTTCTTTTGTCTCTCTGCCTTCTTTGACTCTTCCTCCATCTTTGTGGAAGAAATGGAGATGTCCTTATAAAGATAGTGGTGATGATGCTAAACACATAAATACGTGCCTATACAGGGAACCAACGATTGTTTACTTAGGATGGAATGTATGGTGTGTGAAAAAAACAATTTTAAAAGAAATGGGTAGATGAAGAAACCTTGAGGGCACTATATTGAATGAAATAAGACAGACACATAAAGGCAAATATTGCAGGGTCTCACTGATATGAACTAATTATAATATGTAAACTCATAGACATGAAATGTAAGTTACCAGGATATAGAATGAGGCTAAAGAATGGGGAGCGGTTGCTTATTATGAGCGGAATGTTCAACTAGGGTGAACTTAAGCGTTCAGAAATGGACAGGGGTGATGGTAGCATGTTGTGAGAATAACTAACTGTGCTGAAAGGTATGTGAAGGTAGTGAAAAGGGTAAGCCCAGAGTCACGTATGTCACCAGAAGGAAAGCTGGAGGTTAAAAGATGGGAATGTATAAAACAGTGAATCTTGTGGTGGACAATGTCCATGATTAACTATACAAATCTTACAAATCTCTCTCATGAACTAGAACAAATGTATGACACTATAACTAGAAGTTAACAACAGAAGGGCATGTAGGAAAAATATATATACCTTTTGCAAACTATATACTACAGGTTAGAAGTATTTTAACATTCTTTCATCAACAGTAACAAATGTACTATACCAAAACTATGAATCAGTAATGGAGGGGGGCGGTGGTTAGGGGTATGGGATGATTTGAGTTTCCTTTTTTTTTTGTCTTTATTTCTTTCCTGGAGTAATGAAAATGTTCTAAAAATTGAAAAAAAAATTAATTGTGTTGATGGATGCACAGCTGTATGATGGTACCATGGGCAATTGATTGTACACTTTGGATCTTTGGATAGCTGAAGGGTATGTGAACAATCTCAATAAAATATATATATATATAAAATATCAGTGATTTTCCTTTTTTCCCCTCATCTGTAGTAACTAAAATTTTTAAAATAAACATTTAATATTTTGTAGTTTAAAAAAACACAAACAATAAAAGTTGGTGTTATTATTTTGATTGGTAGCTGAACTCCTTATCTGCCCCACAGATACTAGAGTCAGCTAAATGCAGACTGACATTCAGGACAGCTATCTGAGCCATATATTCCAAAAGAATGCCAACCAGACAGGATGGGAAGGACTCCCAAAGGATACAAGCTCCCAGCCCCACCGGTTGCACACACCACCCAGGAGCCAGTAAACCCATATGCTTTCTGGAAGAATAGAGCTAATTGGAAAGAAACATCTCCAGGACCTTCTTTTTGCTAGTTTCCAAACCTCAGTTTTCTCAACCCAGTCAAGTTTTATGATGACCAGCACTGACCATGAGTTTCAAATCCATAACCTCCTGAAAAGCCAAGAAATAAAATAAGTAATAAATGTGGTGTGTTTGGACTTCACAGAAATTTGTGCCTGCATCAGTATTCAGTATCTCCTGCGGACCATGGTCCTACTGAGCGATATGAGAAATGATCTAAAAATGTTAAAGATTAGAACTGTACGGATTCTTAGAAAATTCAAGCATCTTCATTTGACAAATGAACACCCTGAATCTCAGAGAGGTTAAATAACTTGCTCCTAATTACCCAGTCTGTCAAAAGCAGAATCGGGATTAAACAAATATTTAACATGTGGTCCAATATTCTCTCCACTGAGTCATGCTATCTCAGGAGCCTGACTTCAGTTGAAAAAAAAGGGAAGGTGGTATTAGCAAGAGAACAACAGATATCTTATGAGAACCATTTTCTATTCACTTTTATTTCACTAGTGATACATACAAAAGAGAAGTATACAAAGTAAATTGTGAAAGTCCCCCTCCACACAACACTACACCCTTCCAATTACCACTATCAATAATTTGGGGTGTGTCTTCCAAACTCCTTTCCATGTATGTGAGATATGTATTCAGTAGTGTGCTGAAACTGAGTCATACTGGTACTTGTGAGCCAACTTAAATTTTCAGGAAAGTGTGAGTCAGTTGTTGAACACAACCATTAAAAAAATTAAATTATGTAAACTTACAGTTGAATTATATTATAAACAAAGGTAATAAATTCTCAAAACTCATTGTGGTGTTTTCTTTTTTAACTATATTTTGGGGTTATTTGTATCTATCATATCTGAATGGTGGGAATACTAGATAATGGTATGTTTATGCACGTCTCTTCCCAACTCCATATCCAATGATGTCACATCAATAGAATCAGCCGCAGCGGGGTCTTTACACCACAGAAATTGACAAACACTATAAATCTGGGCCTCCCACCTCACCAAGGACAGCTAGTTGCTAAACATTTACTAGCATATCTTCAAAAACACATTTTTCTGGTATTTTTTTCTTTACATAAACAGACTATTGAAAACTTTTTAATGTCTGCGAAATGCAGTTCTTTCCCTTGGAGGAAATGGAGAAGAGGCATTCACCGAAACATTTAAAACACTTTTGTTGGAAACCTGATTTTTAACTACTACTACTCTTCTCTCCCTGAATATCATATTCCCTTGATAATCTAACCTATTTTAACTAAATCCCAGTTCCTTTTAACTATTCTCAGAGTATGTTCTACCTCCCCACCTCAGTCCACCTCTACACCTTTCAAGCCTTCTTAGAGAGAAAAAGGAGCATTTTTAACAGCAAAGATGAAGTTTTCCAAAGGTAATTTCTTAATAAGCAACAAAACAAAAATGGCTGGATTTGCTTTGCCGTGCAGGCACTAGATCCTGCTAGCCGTTGCCTCACCACTGCTGGGCCCCCCTGAGACTCAGGGGGAGAGCAATATACTTAGTACGTTTTGTTTACACACCAAAGGATGAAATATTCTTAAATTCCTAAAGAATTTCAGCAGATTAACTTTTAGATAGGAAACTTCATAGGCTGAGAAGCCTGAGAAAAGAAAAAAGAAGAAAAAAAAAAAACATGTCACCCTCAAGCAGTTCCACCACAGAATGAAATTTTAAATCACATCATGTCTCACACCCATTTCTTAGTGCAAAATAAATCACTTGAACAGAGTGCAAGCCAATTTTTACTTTTCAAATGTTGTGTCCTGAGGCTGTCTTCTTGAACTTCAAAAGCACACTTTGTAATTACTCTACCTATCAAAGGAAACTCAACATTTCACCTCCAATCTTCTTCAGCTTGTGTTATCACTTTTAATTGTTAATAAACCACATTATTTTTAAAGTGATTACTCTGCTTGGGAATTCAATGTTTTCTAACAAAATACACTGAATTATATATAAAGGAACTTATTTATATACAAGTTAAAGTTAAAATGGGCTTTTTCTACTGGCATTGGTTTTTTTTTTTAGTAATTTCTGTCATTTTGAAGAATTGCAGAATATCATGTCTCTCATTTTTAAAGGAATAGCTTTCTGGGAATGCAAAAGATTAAAAAATAAATGCCAGGGATTTTATCATTGATATCATTTGATTGTGGGTTGTAAGCCTGCCTGGGACTTCTTTTTTTTTTTTTGTAAGTGAAGTGGAGGGCTAAAAAATAATCAGGTAAACTCAGACCACATTACCAACCTTCTTAAATTCATTCAAAATGTTTAAACCCTTCATTTTCTTAAGTTTTTCCACAACCTAGAATTAAATAAATGAGTGTTTTTTGTTATCGACCTCCCCGCCAGTGTAGGCACTGATTGTATCTATTTGACAACAGCATTTCCTCACAAACAATATCTTTCTGGTCCAGCCAATTTTTCCTCATGGTAACAAACAAAACTTCCTTGAGACAGACACATGTCATGCTTGTTTCCATGTTGGCACTAAGCTCAGCATTCTGGGGTTGAGAGCAGGTCCTACCTGACCAAAAAGCTCTCAGAATGTCCTTCTTTCCACCCTAACTGTATCCAAAGAGCTGGATCCTCCACCTAGAGTGTGCTCCTTCTCTGCTCAGCAGGACCTACTGCAGTGCCTGCCCAGAATTGAAGAAAATCAGTATGTCTTCCTCTGGCTCCCGTGGCATAGTGCCTACCTCTGGAGCACCTATCACCGCCACCACCACCACCATCATCATCATCACCACCATCACCACCATCTTTCTCCTCAGTGTCATCACCAACATCATCGTCATCATCTTCATCACCACCACCTTTCTGCTTCTCGTTGTCATCACCATCATCATCATCACCATCATCTTTCTCCTCCTCCTCCTCATCATCATTACTATCAACATCATCTATCAAGCACTTACTGTGATGCTAGGCACTATTCTGTGTATTTTACATGTTTTAACTTAATCTTCCCCCCAACCCTATCAGGAAAGTACCATTATTATTTCCACTTTAGAGATAAGGAAACTGAGGAACTGAGAGGCTGGTGCCTGAGGTCACTCAGCTGGTTAGTGACAGAGCAGGCCAGCTGCAGGGACTGTGTGCATCAGCACTCTACCATAACTCCTTAGTTACCTACATAGTTGTCTCTCTGCTGTACCAAGCATGTCCAGAAGGCAGGGATCACCTTCTATCCATTCTTGTGTCACCCAGTGTGCCTGCTATGGAGACTGGTGAGAAGTAAGGGGTCACTGAATGTTTATGGAATGAATGAACAATTGAATTTTTCCCAGAATTTCCAGATACATGAATTGGGATTCATCTTCACAGGGAGATAACCTATGGTGGCATCAGGGAAAGGTCCTACCAAGCTGGTGGCCTCGGTCTGTACATGCCTGAAGCCACGATCTGTCCATTTCTGAGCTATTTAAGGTGATCAACAGAACTGACCCTGACAACCAGTTATTTCTTATTATCAAACCAGTCAGTAACCCTCATCAGTTTTCACAAACCCTCGCTTTGATCAATTAAGCACTGATAAAGTACCACCTCCTCCAGAAAGTTAAGTAAGGGGCCACAGTTGATGATACTACAAGTCAGTGACTGAGGTTGGTATAAGCTAGCAGGATTAATCCTGGGTTGGTGGTAAAGTGGGCAAGGTTGGTGTGTTAGTTAGGGTTCTCTAGGTAAATAGAATCAACAAGAGATACCTTTGAACATAAGATTTTATAAAAGTGTCTCCCATAACTGTGGGTATGCATCAGTCCAAATTCCATAGGGCAGGCAGCAGACTGGCAACTCCAATGAAGATGTTCGATGAACTCCTCAGGCAGCAAACTGGCAACTTCAATGAACGTGTCTGATGAACTCCTCAAGAAACGAACTGGCAACTTCAATGAATTCCTCAGGAAATGCTTCACTGGTTAGCTGAAGAAGTGAAGGTCCTCTGTCTATCTCCCTTAAAAGTCTTCAACTGATTGGATTAAATTCAGTTGATTGCATTCTCTCATTGTGAAAGACATGCCCTTCGTTGATGTAATCAGTCAACAGCTGCAGCCAATTGACTGATGATTTAATAAACCAGCCTTCTGGCTTATTAACCAGCCACAAATGTCCTTGCAATAATGGTTAGGCCAGTGCTTGACCAGACACCTGGGTACTATCACCTGGCAAAGTTGACACATGAACCTAACCATCACAGTTGGCATTAGCATAACTTTCTTATTCTTTTAGCGCTACAACAACAAAATAATAATTTAAAATTATTTATTTATACATACCCTGCCTTTTCCCAAAAATATTTTTCTATTCAGCAGATTAAGAGAAAAAATAAGTAAACAAAAATAGAGACAAAAAATGGAACTTACAATAAGGCTAATACAAAAAAAAGTGCATAATGGAGTCCTTATATACTTAATATGCCTGGGGCAGAAGACTGAAATGCATACAACACTTTATAATGAACGTTCATAAAGATTCTCTTATTGGAACTTCAAAGCAGCCATTTCCATTAGCAAATGTCATTATGTCCAGGTTATGAGTGAGGAACTTCAGGCTTAAACAGATAGATCAAGAAACTTGATCAAACTCACACAGCTAGAGAGGCTGGAACCAAGGCTGAACTGAGGAGTGAGGAACTAATTCCAAAGCCTTTTGCCTAAGAGGCCACACAAGTCGACTGCCCCTAAGCCATTTTTCCAAATGGCAGGAAATAACTACAATGCTGCTAAAATACTTATTTATCCCTATTCACCTCCAACTGTTGCATTATAAGAACTACAGCTCTACATAATCTAGAGTTTGGTTCTAGACTTGATGATCTGTGAAGTCTGATGGTACAACTCCCTACTCTCCTGCTGACATGTGTCACAATCTGTCCCTAGCTTCCTCACAGGTCTGGACATTATTTTCCTCAACCAGCTTTCTGGCTTAGGATCAGAAACTTCACCTCCATCCCTTTACCATTAGTTCCTGGTGCTTTAGTAAAACCTCTTGGGGAGGGTTGCTGGAGGAGGGATGTGGTCTTCTCTCTGCACAGCATGAGGAAACAGGGGGACCAACATCCAGATGTCCTACCCTAACCCTGATGCTACACCCCCACCTCTAGTTACATTGAAACCATGATGTGAATCAGAAAGTGTTCAGATATCAGTGTCTGAAAAAAATTCCAAAAAGCAAGCAAAAGAGATTTCTAGTGGTGAAGAAAGAATACTAACAGGCAGCTAATTCTGGGATAGTGGCATGCAAAGAGGCACCTGTATTTCAATTGACCACCCTTAATTGACCCCAACTCCCCTCTTTTTCTGGCCCCTCCATCCTCAGCACTTCCTGCCATCACTCCCACTGTCACCACCACCACCATCTGCCTCAAGAACAATTCCTAACCTGAGTCACCCTGAGGAAGGTGATTCAGTCACTGCCTTCCCAGAAATGTGATTCTGAGTATCTGCTGCTCTTGTCACCATCTCCAAGGAAGGCCCCACTGTGGCGTTCTCCAGTCAACATAGTGAAGAAACATAATACATCCACTTGGATGTGGGATTAGTGGTAGCCAGACACACTGAGGAACAAACATTCTTTAGCTTCCTGCTGACTTACTTGTATGAAAGAGAGGTCCAGCTGATGTGCTAGCAATCTTCCTTGAAAAATAAAATAATATAATGCTTTCTATTTGGAGATAGAATTACCACTAGTGGGATTTTGCCAATGACACAAACACCCTTTCCTGCCTCAACGTTTCCCAACTTCCTTAACATGGTTCTGTTTCCAGCTGTGATTATGTATCAGCATGGACAAATGTAGATACCTCTCTTTAGAAAGCTAATGCAAATTCTGGGAGTGGGGAAAAATCATTTTGAGACTATCTGGAGTCCAGTTACTTTGTTTACCCATTAAACTATCTATAAACAACGGACTATTGTTTTGTTTGATTTTTTTTTTTAATGCTTATGGAGGAAATGGAAGTAAAAACCAAAGAAATCCCAAAAAAGAAAAATGATTTTAGGACATAATTTTCACTATCTTCTTGGCAAAATATTTTGATAAAACTTCCACAAAATAGCAGACAACTCATTTACTGGAACAAGCTTTGGAGGTAATGTAGTATGCCTTCAGTTTATGGATGAGGAAATTGAAGCCCAACAAAGTTAAATGGAAGTCCTAAAGTCATTGTACAAGTTGATGTTAGGACAAGTTGATGTTAGGTGAGCAAAATAGGTAGCAGAGGAATAAAAGTAATAATAATAATAATAATAATAATAATAATAATAATAATAATAATAACAACAACAATAAAGCAGGTTTCAGAATCTAAGATGCAGGCTCCTCCATAAATGAGAGAGACACACACACTGTTACCTCCCCTGATCCCATATGATCTCTGATCCCCATTGTCATTTCCACTGCTGTCACTTCCTCCCACCCATTCTGGAGTAGGTAACATTTCATGTTTACAACCAGGCACATTGTCACAGATGACAAAAAGCAGAATGGATTACAGAAATCATTTGAGCCCCTTCCTACTCTCAGTAGTTTAATTTGCACCCCAGGAAAGGATAGAGAGGAGCACAGCACAAGAAGCAGCACTTTATTTATTCTTATTTATATATGCCCCCCTCTCAAAAAGAAAACACAAAAAAAGTAATCTTCTTGCCCAGAGATTTTAAGACAGCTTACCATTTTAAGGCTTAAGCATCAGAAGTGCATGACCTTCAGTGTTCAAAAAAAAAAACAAAAAAAGACCATAATGAAAAGCTAAAGTACCCTCTTCAACTTGCTTACAAAAATAAATTAAAAAGGAACTGCATAGAAGATTGCTGTAAATGTTAATTGAGTTTTAGGGTTTTAAAAAATCAATGTTATCACTTAAGAACTAACTTCCCTTTTTTCTAAAGTCTGGTTCTTTGGGTTTGAAGTAACAGTTGGCCCTTGGTGGTGGTACTAAATAAGGAAGCAACATCTGTCTCTAACGATCCTCTTGAAGGATGAAGTCTGGGACCGGAGGCCTTAAGGGAGTCCCAAAGACTGTTGGGATAATAATTTATTCACTGTTGACTTATTTACAGACTTTTTTCCAAAACTCCTTTGCGATGTTCAATTATACATAAAAATAAGTTTGAGCATATAAATTAACGTGATCTCCAGCAACAGCTGTATCAAAGATAACTATTAAACTTTGATCTTTGCAAAGGCAAAGGAGAGTGTCCAGAGCCTGAATATGCAAAACCAGAATCTAGTATTGCATGTTATGTCACTGAACACATCCGGGAAAAGAAATCCACTGCCACTTAAAATACCTACTCCATTCTCTAGCACATCTGTGGTTCAGTTAAAGAACCTAGTGCACAATTAAAATTCAGGTCAGCACACAGCCACAATAGGGCTCCTTGATGTGAGGTCAGCTTTGGTCATTCTCATATGCTCATTAAACAGGTTAATCAACTTGGTGAAGGAGTAGCCAAAAATCTACTTAATTACCAATACTGTGAAAGCTTCTGTAGAAGGACCTGTTTTATTTCTTAGCAACTGCTGCTTCATTGTCAGTGCATACTGAAGCTAAAGACACTGTTTTCAAAATTGTATGCTTTTTTTCCAGCTTATGAAATGTAGAAATAAAACAAATATTTGCTAATATTTATTATTAATTAAAATATTATAAAAATAGGTGGTCAGATGTGTGCCTTATTTTTTCCACCTATATATATCTCTTGGTTAAGGTAACAGATGATGTACCAGAATTTTGAAATCTGTGTTATGGTCTTTGCATTTGTTTGCCTCCTCTTGAGTCAAGAAGGTGCTAATATAACACATTCAGTTCAGATAATTAAACTTGATTCATGTCTCCTATGCTTTGCATAGTACACACAAGGAAAAACAATTAATGTGAAAGAATAGTATCTATGCAAATGCTTTAGTAGAAAGAGCTGGATAGAACTGGGTTTTACAGTCAAATACACTCAGATTTGAATCCACCTCCCAGATCTAAAGAATTTTGTTTGTGAAACAAGGGTAATAAGACCTATCTTGCAGTATTGTTGTGAGAATTTAATAAAATAATAGACAGTATTTAGGGTAGTATTTGGAAGTGATGATTTTATCATTAAGAAGACACTCTTCCAAGACACTGAGAAACCTACAACTTAATTAATCAGGGTGAAATTTTATTTTAACTGCATTCAGTGCTTCTTAATACATCCCACTGTTTTTGCTTTTTAATGATGAAATCTGAAAGTTCACAAAAGTAACTAAAAGAGTCAAATATCTAGGAATAAATCCAATAAAGATAAGGACTTGTACACAGAAAATGACAAAGCATTGCTAAACGAAATTAAAGAAGACTTAAATAGAGGAGAAAACTAAATATCATTAAGACGTTAATACTACTCAAAGCAATTTATAGATTCAGTGGAATCCCAATAAAAATTTCAACAACCTTCTTTGCAGAAATGGAAAACTCAATCATCAAATTTATATGGAAGGGTAAGGGTCCTGATTAGCTAAAGCCATCTTGAAAAAAAGAAGAATGAAGTTGGAGATCTCACACTTACCAATCTTAAAACATATTACAAAGCCACAGTAATCAAAACACCATGGCACTGGCACAAGGACAGATATGTCCTTGTGGAATAGAATGGAATAGAATTGAGAGTTCAGAAATTAATCCTCACATTTAATGGCCAACTGATTTTTGACAAAGGGGCAAAGACCATTCAATTAAGAAGGAAGAATCTTTCAACAAATGGTGCTGGGAAAACTAGATCTCCATTTGCATAAAAGAAGAACCCTACCTCACACCATATACAAAAATCAACTCAAAATGGATCAAAGACCTAATTATCAAACTCCTAGAAGAAAATGTAAAGAAGCATCTTCAGGACCTTGTATTAGGCAATGGTTTCTTAGATTTTACACTCAAAGCACAAGCAACAAAAGATAAAATACATAAATGGGACCACATCAAAGTTAAAAACTTTTGTTCCTCAAAGGACTTTATCATGGAAGTAAAATGACAATCTACACAATGGGAGAAAATATTTGGAAACCACATATCCAATAAGGATTAATATCCAGAATATATAAAGAAATCCTTCAACTTAACAACAAAAAGACAAACAACCCAATTTTTAAAAATGGGTAAAACGGGATAGAATGTGGACAGAGATTGGGCAATCAATGATGCAAGAGTGTGGAAGTGTTCAGTGACACTTGTTTTAAATGTTCGTAGATTGTAAGTTCTTACAGCAGTCACATAAATTCCTAAGTTTTAACAGTTATTTAAGAGATGTTTCTTGAGTAAAAAATTTATATTCTCTGTGGCATGCTTTCTAATAGACTGTATGGTCAATATATTTAAACAATATAGTTGCATGGAACCTAGAATGGAGAATGAGATCTTGTTATTTTGTACAGGTTAATATGATATCCCAATGCATCTCAGAGTACTTTGGGTAGAAAATAAAAAAGCATTTGCAAAGTACCTTTAAGGGACTGGGGAAAAACATGGAAATATTAAACTTCCTCACCTTGGGAATTCCTGATATTCCTGCAAGCACTGGGGACTACCAATTTAGTAGGCTGAACCCTCAATCTTGGGGCTTGCCCTTATGAAACTTCTTCCTGCAAAGGAAAAGTTAAGCCTACTAATAATTATGCCTAAGAGTCACCCCCAGAGAACCTCTTTTGCTGCTCAGATGTGGCCTCTTTCTCTCAGCCAACTCTGCAAATAAACTCACTACCCTTCCTGCTAAGTGGAACATGACTCCCAGCAGTGTAAGTCTCCCTGGCAATGAAGGACAGGACTCCCGGGGATGAGCTTGGCATCATGGGATTGAGAATGCTGTCTTGACCAAAGGGGGAAAAGAAATGAAACAAAATAAAGTTTCAGTGGCTGAGAGATCGCAAATAAAGTTGAGAGGTCAATCTGGAGATTATTCTTACACATTATATAGCTATTCTGTTTTAGTTTCTAGTGTATTAGAATAGCTAGATGAAATACCTGAATTTGTTGAACAATAGTCCAGTAGACTTGATTCTTGATGATAACCATCTAACTATACAGCTTTTATTATGTGTCCATGTGATAGTGAAAACTTGGTGACTAACACTCCCTTTAACCAGTGTATCAGCAGATAAGTTATAAAATAATGACAAAAAATATATAAATAATTGGGGGGGGGGGATAAGGGATATCGGAAAGTTTGAGTGTTCTTTTTTATTTCTCTTATTATATTTTACATTTTTTTCTTTATTTTGGAGTAATATAAATGTTCTAAAATTGATTGTGGCAATGAATGTACAACTATAAGACGATACTGTGAGCCATTGATTGTATACTTTGGATGGATTATATGGCGTGTGAGATATCTCAACAAAATTGCATCAAAAATGATTCAAACTAAAAAATAGGTAAAAGATTTGAACAGACATCTTTCAAAGAAGAAATACAAATGGCCAGAAAGCACATGAAAAGATGCTCAACATTATGAACCATTGGAGAAATGCAACTCAAAACCACGAGACACAATTTCATTTCCATTAGAATGGTTACTATTTAAAAACACACACACACACACACACACAGAAAATAACAAGTGTTGAAGAGGATGCAGAGAAATAGGAACACTCATTCATTGCTCGTGGCAGCGTAAAATGGTGGAGCCACTGTGGAGGACAATTTGGCATATCCTCAGAAAGCTAACCATAGACCTACCATATGTCCTGGCAGTCCCACTACTAGATATACACCCAAAGGAATTGAAAACAGGGATATGAACAGACATTTGCACACCATGTGACAGTGGCATTATTCACAATTGCCAAAAGATGGAATCAACCCAAATGTCCATTAACCGATGAATGGATTTTAAAAAATGTGGTATATAGGTACAATGGAATATTACTCAGCTGTGAAAAGGAATGAAGTTATGATATATGTGACAACATGGATGAGTCTTAAAGACATCATATGGTGAAATAAGCCAGACACAAAAGGATAAATATTGTGTAATCTCACTGTCTTGAAATAATTTGAATAAGCAAACTCTTAGAGTCAGAATCTGGACTATAGGTTCCCAGGGAAAGGGGTGGGGATAGGGCATGGGAAGTCAAGGCTTAAAATGCAGAATTTTCCTATTTGGAATGATGGGAATGTTTAGGTAATGAATAGTGGTGATGGTAGCACAAAATTGTGAACACAATTAACAGCACTGAAATACATATTGGAAAGTGATTAAAAGGGGAAATGTTAGATTGTATATATGGTAACAGAACAAAAAGTTTTTTAAAAATATGCAAAGTGTTGGTGGTGGAGTGGTGTATGGGAATCCTGTATTTTATGCATGATTGGTTTGTAAACTCACGACTTCTCTAATTAAAAAAAAAAATTCATGAAACTATGTTTGCAAACAGTGAACCCTAAGCTAAATCATGGACTTATTATAGTGCAATTATGAAAGTGTGCTATCCAAGAGACATGACTCCCAGGGAAATGAATTTCCCTGGTGACCTGGGACATGATTCACAGAAATGATCCTGGCCCTGGCAGTGAGGGATTGAAAATGCCTACTTGACCAAAAGGAGGGAAAAAAGAAAGGTAACAAGCTGAGGTCACAGTGGCTGAGAGATCCCAAATAGAGTGAAGAGGCTATCCCGGAGGTTTCTCTTATGCATGCTCCAGCTAGACATTCCAATTAACCACAGCATGCCATGCCTTTACCAAAAGTAGTTCCCAAATACCTAGCTCCCTACCTGATATTCTATAAAAGATGCACTCACTAAGTTTTATCTTTCAGAAGCTTAAATCCACCCGAGTGTTCCTATACCAGACACTTCCTAAAACCCAGAGGCAACAGCCTCTTTAAGATCAACTCTCAGATGGAGTCCCTTTCCCCATAATGTCGACACCCCCTTTTAATATGAACAAGTTAGGGTGCTCACTGCCTAGACACCCCTGAAGATGGAGAAAGAGATTAAGTGAGAGCAAGAGGTAGCAACAAACAAGACAAGATTTAACAAAGGTCTATGAGTACTGAAACTTTATATAATTATATATGTATAATTTTTTTTTAGATGCTGGGGTGCTGAATGACTGGAAGGAGGTAAATGACATGGTAGAACTGTAGCCTATAGCTTCCCTTGAGATTTGCTCTATAGCTTCTTGTTGAATTGTGCCTTGAAGGTCTTCACCTTTCTCTATATACCTTGTACTGCATAATAAGGAAGGAACTGAAATTGTAGAACTATAACACATAACAATTTTTGAAATTATCTATATGACTGCTTGTTGAGCTATACATCGAGAGATGACACCTTTCTATATGTATGTTCTATTTTACAATAATGGAAATAAATGGCTGAAATTGTGGAATGTGACCCATGATATTCTTTGAGATTTGCTGTCTAACTACTTGTGGAATCGTACATTGAAAGTTATCACTGTTATGTATATATGTTAAAGTTCACAAGAAAAGAAAATGGAAAAAAAATGTGCTATCATCAATTGTAACAAATATTCCATACCATGTTGGTTGTGGGATGGTATACGGAAATCTTGTATTTTATGCACAATCGTTCTGTAAAGCCACAACTCTCTAATGAAAAAAATGGTAAAAAAATAATTACAGTCCAGAGTCGCCTCCTCGGCCACCCAGTCTTGCTTTCTGTCGGGCAGCCCATTAGGACGTGGAGCGCCGCGGTGGCCGCAAGTTTGTCAAAGATGAAAGTGACCTTATCAGCTCTGGATACACACGAGACTTCTTTCACACCTTTGGTAGTCATAGAGCTTGCTCAGGATGTCAAAGAAGAAACCAAAGAATGGCTGAAAAGCAGAATTATTGCTAAAAAGAAAGATGGAGGTGCCCAGCTGTTATTTAGACCCTTGTTAAATAAATATGCGAAAGAAACATTAGAAAATCAGAACTTACATCTTGTTGGTGCATCCCAGATTAGATTGTTACTGGGGGCAGAAGCAGTGGGCTTGGTAAAAGAATGCAACGACAACACCATGAGAGCCTTCACATATGGAGCCCGACAGAATTTCAAAGGTTTTGATGACGACAATGATGATTTCCTTACAATGGCAGAATGTCAATTCATTATCAAGCATGAACTTGAAAATCTTAGAGCTAAGGATGAAAAAATGATTCCTGGTTACCCTCAGACAAAGTTGTATCCAGGAAAATCATTACTGAGAAGATTGCTCACCGCTGGTATTGTGATTCAGGTGTTTCCACTGCATGATAATGAAGCCCTGAAGAAGCTTGAGGACACCTGGTACACTCGGTTTACCTTAAAGTATCAGCCTGTAGACAGTATTCGTCGCTACTTCGGGGAAACGATTGCTGTTTACTTCGGATTTTTGGAATATTTCACTTTGGCCTTAATCCCCATGGCCGTCATTGGATTGCCTTACTACTTGTTTGCGTGGGAAGACTATGACAAATATGTGATTTTCGCCTCGTTCAACCTGATCTGGTCCACAGTGATCCTGGAAGTGTGGAAGCGTGGCTGTGCCAGCATGACCTACAGGTGGGGGACGTTGGTCATGAAGAGACAGTTTGAGGAGCCCCGGACAGGATTTCATGGGGTTCTGGGTATCAATCCTGTCACTGGCAGAGAGGAACCTACGTACTCCAGTTACAAGAGACAGTTGCGCATTTACCTGGTCTCTCTGCCCTTCGTGTGCCTCTGTCTCTATTTCTCTCTGTATGTCATGATGATTTACTTCGACCTGGAGGCCTGGGCCTTGGCGCTGCATGAGAACAGTGGTTTGGAGTGGCCCAGCATCATCTACGCCATTGTGATTGAGATTATGAACCGCCTGTATCGTTATGCTGCCGAGTTTTTAACTTCATGGGAGAATCACAGATTGGAATCTGCCTACCAGAATCATCTAATTCTGGAAGTTTTAGTGTTCAACTTTCTAAACTGCTTTGCTTCACTCTTTTACATTGCTTTTGTCCTGATGGATATGAAGCTTTTGCGTCAGAGCCTGGCCACTCTGCTGATTACCTCGCAGATCATTAATCAAATTGTAGAATCTCTTCTTCCTTATTGGCTCCAAAAGAAGCATGGTATGCAGGTGAAGAAGAAGGTACAAGCTTTAAAGGCAGACATTGATGCTACGTTATATGAGCAAGTCATCCTGGAAAAGGAAATGGGTACTTATTTGGGTACCTTCGATGATTACTTGGAGTTATTCCTGCAGTTTGGTTATGTGAGCCTTTTCTCCTGTGTTTACCCATTAGCAGCGGCCTTTGCTGTGTTAAATAACTTCACTGAAGTCAATTCAGATGCCTTAAAAATGTGCAGGGTCTTCAAACGCCCATTTTCAGAACCTTCAGCTAACATTGGCGTGTGGCAGTTGGCTTTTGAAACAATGAGTGTTATATCTGTGGTCACTAACTGTGCTCTGATTGGAATGTCACCACAAGTGAATGCAGTCTTTCCAGAGTCAAAAGTGGACCTCATTTTGATTGTGGTGGCAGTTGAGAATATGGGAGTACCCATGGGAGTGTATCATATACAGGAATGTCATCAGTAAAGCTAATTTCAATGTAGAATTTTTAACACCCCTGGTTTTTACTAGGAGGCACTAAACACCCATTCTTTGCCTCTCTCTTTTTTTCATATGGATATCCAGTTTTTACAGCACCATTTGTTGAAAAGACCCCTTTCCTCCTTTTGATTACTTTGGTACCTTTATGTAAAATCAACTGACTGTATATGTATGTATCAATTTCAAGACTTTATTCTGTTGCATTTATGTATATGTTCATATCCTCATGTTTTGATAGTTGTGGTTTTATCATAAGTCTTGCTATCGGATGATGTTAAGTCCCCCCAATTTTCTCTTCTTTTTCAAAATTTTTTGGCTGTTCTAGATTCTTTTGCATTTCCTTATAAATTTTAGAATCCACTGATAATTTCTACAAAAAAAATTCCTTTTTGGATTGCAGAAATTCAATTTGGAGATGATTGACAGTTTAACAATATTGAGCCTTCTAATCCATGAACATGGTATATCTTTCAGTTTATTTAGATCTCCTTTAACTTTTTGCCAAAATATTTTATATATTTCATTGTACCTGATCTGATGTGCACCAATTTGTTAAATTCATCCCTAAGTATTTTATGTTCCTTGATTCTTTTGTGAATTGTACAGATTTTTGTATCAATTTCCAATCTGTAGTTACTTGTATATAAATATAAAGTTGATTTTTATATTGACCTTGTACCTGCAACTTTGCTAAATTTGCTTATTGATTTTAGAAATTTTTTGTTTTTATAAATTCTGTACGACTTTCTGTATACATGACCATGCCGTTTGCAAATAAAAATGAATTTTCTTCTTTAAAAAAAAATAATAATAATAATAATTACAGTACTCTCTTCAGCCACATGTATACTAAAATTGGAACAATACAGAGAAGATTAGCACAACCCTTGCACAAAGGTGACACACAAATTTGTGAAGCAGTCTCTATTTTTAATGGCAAGCATAACCACAATAAAAATAAATAAAATTTTTAGAAAAATTAAAAATAACAATAATAATTACAATGTAGTGTGCAGTGTGTAACAATGCATGGACGTAGAAGGCCAAGCATTGGCCCAAAGTAGAGAGCGAGGCTTTGCTGGGGAAGACCAGGTCATTGAGTGAGGTCTTATCCAGGCCAACAAGTGAAAAAGGGCATTCCAGGTAGACGAACCCACACTCACAAGCTCCAGGACATTGAGCAAACTGCCAATAGCCCAGGCTGGCTACACTGTAGATAGAGAAGAAAAGAGCAGTGGAAGATTAGGGTCCAGAGAGACAGAAGCCAAAGCCTGAAAAATTAGGGGTTTGCATCATATATTAGAGTTTTTACTTCATTCTATAGGGAAGTGATTTGGGGTGGAAAAGAGCCATAATCAGATTTATTTTATAAAGATTATTTTACTGCCATGTGAGAATGGACTGGAAGCTGGAGGCCATGAGACAAGTTAGTCTACTGCAACTACCTAAGCAAGAGGTCTGAACTGAAGCACAAGTAAGGGAGATGAAAAGAAAGATTAGATTCAATAGATACTTCAAAAGAAGCATCTATGAGCCAAGGGGAGTGAGTTAGAGGAAATAGGGAGGGTGACGCTCAGTATTTATTGAGCGTCTTCCTGCTGAACTTTTTTTTTCTTTTTTAGTGAGAGCTAACATACACATAGAAAACCACACAAATAAATGCACAGTAGGTACAGCTCCATGAATTACCACAAAGTAAGCACACTCATGTAATCACCATGCAACCGGCAACCTATCTTTTTTTTTTTTTTTTGACAATTGGGCCTCAAAGGAAGTGGCATCTGCTTGCTCAGACCCAACATCCAGAAGTCGTCTTTTATTCCTTTCCACACCTCATCTTTTACATCCAAGCCATTATCAAGTCCTGTCAGCTCGATCTTCAAAATAATCCAGAATTCAACCTCTTTTCACCATCCCTATTATAACTACCCTGCTCTAAGCCACCACCATCTCTCACTTGGACTCTTGCCAGAGCCTCCTGCCTGTTCTCTCCCCTTCCTCCCTTGTCCCCTGCAGCCGGCAGAGCAGTCCTTTCAACATGTGCATTGTATCGTGTTACTCCCTGTGGTGGATTACCTTCATAGACCAAGTTCTTCACCCCTCTCTGTGTCTGTGCCCTTTGCCAACTAACCTTGCAGTGGCCTGCCCCACCTCTTTCACTCTGGGCTCAGCCGTTTGACCTGGCTCACTAGCTAGATGCAAGCAGAGGCTTGAAATAGACGTGAGCGTTGGGGCTTTTTCTTTTGTAAAATTGTGCTTTACACCATGCTTTTCCTAACTGAGGTCCGGATTCAAGTTGTACAAGAGGCATCTGATTAGGAAAACCTAATTCACATCCAGAGCCAGACATCAGACCATCTAACAACAGAAGCATCTGCAGTACAGGAAGGAACACCAGAATGAACCTGGCATGCACGGGGTGTGATACCATGCATGGTATCCTCCACATCCTCCTGCTCTAATCTGCCTTTCCGGATTGCCTTGCACAGTCTTGCCTCTGTACCCGCCATTACCCAAGGCCGCCCTGCCCCCACTCTCTGGCTCTCAGGGTCCTGGCCATCACCCAGGGCCCACACCAGGCCCCACCTTCCCCCTGGGCCCTTCCCTGCCCACACTGGCCCTGTTGGTCTCTGTCTCACCCTGCACAGTACCTTCTAGCAATCCCCTCCCCAAACTCCGCAGCTGGTGTCAGACAAAAGGGGAGCTCCAGTCTCTATCACTATGCACCTGTCCCCTCCTCCTTCTTGCTACACTTTGGACTTTCCTTGGCCGTGCATTTTTTCTTTCTGAATCCCCTTGAGCCATAGTTCAGATTAAAACAATCTCTTCTTCTGATTTTTTCTCACCATGTCACTTATTTGGAAGCTGATTTTTACATCAGGCACAACAGGCCACAGTAAGGGCCCCCAAATAGTTTTAATTTTAATTTCTTTTAAAATTTATTTATTTAATAAATATTATTTATTTAGTAAATACATTATTTATTTATTATTGATTATCTTAATATATTTTATTAGTTATTTGTTCAACAAATACATAATTTAATAAGATTTTATTTATTATAAATATTCATAGTTATATTATTATACAATAATGAATATAATAATGAATCAAACCTGAATTATATTTGTCTTTGTACCAACACAGGGGTAAAATATAAATTTTAACTTTTTTTTTTATGTGGGAAGGGGGCCTACAAAGGCACAAGTGCCTAAGGTAAAGAAAAGCCATAAATACAGCTCTGGCTGCTTCTTAGGATGTCGTTAACTTTTGTGGTTGTGTGTGCACTCCAAGTTAAATATAAATGCCTTAAGAATGAGAGAATGGCTTATTTTTACATTTTCATTTTCCCCACAGTTCTAACTGACTGACCAAGTGCAACATGCTTCCCACAACATAGAAAGGTCAGTGACTGTATTTTTTTTTTCTCCATTCTAGGGTCTGAGTCACATCACAGATGATGAACTGAGCGGGCCACAGATAAATTGTATAATCTACATGAAGATAGTGGTGAACTTTCACTGTCAGCCAAAAGTTCACAATCAGACAGTATTCTCACATGCTATTAGAGACAATAAGAGGAAGCAGTGGATTTTTCCCATTCATTCACTCATTGATATAGTGGGATCCTGGTTCCCCTTCTGCACACCAGTTGTATGAACCGGGCAAGTCATTTAAGCTTTCTCTGCCTCACCTCCCTTAACTGGAAAATGGGGAAAAAATAAGTACCAACCTCAGAGGGTCGTTGTGAAGAATAAATGAGATAGTCCATGTAACAGCCTAGAACAATGCTTGGTGAGCACTCTAGAAATGGGAGCTGTCATCATCAGTTATTAATTGAATTAAAATTTGAGTGGCAACAAGGTTATTGAACTGTTGATTGAATGACCAAATGAGTGATCAAACATCCGAAGGCCTTGTGTCTGAATTCTCATTATCTCCAGCGCTCCCCAGTTGAGCACCCAGGCTGCTGGAACCTTAGATCAGACTGACCTGGATGCATAAATCACGTGCATTCTCACTCACTGGCCTTTGGGGGAATGTCCACACTTCGTAGTTTACCGTGCTGAGTGTCTGCTGTTGAGGCAGTGTCTACAAGGGTCAGGGATGACTGCAATAGCCACGTAACTTGTCTCCCCAGACCAAGCTCTGCCTCTACAGAGCAGTAGAAAGATCTTTTTGATGGTATGCATATGATCACCTCACTTCCCTGATTAACACCCTTTGGAGGTCTCTCTTTGACTTTCAAGTCCAAACTCTCAGTGGCTTACCAGACCCTCCACCTCCGAGCTCTCCCTGCCTACCTCTCCAGGGTCCTCTTTCCCACTTTTTACCTCCAACTTCATGCTCCAGACTTGGCCTCAGTTTTTCAGTTCCTCAGGTAACACGTTGTACCCTTTAATTCACAGGCCTCCCACTCCCCTCTCCCTTGGAGTTCCCTCTGCCTAGACCAATTTTCTCTTCTCTCTTCATTTGGCTAATTCCCACTCCCCTGCTGGGAAATGACTCTGGCCGCTAGGCCAGATTAGAAACCCCTGCTTTGCTGTCCCACAGCACCCAGTATTTCCCTAACCATTATCACTGTCTATTGTAACCATCTGCCTTTCCCAGTAGCCTGTAAGCTTTGTGGGGCAGGGCCACTGATATGTCTGTCTTGGTCAAGACAGTGGCCTCAGCACCCAACACAGTGCTTGTCTCCTAGTATTTCTCAACACATATTTCCTAACTGAAAGAATGAATTAATAAATAAAAGAAAAAATTCCCAATGGACAAAACCATAAAAGCCAGTCTGCACCCACAAAAACAGGGCTAGAGCGTAAGAGAGGCACACAGGTAACCAGGTGGTACCTCACTTTCCTCATGCGTAAACTGTGGATTAAGTGAGTTAATATAAATAAAACCCTTAGACCAGGATCTGACACAGGCTGGCATTATCTTAGTGGTAGCAGTAGTAGTGGTGTCCATGTTGGGCATTTTTCCCAGGCAGCAGACCCCATGCTGCACAGTGCATGCAGGGCAGTTCACTAAGGCAAGCACATGCAAGCAGGGACATCCATGGGCTGGCGATGCCCAGTGACCCATCTCGGAGCGCAGAACAGAGAGAGTCCTGCTGTTAGAGGGGCACAGTGCAGGAACAAGCTGAGGTTCCCACTCTCTAAAGACAGAGCTTCTCTTCCCAGCCCTGCTCTGAAGGAATGTTCTCTGGGCAGCACGCTTATGGCCTCTGGGATTTCCTGGTATCTACAACGGGTACAGATTAGAGAGTTACATCACTGCTCTATGGAAATGCACTTAACCCACTGCTGCATTTTCAGCTCATCTGGAGAGCTGGGCTGAATGAGTATGTATTCCATCTTTATCCTCCCAAGCCCCCGAGAATAACACATCAAAGAGCATGTTTGCATCCCTACAACAGATAACAGCACTGCCATATATGCTGCAGGGTCCACATACGCTACAGATAGAATGAATTAATAATTTCACATATTTATAAAATATAAATTAACTCAAGAAATACATAACTCCAAGTAAAAGTCTGCTTTTTGAAAACTGAGCGAAGACACTTCAGTAAATGAAAGTCTAGTCAACTTCCATTATATGGAATCCCCAAATTGGTATTTATCATGTGGAATGAATGACTCCTCTCTGACACAACAGAAGCCCATCAGGCTATTTGGGGGGAAAAATCCAGACAACCAACCTTTTTTTTTAATTACATTTGATTATTTGTGTTTTTTTTTTAACAACAGAAAAGCAATACGATCAGAAAGAATTGCAGAGGCTCTGGTACATTTATATAAGCACAGTAAATTACTTGTAAAAACCATGGAGCATTTACCTTCTTCTTTGTGTATAATATACCATGCCTGTGTGGGACTCAGTTCGCTTTGATGGTAAACAGCTATTCTCTCTGGAACCTTGCCTTATCTTGCTCTGCTCTGGGTGGAGAGGTTTCCTTATTAGCTGAACTGGTTTTCCCAGAAGAAGGAAAAGAAAGCAGTGCCAGAAATGAATGTATTAGGCTTCTTTCTTTTCCAAAATATTGTAACAAAAATTTACACTCATACTCAAATATGTAAAGATCCATACCCCATCTTAGAAAAGAAGTGGTAAAAAAATTTTAACTAGTATTCTATATGAAACAGACTGTAGCAAAGAAAAAATTTGTCAATCTATTCTACACGGTCATAATATGCCAAAAATCAACCTCTTCTATTCTTATGTTCCTGACCTTGAAACAGAACAGAATATATGTCTGCAAGAATTCTGTAGGCATGTGGATTATTTATTACTGGATGTGGGCATTATTTTTGTTGCTAAATAAGCTTGAGGGACACTATGCATTATCTATGCAACATTTCCAAACATTATTGAGGACATTATTATTAGAAAGAAGAAGAACTTTCTAACTTAAGGATCAGTTTTTCTCATAAAGAATTTTCCACTCAGAACCTGCATAATACCGTAGCTTTTAAAGATATATATATGGATTTTAAAACCACTGTTCTAGTTTGCTAATGCTGCTGGAATGCAAAACACCAGAGATGGATTGCCTTTTATAAAAGGGGGTTTATTTGGTTACACAGTTACAGTCTTAAGGCCATAAAGTGTCCAAGGTAACACATCAGCAAGAGGGTACCTTCACCGGAGGATGGCCAATGGCATCCGGGAAACCTCTGTTAGCTGGGAAGGCACATGGCTGGCATCTGCTCAAAAGTTCTGGTTTCAAAATGGCTTTCTCCCAGAACATTCCTCTCTAGGCTGCAGTTCCTCAAAACTGTTACTCTTAGCTGCACTTGGGGTATCTGTCCTGTCTTAGCTTCTCTGGAGCAAGAGTCTGCTTTCAATGGCCATCTTCAAGATGTCCCTCATCTGCAGCTCCTGTGTTTTCTTCCAAGTGTCCCTCTTGGCTGTAGCTCCTTTTCAAAATGTCACTCTCAGCTGCACTGAGTTCCTTCTGTTTGCCAGCTCATTTATATGGCTCCACTGATCAAGGCCCACCCTGGATGGGTGGGGCCATGCCTCTATAGAAATTATCTTATCAGAATTATCACCTACAGTTGGGTGGGGCACATTTCCATGCAAACAACCTAATCCAAACATTCCAACTTAATCCCCACTAATATGTCTGCCCCACAAGATTGCATCAAAGAATATGGCTTTTTCTGGGGAACATAATACATTCAAACCAGCACAACCACAATTTAAAAAATAAAAATTTTTTTTTAAAAAAAGAAGAAATCATTAGTATCACCTCAAGATAAAGAAATATGTGAGCTAAGATGAAGGCCTTTTTATGTAAAGCCAGAAACACTTACTTCCATATTGCAAAATGTGTGAAGTTTTGCAGAGATAATAGCATTGACCGAAAAATGTTAATTACATTAAATCTCCCAGAAACACTCTGAGTTAGAATCTCTGTCTAGTTCAGGATGGGCTGTAGAGCAGACCAAGGAGTTCACCTCTTCCCTCCTCACATTCTCTAGAGTTTTCCACAAGCTTCCAGGCAAACTAGAAAATTTCCCTTTGGCAGCAGAGTGTAGAAGAGGCATCCAGAAAGACCCAGGGTTACCTTTAAGAGAAGCTCTCTAAGGGTCCCCACAGCCGCAGCCCCAGAACACACAGCTAGAGATTCACCTGGAATCCAGCCTGTGAGCGCCACCCCAGTTGGCAATGGCCACCAGGACAAACACACTCAAGCACTGCAGCTGTACACAGTGCCAGAGCCACTGGAAAGAAAGGAGGCAATTCTTTCAGGTCAGCACTCCTCCACCGTCCATGTGTATCTGAACCAACTCCATCCTTTCTGCCAGCACGCCCGGGAAAACCACATTCAGGACAGAATAAACTAGCAATGCATGGAAAGAGGAGAGGCTGGATGGAGTTCAGCACAGTCTCTGCAATTGCCCAGAACCCACCATAGTACCCAAACTTCTTCCCAGACCTGTTCCTTCCAGCATTAAAATTAGGTTAGTTTCCAAGCTCTGGTCCCAACGGATGTGGTGGATAGGAAGTTTATTGAAAACAGGAGTGATGGGAGATGGTCCGTGTATAAAAACTGCCTATTATTAGAAATTTCTATGTACTAGGGCTCTACTGTCTCTGGGAGTGCCTTTTATCACTCCATTCTACAAAGAAGGAAACTGAAGGTCAGAGACATTAAGTAACTGCCCAAGATTTTAGAGCTGGTAAGTAGCTGAGCTAGGATTCAAACTCAGATTTTTAAGACCCCATACATTTCATTACTAAACCATACTGCTTATCTTTATAGATTAGGCCAATGTGGATGGTATGTACAAAGAACCTATTTATCAATTTAACAAGCAATGGTTTCATCAAAATGGCCATAACATCCTTAGCAATAGTATTTGAAAGAGAGAGATTACAAAGGCATACAAAAAGTTGACTTGTCTTTTTTATATATTTAGGTTAAACTAATGGAAGCATGCAAACACAGGAAGGCAATGTTTCTGTAAATCTAAAATTCCTCCAAAATAAAAGATTTATTTTAGAAAGTCCAGTAAAATAAAATTCAAATATAAGAATAGGAGGGAGAGAGAGAGAAAGCGAGAGACCAGAAAATCATCATACAAGCCTCTTATCATATCCATACGCGAAAACCATGCAGCATAATATTTTTTAATGTTTTCATATATTACTAATATGTGCAAATCATTGCACATACTAATATGTGCAAAATCATTGACCATGTATATTTAGATAAATAGAAAAACATTTCTCAAAGATAAGAAATATACAGGAAATATACAAAATCCTACTCTGTCTGAATAATGCTCCAGGAAGCTCATCCTCTTGCCAGTAGTTCATTAGGAAGGATTTTCTTTACTGGGATGGATATTAAAAGAATCTGCCACTAGATACAAAATGAAAAAGAAAAAAAAAAAGGCAAGGAATACCATGTTATCATATAAAAACTTATCTTAAAATGCCAATTCTTCCTACATTGATCTGTAAATTTAACATCTCCAACAACAAAAAAAAAGTGTTAAGATTATTGTGGGGGAACTAGACAAGCTGCTTTCCACATCCATAAGCAAGCAAGAATAACCATGAAATACAGTAAAAGAAGACTAATAGGAAGGAACAAGCTCTAACAGATTAAAAAAATACATAATAAAACTACAATTTTTAAAGTAAAGTGGTACTGGTATATGACTAGAAAAACTGATCAAATGGATGAAACCAAATGTCCAGAAATAGTCCCAAATTCATGACGTAAGTTAAATATTCTAATAATATTTCAAAACATTGATGAAAAGGTTGATTATCCAATAAACACCATTAAGGCAAATGGGTGGTGATCTGGAAAATATTAATCAAGCTGTTTTTGTTACTTTTTACCTTTCACCAAAATAAATTCCAGATGGATCAAATATGAATTCATAGATAAACTAGCTAAAACATGGAAGGATTTTTTAAAACAACCCATTTGGGGAAAAGCCTTTTTAAGTGTAATGTAAAATCCTTAAACCATAAAAGACAAGGGCCAGATATTTGACTACATAAAAATAAAACTCTCTACATGGAAATATAACTGTACAAAGCAAAAGACAAACAGCAAACTGGTATATATGTTTGTAATTCACATCACAGGCAAAAGGTCAATTTTATTACTATATAAAAAGCTATGACAAATCAATATGAAAAATGGTCAAAGGATATGAACATACATTCACAGAAAAAGAAATACAATGGGCTCTTCAAATTTATGCAAAGATGCTCATCTTTACTTATAAGAGAAGTACACATTAAACTACAATTTCCACCTTCCGGATTGGCAAGGATCCAGAAGGTTGATATCATACTATGTTATCAAGGGTGTGAGGAAACTCCCATACATGGCTGGTGAGCATAAATATAAATTGGCATAATCTTTATGGAGAGAACTCTGCCCACGGAGTTTAAATCAGAAACACAAATGCTTACACCTGTCTGACCTACCTATTCTACTTCTAGTTATATCCTCCAGTCACACTCCAGCAATTGCAAAATCATATAAATACAAAGATATTAATCACCACATTATTGGTAATAGAAAAAAATTGGAAGCTATCTAAATATTCACCTGTAGAAAACAGGTTAAATAAATTAGGGAACATCCGTATAATGGAATACTATGCTGCAGATAAAAAGAATGAATCAACTCTATAGCAACTGAGAGTGAACGACCTCCAGGATAAATTTAACTTTAAAAAAGGACAAACAATGAACAATGAATTTAACCTGTTTTCATATGGTGTGGTGTGTGTGTGTGTGTGTGTGTGTGTGTGTATGTGTGTGTGTTTACACATGCATAGAAAAATCTCTGTCAGGGAAGAGTGTGGCTGGGGAGACAAAGGCAAGAGGAGAATAGGTGATGGAACTCAATTTTTTTTTTCTTTTGGCTTACCCAATTTTTCTATAATGAATATTCCATTTTAAACCAGGAAAATTAATCAAGTTAATTTTTTAAAGAACTTAATCAGAGGACTGCAACTACCCAAACATTTCTGAGAAGAGAAGAAAGTGAAAACAAATAAAACCACCTGGTTTCTTAAGCCCCTCTCTCTGATCCTGTGCAGTCCCCACCCTCCCTCTCCTTAGGAAAACAATGTAGTGATAAACCCTCAAAGCCTCCCAGCTCAGTTGTTAAGGTAATTGTGTTTACTCTTTTCCAAACAAAGTAATTTGAATCAGAAAAGTCAATGTGCTCTGTCTTCAGGTTCTTTGATGTCATCTTCCTCCTTGCTCTGGAGTGTGGCCTGCCCACAGCCCTGCTGCCCAGGAGTATTACACACGAAATTAGAAATTCGACAAGCATCACCATAGCTACACCATTCTGCTTGTGATATTGATGCCAGACAAATAAAACATAAGTACAATGAAATCTGAAACAAAACAATAGGCCCTGAAAAACACAAGCTGTGGGATCTTTTCTTCCCTTTGACCACTTGTGGTAATGATGAGGATTTGGAGTATTTTTAAATTTCAGAATGATTCTTTAAGCGGAAAAGACTGTTTTCTTACTCAAAAATAACATCTGATCAAGGCAAATGGTATGTTTGAAACATTAAGACCTAGAGTCTGTCCCTCCTAAACCTATCAGATGATTTCCCTCTGGATGACCCTCGTTAAACATCAGATCACTCTACATGTGATTTTAGGATTTTAGGTTCCTAAGACGCTGAAGCTCATTGCTGTTTGGTTACCCACGCTGTATCTATGCAAGGAAAGGACTGAGCAGCCCCAGGCTGTATGAGACGAGCCATCTGAGTGACCCAAATAAAACTCTCCAGTCTCTTGCTGTCTCCATTGCTCCAAATCACCCAGCATCACTCCAGTCCCTTCACTTTGTTGGATTAAACTTTTGTTTAACTCAGCTTGCCCCTTTCTAACACATCTCCCCTCCCCTGCCCTCACCTCTTTTTTGTAACAACAAATTTGAAGGTGGAAGGTATTTAAAAAGAAAAAATATATAGAATATTAAAAGGAAATCTGCAAGAATATCTTCTGCTCATTTAACACCCTGAGGTTAAGCTTCTATAAAGGCATTTAAATCCTTGTTTTTTTCTTTATGTACTTGCAATAATAACATTCCTTTAGACTTTAGAAATTCTAAATAAAACAAGAACAAAAGAGTGTTCTTTCTTTACAACTCTCCACCCAAATGTTACCATTGTAAATCAAGGTAGCAGAGTAAATTAACTACTGGCATTTAAATGTTTGCTGTCCCAAATATTTAGTCCTTCCCACTCCCCCAAATTTGTTTCATACAAAACAATGCTCATAAAAATAATAAATATTCATTCTTTATCTACTAAAATTTTTAGATCAAAGCACTGTGTGCCCCAAATCCTGAATAGCAAAAAGTAATATTGTTTGTTTAGCAGGAAGTCTTCAACTTCCCATTAGCAACCTGACCAAGTTTGGTTTCCATTTATTTCTAAGTACTGCAATCCAAACAGACTTTCACATACCCCTTACTTGCTTGGTGTTCTGGAATGAGACACATTTTGGCAGCAGATAGACCTGGGTTTGAATTCAGGTGCTGTCACTTACATTAATGTTGTTATGTTTCAGTCATCATGGATAAAATGGAGAGGATATGCCAGCTTCACCGGGTGAATGAAATAACGTATCCTTGGTTGCTGGCCCCTTGCAGCTGTCCCTTACACTACCACACCAGACTATTTTTCTGTGTTTGCATGTTTATATCCCTCTACTAGAACACAAACTCCTGGGGGGGGGGGGGGGGGGCGGGGACTGAGTTTTCTCTTGCCTCTGTAGCCTCAGATAGGTTCCATGCCCATTTTTTTTTTTTTGTTAACTGACCTAATCACACTGACTTTTTACTATCTCTCCTGGGTTTACAACACTGCTGCTCTGCCCTGTGCTGGTTTGTATATATTATGCCCCCCTCAAAAGTCATGATCTTTTAACCCAATCTTTTTGGGTGGAAACTCTTGATTGAGATGTGACTCAGCCAACTGTGGGTGAGACCTTTGATTAAATTATTTCCATAGAGGTGTGGACCCCACCCACTCAGGGTGGGTCTTGACTGGTTCACTGGATTACTTAAGAGAACTCAAGAGCCGACACAGACGCTTGCTGACAGTTAGAGATGCTTGGAGATTTGGACAGAAGGATATTTGGAGATGCTAAGCTAAGAGATAAAGCCCAGAGTTTGCCCCAGAGAAGCTAAGAGAGGATCCCCAGATGCTTAGAGAGAAATGCCCTGGGAGAAAGAAGCAAGGATGCACGGGAGCTGAAAGAGAGGAGCCCAGAGACATTTTGGAGAAAGCCATTTTGAAACACAACCTGGGAGCAAAGGACCAGCAGACGCCAGCCACATGCCTTCCCAGCTGACAGAGGTGTTCCGGATGCCATTGGCCTCTCTTCAATGAAGGTATCCTCTTGCTAATGCTTTAGTATGTACACTTTTATGGCCATAGAATTGTAAATTTGTAACCTAATAAATCCCCTTTATAAAAGTCAATCAATTTCTGGTATTTTGTATAATGGCAGTTTTAGCAAACCGGAACATTCCCTTACCCATGTTCCCCAGCAAGAAGGAAATAGAGCCTCCATTTTCCCTGACACACTCCCGCTTCTCCTCCAGTCCCATTTTACAGAGAACTGGGAGGGCCTCCAAGAAGAGGTTCCCCCAGCCCCCAACCCCAAACCAGGCTAGGTTAGCACGAATCATCCCCTTGCCAGACCCAACTTGCCCAGAGACTCACCACCCTTCATTAGGTGTTTGCCTTGAGACACACATATGTGCGTACACACACATATATACTTCCCAGGCTCAGAGTGTCTGGCAATCCAGGGTATTCCACCCAGACTTGCTGGAGAATTAGCACGGCATTCACACCTTTCTCCTGGATGGTTTCCCTCTGCCCAGGTGCAGAGAGAGCAGCTCTGTCTCCTTGATGTGGAGTCCTGGCCCCAGCGCCTCTGTGTGTGTTTGTGCCATGTTTCAGTGACAACTTTACTATCCCCAGGGACATGCTCATGAGTAATGAACTTGACAAACAACTTACAATGACAACCAACAACCACTCCAGGGCAGATTATCCAATGGTAGATCCACACTGTTCACCCCTGCAAACCCCTTTGTGGGCCTCTAAATGCCCTTGGGCCTCTCTTTCAGACAGTATATGGAAAAAAGATTGTGTTTAAGTCAGATTCCCAGCTAACACTTTTCAGTGAGCAGGCGACTATCCTACTAAATTATTCAAAGGTACATATTTATTGATGGACTATTGAGCCAATAGTGTGCTAGTTGCTATGAAGGAGAAGTCCTCCCTGGACTTTCCATTGAACAGAGTTTCAAGCAGGAAAGTGTGATGATTAGATTTTGTATTAAAAAGAAATCCCTTTAGGCATAAGGCAGTAGATGGGATGAAGGACAGTAGGGAAACTCCCCACATGCCTAGGGGTGGGGGGTTCTTAAAGGGAGAGAGAAGAGAGCCTGCACTGAGGCAGTGACACTGGGCAGCAAGGAGGGGACTTGGTTCCTCCCTTGCTATGAGGGAGAGTATGCCAGTTTGGATATATTATGTATCCCCAAAAGCCATATTCTTTAAAGCAATCTCGTGAGGGCAGACATTAATATTTTGATTGACTGTTTCCATGGAGATGTGACTCAATGGCCTAGATTTTTGATTAAATTATCTCCATGGAGATATGGACCCTGCCCATTCAGATGGGTCTTAATGAAATCACTGGAGTCCTGTAAGAGAGAGACATTTTGGAGAAGGCTGTTGAAAGCTGAAGCTTAGAAATGTGGACAGAAGGACGTCTGGAGATGCTAAGCTAAGAGATGCTAGCCCAGAGTTTGCTCCAGAGAAACTAAGAGAGGACCCCCAGATGGTTAGATGAACAGGAGCTGAAGAGGCTAAGACAGACAAGCCCAGAGACATTTTGGAGAAAGCCATTTTGAAAGGCAACCTGGGAACAGCAGGCACCAGCCACGTGCCTTCCCAGCTGACAGAGGTGTTCTGAACACCACTGGCCATTCTTCAGTGAAGGTATCCTCTTGCTGATGCCTTAGTTGGGACACTTTTATGGCCTAAGGACTATAAAGTTGTAACCAAATAAACCCCCTTTATGAAAACCAGTCCATTTCTGGTATTTTGCGTAACAGTGGCATTAGCAAACTGGAACAGAGACAGAGCAGTCAGGAATGACTCCCTGCTTTTGGTTTAAGTTGATGAGATCAGAGATAAAGAAGAAACATGAGTCCATGGGGAAAGATTATGAGTGTGGTTCTGGACATGATGAGTTTGACGTGGCCATGGGACAGCCCGGAAAGGATGTGCCTGGTCTGGGCTCAGAAGAGAAATATGGGTTAAAGAAGTAGATTTGGGGTAAATTTCAAAAGATGGATGAGATTACTCAGGCATAACCAGAGGAAGGCCTATATTTAAGAAATTGGCAGAGACAGAGGACCTTTAAAAGGAGACAGTGAAGGAACAGACCTAGAAGGAGAAAGATGGAGCAGGGTCACAGTAACTAAGGTAGGAAAAGGTTCTGATAAGGATCAACAGGGGCAAATGCTGTGGTGAAAACAAGTATTTTGACAATCTGCATTTGGCGGTCATCGGGGAGCTCTATTGGAATGGGGTCAGTACATAGTTTATGTATATTATTAGAAAGGAACAGGAAGGAAATATAACACACCAACCACAATTATTTCTGGGTGTTGGGATTGTGGGTGATTGCTATTTTCTTCTGTTCCTAGAAAAGAGGTGAGGGGTAAAGAAGGAAGGGGAAGGTGCAATATTCTAAAAGGAAACATTTTTTTAAAGTGTTCATATGAAACCAATTTTTTTCAACATGCTCAAGCATAAGGGAAGATACGGACTTTATGAGGAATATGGCAGAAAATGACATAGCCACCACATATTACTGCTTGTTGTTTTGTAAAGACACTGCCTGAAATATGATGGGAAAGTCTCCCCTTCCCACAAAGATGACCCATAGGAAGGTATTCCCCAAACTTCAGCCATTTGATTCCACAATTTTTGTCAAATCTCTTTACTACCAGTCCTGTTATTTAATAAACATTTTATTTGAATCAATTCACTTTTTAAACTTAAATGGGTCCATTTATATCATAATTGTAAATAGAAAGTCATTATGACAATAAACAGAAGGCAACTAAAAATAAACATAATGCAAACAAAACAACTGTTAGTAATTCCAGCAAAATCTAACTTTTTGGTATAAAGGGAGATTAACAAGAACTACAAGGAGTTAAAGACTTACTGATAGTGTCTTGGTTTGGCTCTCCCTAGAAGCAAACCCTGTGACAGGAATTCAGTTGCAAGCAGTTTACTTGGGAGGTGAAGGAAACACAAATAAGGGAGTTGGGAAGTAAAGTAGGGAAGAGAGGGAAACTGATACATGATGAGTTATCCTGTCACTTGGGCAACTGTTGCTTAACCCCAGCCAGGGTAGAACACACTTCAGGATTAGTCCACAAGAAGAGTGAGAGAGCTGGGGTATTTATACACCCACATCCATTAATCATGTATTGAAGGCTGCTACAGGGGACATTAATTCCCCAGCATTCCTGGCCTGCCCTGTGGGTGGCAAAGCTGGCCCCAGGGGCAAGAAAAGGCCTCAGGCAAAGAATACAAATGCTGCAGTGGGAAGCCTGGCAGGTGTACTCTGCCATGATAAGGATAAAGAAACCTGTCCAGGTCTCCAACAGAGGCTGCTAAAAGGAGAATGAGAGAAAATAGAAAAGGGAAAGCTTTCTTGTTATTTGAGTGAAAGTAACTTGTTGGGTGTAAACCACCCAAAGTCATCTCCCATACCACTGAGCTAAAGCTCCCCTAACCAGGGAGGCCTTCAGATCCTTGGTAAACTCTGAGGCAGTTCACTAAGGATAGAACTTGGCCTAACAATGGCCTCCAATGCCTGGCCAAACCCCATCCATACCAGGACCCTGAAAAACAGATCTTGTAAAATATTTTATGACTACTTTTCTCCCCATCAATTAGGAATAGCCTCATCATATCTGGCTGCCCAGTAGAATTGTTATAAAGATGCTTCTTTATAGAAGCAAGTCGTCAAGATGAAAATCTGTATTGACAACATTGCCAAATGAGTGCACGATTGGATACTTTTAAAAAGGAATTTTCATCCTTATAAAAAAGACCACCCAGTTCCTTCAAGTAACACCTACCTCAATTCATTTAAAATGTGACTTATTTACAAATATCAAGCCACATCCATTTTGGGATGGCAACTATAATAAGGAATGAAGTATACAGGTACCCTATGCCACCACACTTGTAGGTATGCATTTTTGTAGGTATTCTTTCATTCAACAAATATTTATTGGACTCTTTCTGTATTTAAGGAACTGTTTTACACCCCTGGAGATACAACAATGAAGGAAACAGACAGAAACCTCTTCCCTCAGGGAATTACACTCTAATGAGGGAAACAGTCAATAAATTAATGAGTAAAATAGACTGGATGTCAGCTGGTAACAAGTGCTACAAATAAAGCAAGAAAGGAAGCTAGGGAGTACCAGTGGCTGGGTGAGGGTGGGAGAGGGAGTGTTATAAATAGGGTGGTCAGAGGAGACCTCACTGAAAAGGGATATTTTAGGAAAGACCAGAAGGAGGTGAGAGAATATGCCATCTGAAGAAAGATGATTACAGAGGTATTTAAATGATTGGTTTAATGCTCTGCTTTACTTTTCATATGAACAAAATATTGGCTACATGCTATAATATGTGTAGTGTATATGATAGCTATTCTACATATGTAGTCTGTCTAGTAAGTCAATAAATAAGTTTCTTCCCTCCATTCCCTTCTGGCGAGGCTCCAGTGATCTGGAAGGTAGGAAAAGGAGACAACAGGAAGAAGATGGACAAGCAATATCTGAGTTACTACCTGAATGATGGAGGTGGTTCTTTATAAATCCAATATCAACATAATAAATGAACATTAAGTCATACTGATCAGCGTTCACAGTGAAGCCAGCAACATAATTACTGAGTCATGGCACAATATGAATTAAGTTACCAAAATAAAAAGAAAAAAAGAAATTGCCCGCCCCCTTTTCTTTTTAAATTAAATCTTGTGTCACGTTTGTGGTCAGATCTGAACACAATCCTTAGTTTTAACTGCATAAATTAGTTGCAATGTCTACAATGCTGTTTTTATTTTATTGCAAATTTCTCTTTCATCTTACTCTGACTAAAAGAAACCAGGAGCAAATAGGATATCACTTATCCCCTGATTAACTGGAAGTGAAGGCAGAGTTTAATTGAAAAGATCATAGTCCTAAGATAGAAATAAATATATAGCTATCGTTATTTTATTTTTCTTTCTTCTGCTTCTTCTCCATTTTTTTTTCTTTTTTTGATAAAAAAGGACCAGAAAGAGACATTACAGCTGAAATAGACTTACTGCCATGAACTGTTTCTTCCACAGTGCTGGGAACCCTAAGATAACAGCCCTGTATTCAAATGTAAGAGGCAGAAAATGTAATATACTGGAAGCATTAAGTGAAACAGAATAGTTTTTTTTTTTTTAATCATCTGTAGTAAGTGAAATACTCAAAGTAACTAATGTACAAAGTCCGTTTGATTTTCTGCATTTTTTTTTCAATTTTAGTAATCAAGAAATAAGTAGATATTATGAGAATGGTTTTCCTTTAAAGACCATTTTTGCTGTTGCAGAGTAGTGAAAACAATCACGGAGTCCCAATTCTTGCATGATAGACAAACAGCTGTACATCCACCTTGGTTTACAAGTGAAGGGTAGGGACCAAAGAAAATATTTGGTTATTAAGCAAACCCCTCTCCTGCTTCACTTCTCAAATTATGACAACTTTAATTATTGCTCTTTCCAATGGTCTTCTCATAGAAATGAATCTTTTTTATGATTATTTAAATTTTTATCTCACTTTTTATTTCTTACCTATATGACCACTGTGCAAAGATGTTTCTTACCTGGGTGACTCTTTCTGGCCACCAAGTCACCACTTTGGGCACCTAATCATTCTTTTTATTGGTTCTTGGTTTCCTTCATTTTCAGGGTGCAGACTATGAAATTCTCGTAGCTTACCACTGGAAACAGTTTATCAAGTGATTTCACACCTCACATGCTGCAGGACCCATGCGAAAGGCGGACAGATAAAAGGCACCAAGGAGCAAGAGCAGCAGCTCAGGAGCATTTTGTCTTCCAAACTTGGAGTAAATCTTTAATATTATTTCCCCATTATTGTTTTTATTTCCCTCACTGCATGCAATTGCTTTTTGGAGTAAAAGGACAGTAATTTAAGTTCTGACTCTTAGCTAAGGAATTGTCTGACCTGAACCATGCTGCAATCCATTCCTTAGTCCCTTTTTGGACAAGTCTGACCTGTTTATTCATCAGACGTGGGTTGTTCTGACACGTGCCTTTGAGTCCATATTTGAGTTGATTAAATTTTCTTCTCCTGGCAGTCAAGTTTATCTTCATGTTAGTGAGAGAGGAAAAGAGAGAGAGAAGACAGGAGCTCCAGCTGTTATTCACAATAATGGGGAAAAACGTCAGACTGCATCCCGTCTGTATTTATTAACACTTCCCATAAGGGAAATCCAAGAAATGCTCTTTTTTTAACAACAACAACAACAAAAAATACAATGAGTACAATTTTGTGCCACAGCCAAAAGACCCTCCCGTTTGCGGTGTTCAAATGTATGTACACAGTGGACTGGATTAGACACAGGTCAGAGGAATATTAAATCCAGGAGTCATAAGCTGGGGGCATGCACAAATCCACTGTTTTGCTCCCCTCTGTTTCTACATCAACCAAAGAGCCTCACATTCCCAAGTCTCTGGGATGCAGCTGCCTCTGGAAACCATCCCCATAACCCTCCTCACCACTTGTCTCACAGCCTCCTCCTCCAAACATCCACATCTGGAGCAACCAAGACCTCTTCTGACTGTTGTGTCTGTTGGGACCACAGACATCTTTTCACCTATTAAATTTTTTAAAGTTTGCAACACAAATTATTTCACTGAATTTACACAGTGTTTCAATTCAGCATTTTAAGAGTCAGCCCATTACCCTTGTTTCCATTCCTGTCCTTCATATAACGTATACCATGTACATTATTTACACAATTTTTTTGAAATGTATGATATTTTAATCTAGCCAGTTTTTTCAAGTGGAAATAATATAATAGAATGTATACAGGATATACACAAAGTAGCCAGTAAGTAAAGAACAAACCAACAACAGATGACATTTCACCAAAAGTGCTGATTCAGAGTAAGCCCATCCCATAGGGGAAATTTCTGGGGTGATTAAAATGTTCTGGATCTTGATTGGAGTGATGATTTCACAGGTGTATATATTTATCAAAACTCATTGACTTGAAGACCCATGCATTTCACTGTGTTTAATTTTACCTCTGAGTGTATTTACCTTTTTTTTTAACCACCAGTTGGCCTTGAAATCATGTCTGCTATAATGCATAGCCTCTAATATTCTCTTCTTTTCTTAGTTTTCCTTTTATTAATTACTTTTGTTATTAATAAAATTCTCTAGGATCAGCTCTGACAAGCAAAATGTAATTTTATTTCAATTACTTGAGAGTGAGAGGAGAGCGAGAGAAGGTGTTCTTCAATTAAACAAATGACGCCTCTTAACTATGTAATCAGAAGCACTGCTTCTAATGTGAGTCAGAAGTGAGATGTGTCTGAAATGTAGGAGTAATGGGCAGCAAAGCAATGCTGAAATATCACCTTGGGATTCCTGTAGGGCGAATAAAATGAAGGTTCTTGGGGCATCCAGTAAGGCTGAGAAGTAGATAAGTTTGGGAAGGAAATCAGGTTGATAAGTTTGGGAGGGAAATCAGGTTGATGTATTTAACGGGAGCCAAACCTGAACGAGTGAGAGTAAGCCATGCTGAAGCCAATGAAGTTTTGGGTTAATAAACCCCACCAAAGGAATTATTTCATCAGAATAAGAAAATCTAAGACTCCTCAAAAGTTTACTACCAAAGTTCTAAGTAATTTTGTTCAATATAAAAACCTTTTAAGAGAAAAATGTCCATCCATTCATGTAACCAAGTCATACAGTGACATTATAATCCTCCTACCTTTTGTCCTTCCCCTCCCTCTTCTCTCTGATCTACATCATCCATCTAGCATGAATCCAGTAATCATATAAATAATGAAGGAAAGACATTTTGTTTTCTTAATACATTCCTATTGAAAATTTTAATTTAAAAGGCAAACTAAAATTAAATTTTAATTTAAAAGGCTAGGTACTCAAAAAGATTTATAAATGGATACATACATACAATAGAATACTATTCAGCCATAAAAAGGAAAGAAGTTCTGGTCCATGCTACACCATGGATGAACCTTGAAGACATAATGCTAAATAAAACAAGCCAGACACAAAAGGACATATATTGCCTGATTCCACTTATATGAGATATCTAGAATAAGCAAATTCATAAAGACATAAAGTAGACTGGAGGTCACCAAAGGCTGGAGTAGGGGGATGAAGAGTTAATGCTGACTGGGTATGTTTTCTGTTTTAGGTGATGAAAAAGTTTTGGTATTGGATGATTGTGATGGTAGCACAACATTGTAGATGTAATTAATGCCACTGAATTGTACACTTAAAAATAGTTAAAATGACAGATTTTATGTTATATATATGTTACCATAACTTTTTAAAAAAAAGAATAAAAAAATTAAGGTCTAATCTGTATACTTAAACTAAAGTACTCATCCCCACCTGAAACAACAAGCAAAAACACATTTGAAAGTGTTACCACCCCTTGCTCTCTCTTCTAGCCAAAAGTTTTGAATGAGTCTACACTGAACTCTCATTTCCTCTTTTCATTCTCATTCTCAAATACTCCAGGTGGACTCAATACTTGGTTTAGAATGAGAGCAACCTTTCTATTATTAAACCCAATGACTACTGTTTAGTCTGCATGTTATCTGATCCCTGCATTCCTCAACTGCTGACCATTCTTTGCTTTGTGACCCTTTTTCCTTCCTTTGGCATTAAGGGTACTGCTTCTCTCCCAGTTTTACTTCTCTGCCCTGTAGTGTTCAGTGTCTCCCTCTTTGCTTGCCTTTGCTAATCCTTTAAATGGTGGTGGGCTCCGTAATTCCATATTTCCTCTTCTTTTACTTATGCTGAGTGTTCTCATCTCCTTCCTTGTCTAACTCTTTCATGCCTCTGGTTTGTGCTCTGCATCTGTACATTCAATTGCCAGACGCCCACAAATATCTTAAACTCAACTTATCTCAGTTTGAAGTCTTCATCTTTCTTTACCTCCATTCCCTTATATATGCTGCCTCTGTATTCTTCCACTGGACTGCCAGAGCCAGACTCCTTCCATTCATTCCTAGAGCCAATCAACTCCAGTTGATCCTATCTCCTTAACATCTTTGGATCTCTTTCCCTTCAGCCACTGCTTCAGCTCAAGCTCTCCCTTTTTGTCACCTGGGTCATTTTCCAGACATTTTCCTAACCTGTCCATTCCTCTGGGCTTTTCTCCCTCTAATTCATCAAGGTGGTTAAACACTTAGCTTTCTAAATGAAAATGCAGTTGTCACTATACTGCTTGAAATAGTCCAGGGGCTCTGCACCAAGTCGGCCCATGTGCCATGAATAGTTCCACTGAAGGACTGCTATAAGGCAGGGGGGTCAACATGAACCCCTGGGGGCCAACGGTGTCATCAGCTTCACATTTCACTGGCCTGCTCAGTTGCCTTAAAAGTTCATACAGATTCACATTCTATGCTTTAAATATGTCCATGTTTGTTGATTAAAGTCACTAATCTGGTAAACTAACTTTTTACTCCAAATAATAGCAAACATTTATATGGCACTTATTATGTGCCAAGCCCTATTCTAAGTGTTGTTATTTTGGTGTTTTTGTGGGTTTTTTTTTTTTTTTTTTGTATTAACTTACCTAATCCTCACAACAATCCTACAAGGTATAAACTATTAGCATCACCATTTTACAGATGAGGAAATTGAGGTACTAAGAGGTTGAGAGAATTGCTGAAGGTCACAAAGCCAGTAAGTGGCACAGCTGGGATTTTAATCCAGGCAGCCTTGGCTACAAAATGCACACCTTAAACCACTGCACTATACGGTTCCACATCTTCCAAACTGACATTCTAAGAAAATGGACCTAACCACACTTTTAAATTGATTTCTATAAACTTTTATTTTTAATCATTTTTATAATATTACATTGTAAATTTTTTTATCTGACTACATTAATAATGTTGGTTCATTGCACATACATTTTTTAAAAAGCAAAAAGGATCAAATAAAAATCACCCATGCCTCCACTATTCAGAGAAAACTGTTGGTATTTTAGTATATATCCTTCTAGACACATTCAGCGCTTTGTGTCAGGAATTGTTCTAGGCACTGAGGATGCTGTAGTAAACATAATACACCCCTGCTACCATAGAACTTTCATTTTAATAAATATAGAGGGAATTTAATTAATACTTTCTCATGTGAGTAAAAATAATTGCACATAATTTTCTTAGAGGCATAATGCTCCACTATCTGACAAAACTAGAATTTATTTAATAAATCCTGTAGTTTGAACAGCTAGACCTCTCAAAGTTATAAACTATACTTCTATGAAAATCCCATTGAGAGTCTTTTCAATATCCTGTTTTTAGTGTTCTTGTGGGCAAAATAATTTCAGGAATCACTGTTAACATACTTAACTGTTTCCTTTTTAAACACCCTTCACTTTAGTGGTGTCATAAGCTTAATCCTTATCTCTCTGTATTTCTGATGAAAGAATCTACAGATTGTCTTAAAAGTCAAGAGTTAAGTGTGATACGTTCGCATACTTAATTCCTAGTAATGCTTCTCTACAATGAAGGCACATGAAGGTCTTGGATGGAGAACTCTCACCAGAAGATTTTTCACCCATTTCTTCCAGGAAACTATTTTGTTCTCTTTTGTTCTCATTCACCCTCTTACTGCATTGGGGTTTAAATCTCTGTAATGGAAGGAATGACTCTGGAGACTTAAAGCATTTGTCTAAGCCTAAGACGTAACTGTATTTTGGTGAAAACTCCAAGCACAGAACAAAGTAGATTTACTATCTGACCCACATATGGCCACGAAGCAGCTGAGGAAGTGTAACTGAAAATGAGGTTTGGGGTGGGAACGGGGGCTCTTCATGCTGTATATTATCCGAGAAACTTTTTATCCTAGATGATATTTGGCAGTTTTGCATGAGAGCAAAAAGCTGTTTTAGAAAATATATTACAGAAAGTCTTCAAGTTACATATTTCCTAAAGTTCAATGGTAAATTGATTATTTAGAACTTAGGAAAAAATACTCCAGGAAACAATTCAACAATTCACTTGAACCACAACTATTCACTGCACCTATTTTGTGTAAAGCACTGTTAGCACAGTTAAAATGATTATAATTTCAAGCTAGTTCACAAAGACTTTTTTCATCCTTCAATGAAGTTGAAAGTCTAAATCTGCCACGAAAAACAGTATATAACATATTGTTATAGTACTCTTTGATACATTTTTGATTACCCACTGTTTGGAAGGAGTTGTACAAGGCACTATGGATAGGGGGGCTACAAAGACAAGGCAGGCAAAAACTTGTCATTAAAGAGTTGACTGACTACAGGTGCACTGTCTAATAAGGACACCTCCCACCTTATATGCTACTGAGCACTTGAAATATGGCGAGAGAGAATAGAGATGGGCTGAAAGTAAAAAGCACACAGGATTCCACCAACAGGTTGAAAGAGGACTGTAAAATCTTTCATAAATAAGTTTTTATAATGATTACATGTTGAAACTGTAATAATTTTGGTATCGGAATCATATAAAGTATATTACTGATATTAATTTCATCTGTTTCTCTTAGATTTTTAAATGTGGCCAACTGGAAATTTTAAAATTACATATGTGGCTTACATTGTTGCTCTTGGACAGTGCTTATCTACAGAAATACAGTTACTACCAACTGTAGTACTACTGTGTTACTACTACTATGCACTGGGTAATTTTATATCAATTATTTGTAATCTTCTCCAAGATTGACATGATAGATGAGGAAAACTGAGGGTTAAAAAGGTTGTGGCAATTCATTATTCAACACACATTTCTAGTATATTTCCTATGTGCCAGGAATTGTTCTAGGTAGTGGAGATACAAGAAAACAAAATCCTGCCCTCATAGAACTCACTTTCTAGTGGGAGAGAAAACTAATAAACAAATAAATATTTTTAAAAATATGTCAGGCAGTGACAAGGCTATGCAGAAAAATGAAGTCCATAAAAGAATGGATAGTGCTTAGAATTGGAGTGAGTGAAAGGCGACGCTGCTTTGATCACTTGGTCCAAGAAGGCTCTGTCATCTGAACACAGACATGAATGAAGTGAGGGATGAGGCCTGCAAATTCCTACCTGTCTGGGAGCTTTCTGGCAGGAAAGGACTGCAGTAGGTGTGTGCTTTGCACATTGGAGGAATGGCAGGAGCCAGTGATGCTGGAGAACAGTGTACAAGGGGTAAAAGGAGAAAAAGCTGGAGTCAGTTCATGTAGGGACTTGGAAGCCATGACTAGGAAATGTTAATGAAAGACTTTGGTTTCTTGGTGAAGAATGGACTGTTGTAGCGCATGCATGGTAGCTGGCAAGAATGGATGCCCAAGACCAGTTAGGAGGCTACTGCAATAGTGCAGGAGAGAATCTTACAGTTTCAGGGTTTGGGTTCCAACCCAGTTCTGTCTGGTTCAGACTGTAAGAGCTACAGCTCATACAATACACAATAAAATACTCTAAAATTATCCAGAGATTTTGAACTGCAGAGACCATACATCTGGATAATAATTCAAGCCTCAAAATATGTTTTGGAGTCTGTAGTTATCTGAACCGGCAGTCAAAAATCACTGTCTTAACTTTGTAGGATAGTGATTTATCGCAGTACCTTGCTTTCTGCCAATTTAACCTAAGGGAAATGGATTTGAGGTCCGTAATTGGCGTCTTAAAGTCAAATTCAGATCGGGCAAATTAGGTTTATTTTTGCCAAAGAAAAGTGTTTAGTTGAGCCAGATGACAATTTTGTAGCCTAAACTATTTGCATTGGCATTCTCCACCTTCTGAATTCAGTTCCGCAATTGCTAATTCTGAGCTTACGCACAGCTGCACAAGTAAGTCACAGCTGGGGAAAGAACTAGAAACTATGCCTTGGATAACTATATACATTAGTCTGGATAACTCCACTCAACGAGTCAGTTTTTATGGACAAAAGTCCTTTAAAAAGAAAGCATCTCAAGGGTCAAACCTTATGTGTGTCTCTAATAAAAGGTAAATAGTGGTTTTAAAGCAGTTACCCAGTTTCGAATGGGAACAAATACAGACCAATCACAAGGACCCCTAAACATCATGTAATGAGAAAAAGGAGACTCAGTCCTGTACCTCCAGGTTGGCTTATTTACTTTAATGGAACTCATTGGAAAATTGTCTGACTCCACGCTTCATTGTGCCTATGTAGATGTGTTTTCTGAGCACTGGATGTAGTTCCTGTCAGTCAAGCACTTTCCTGGAGCACTAAAATGTACAGATTACACACATCAAAGGCTGACTGCTGAAATTTACACAAATCTGTGCTGGATAAACAATGAGACTAATGACCTTGCTCTGCATTAATCTCCATATGGCTCAGTTGTTTGTGCTCTTGCCTTTAGGGGAGAAGGTTGGTAGCTTTGGCTTCTAGCCTCAAACCAGGGATTAGGTGCTTGCTGGATGCTGACAGAGCCCAGGGCCTCTGGTTTTACAGCCCAGGAAGCCTCAGGATATCACAGAGGCATCTACTGTACAGGGTACATTTACTGAGATTCAAGAAACACCTCCATTATTATATCCATTGAGGAATCAGATTGATAAAAATAGGTAAATTCCTTAGTCAAGCCTCCTACTTCAGAGAGTTTATTTTCTTTAACGAAGGTCCAAGGTTTTCCTTTAGGATTTTCAGGACCTCTCCAGTGTCCCCCTCAAAAGCAAGATAGAACCCCACTGACTTGGCCCGTGTTTCTCTTTTGACCAAGAATAAATTTCAAAACAGCTGCATCTGTAAAGGAGAGTTTAAAGGAGGGACTGAAGTTGATCAGAGAACTTGATCAGCACCTACTTCTAATCTGGAACATAAGGGTAAAATACGTTTGTTTGGTTTTTTTTTTGCATGTTTTTAAAAAAATCAAAAAAGGAAGTCAGATTTAATTTGAAGAAAAAAGATCAGAAATTGTTTGGAAAAATAACGGAGGAAACCAACTCCTGAAAAAGAGTTACGCATTTTGTGATAACATTTTTTGGAAGGGTTGCAAAAAATAAAAATGCTATTTAGCTTAGAAACTTGTGTGTTATCTACAAATCATGAAGAATCCTTGGTTATTTCCTAATATCAAAATTTACACAGACTTCTCCTTTCCATATCTTCGACTTCTAAAGAGGTGGCATTACAAAGTCTCCCATTTTCCACACAGGACAAATTCTTCATTTCAGCCAACTCTCAATGGGGTGGGGGGGGCACTAGTACAACACCATCTCCTCGGACAAAAAGCATCAGAACATTCTGTTTTGTTTATTTACATATCTCTTCACGTTTCTTCATCAATTTCTATAGTAGTCACAGTTTCTCCCACATCTCCCAATATCATATTTAAATGTTGATCATAAGCATGTAATCTACCTCGAAGCTCTCGGTCGTTTCTCATTTTCACATAAATTCACTCATCCAGGCTGAGCCTGATAAGATCCAGCGGCTCCTCTACGGTGTTAGTAGTTTATTGCTGCTCCATGACGTCCGCCATGTTTCAAACCCTGCGCCTTTTCTCTCCTCTGGCGAGAACATACGTGCACCTCCGCGCCTCCAGAAACATGAGAACGCCTAAAATACGTTTTTGTGAGCGGAAGTTGTCTCTAGGTCTCAAAAACATTTTGCTAGAGTACCTTCGACCTATTTCCAAAGCCTGAGTGTTGTTGCTGACAGGAGACAGCCAAAGGATTCTGTTCCTCTGGCGGCCTTGGACCATGGGGAATGGGCAAAAGTAGAAAGGAACCCTGGATGCCACTGCCACCCGTTTTCATCACTCTGTATACAGGTCACACTGAAAAGTTTACACTGGGAGGTTGAGCCCACGAAATGACTCCATTGGTGAGGTTACCTTAGGTTAGAAAGGATCACATATGAGGCACACACCGCAAAATGCTCCAAATACTATAAATGTTATTCTTCCATCACTTGACAGTCAGTCCTAGCTGTTATCTTCATTGCGCTGTAAACTTCAGAAGCCTCAAGCCTGAGATTTGTAATCACATTCTATTCTGAAACATAGATTCTGGATGAGATTTACACAGTCCCAAGAAGTATCTCTTATACACCATTAGAATCACTTCCCATGAGTTCTTATTGCTATTGTTTTTGCTAGAATTTTGACCACATACACATTACCCCCTTTCACAGGCCATTACACTACTAAGACTGTTCTCAGAGCTATTGTGAGTTGTCTAATGCTTCACAATGAATATCCTGTTTTCAGTGTCATTTTTATCATTTTTATGAATCCATTAAGAGTCCATTATAAACACGAGGCAGATTAAGGCACATTCACTCTCTCTTCCGAATGTTCTTTCTCCCATCTCTCCCACTTGGGGTAACAAACGCTAAGGTGATTTTGGTGGACTTCATAACACAGTGTTGGAGATGTGGAGACGGATGCAGCAGTGGACATGGCAGTGTTAAACCATCCCATTTCCTCCCGTGGAAAGTCTTCCTAGTGCTTTGGAAATACATCCCTTACTGTTTTGCAACTCACGGGTCCTCTTATAAGACTCATCTTTGCTTCATAACAATACCTTATATTTGTGTACTTTTTCACATGCATTATCTCATTGAATTCTTGTCAAGTAGGCTAACATTACACCAATTTTGCAGAAAAAAGACTGAGTCTGGGAAAGGTTAAATGGCTTGCATGAAGTCACACAGTTCCCACCTGAGTGGGAATCTACCACTAATCCAATTTCTGACTCTTTGCATTACAGTACCTCGAAACTGTCTCTTAATATTGGTTACTTCTGAAAACAACAGAATGCCATTCAATATGTATATTCAAGAAAGGACTTTACAGGTTTTTTTAACCACAAAGATTAAAAAAAAAAAAACTTTTGTGGCTAATTACGTGTAGGAAAAGATCACCGCAGTCTATCAACGAGAGATTTCAAATTCAGAGACCAGTTTTGACAGCGACTGCCTTGATAAAATGATATTAACTTTTTTTTTTCAGAATCGAACTACTGATGGAAGAAAATTATGCCGTGCCGTATCATGTACAGAAAAGATAAAGCACCATACAAAACGACCACGGATGGACATACAGGTTGTGTTCTCTTCCCCAAAGTGGCCGCAGAAGAAAGTGCGAAGCATGCTGAAATAAAACAATATTTACGACTGAAGAAATTCGGCCTCACATAACGGTAATTATGAACAAGATATTTCCCTAATAAAATTACTGCAAAACACAATCTGGAGAAACTGTTTCCGTGTGTTCTATTTATTTCACTCCATGTGCTCAAGAATGGTTGCGGGAAAGGGAAAGAGAGAGTAAAAGAGAGCCGAGGGAGAGAGAGAGCCATAGCGAGACTGCATCTGCTGAGGGGTGGTTTTGCTTTAGAAACTGGAATGTGTCCAGGCTTGATTTTTATTTTCAATTCACATTTCAGATCCAGCTCCCCAAACTCTTTGATCTTTCTCCCTGTCTCCTTACCCGGAAGAGAACCCTTGGCCTTCTCAGCTGGGAGCACACGTGGAAAGACTGGCTCGGCTCCATATTCTTGCCAAATTTAGTCACACAAAGGGGCCTGCGAAGGAAAAAAGAAAGGATGAAAGCAGCAGCCGCCGCGACTTCAAAGGCCGCGCCGCCGCGCCCGGCCCTGCGCAGGCGCCGCCCTCGGCCGATATAAGGCGCGGATTGCGCGCGGGCGGCCTCTCCGCGCGGCTCTCCCCGGGCGCCTTAGACCCGTGGGGCGGGCAGGGTGAGGGGGATGGGGGGAGAACCGCGCGGCGGAGGGAGGGGGCGTAGGGGCGTGCCGCCGCTTTCGCGCTACCCGGCGGCTTCCAGAAACTAGAACCCTCACTAAGTTAAAGCGCCTGAGAAAGTTTTCAGAACAGAGGAGAACGAGAATTTCACGTCCGTTCCACTAAGCGAGACGTCCTTCGTCCCGTAAATTTAGTCCAGCTCTCAACTCCCTTGCAACGACATTCTGGGCATCCCCCTTCAAGACGTAACGTCGGCCCCTCGGCAATGTTTGTAACCGCCGCGGGCGCGGTCCCAGGAGCCTGGGTTTCCCCCGGGGTTTAATAGAGGTTCCCGTCGCAGAGCTGAGGGCACGTTGCTAGGCCATTTCTAGCCGGATTCCGCTGTCTGCGCCCTCACCTGCCCCGCATTCCCTCGTTCCTGTTCGCGACCGCCCTTGATCTACTCCCCTTCGGCTGGGCAGCCTCGGGCGGTGAACTCTCGCCTCGCGGCTGGCAGAGGATGGGCTGGCGGAACCCACCGAGAGTGAGGTGGGATGTGGCCCTCCCTCGTGGGCCGTGAGAAGATCCGGCTCCCTGATGATCGCGCGTCGAACCCCTCGCGTGCCAGTGTGAACGCCGGGCGCTGTCCCGATCCGCAAGAGCGAGGGGGAAGCCACCCGACGGCGCCAGGGGCTGGCGGACCCTGCGGAACTGCACCGAGGTGCCGGCGTCAACGCGCGCTGGCCTCGCGGAAGCCAGGCGGCCGCAGGCGGCCGGATTTGGGAGCGGCAGTTTCACGGTTCCACGAGTTCTGTTCCCCGGGCGGGTAAGGGTTTGAGTTTGTCTGTCTTAGGAGGACGCAAGAGGCGGAAGAGCCCCTGGGACACAAACTGCCATTTCCCTCGCCCACCTTCTCTCCTTTTCCGTGAAGTCCGTTAAACTGAAGCCCACAACTGTAGTCTCCTGGCAAATCTGGGTGGGGAATTGAGTTCCACCTCTGGAATCGTATTATTCGTTCTTCTAATCTTCCCTCGCTTCTCATCTCGAACATTCTCTTCCGTAGGCCCCTGCCACCTCCTTCATTTGGTATCCCACCAAAGTAGTGCCTGGGAGAGATTCCAGCCCACACAAACGGGAATTCTCGGAGCCTGGGTGCGGGAGTGTTAGGACAGAGGGGGCCGGCGAGGGCTCTGAAGGGCACGGGTCTTTTCTCTCATCCTTGTAATTAAGGACTTAGTTGAGTGTCTGTAGGAGATTTGACTTGGCAGCAAAATCGCCCGGGGAGGGGTCATTCTCCTTGTCCCGGCCCCCGCGGGGGACTGGGCCCCAGTTACCCCATGGGCAGCAAGGCCAGTCTCAGCTCCTCCGTCTCCTCCGTCGCGGCCCAGGTGGGCGCCGCACCCCCCTCCCCCATGCGCAGCGCGTGGTGCAGAAGGAAGTGTTGATATATAAAGTAAGTCGCTGTTTGCTCCCTAACTAAACCCACACAAACCAACTTAAGCCACCAGGAGGGGAAAACCAACAGCAATCCAGCCAGCCCCTAGCAATTGTTTCACGGTCGGAATTAAATCACATCAAAACGCCCCCTGAAACCCACATCCTGGAAGAGTGAACCTGTGACATCCAGCCTCCAGTCGCTCGCTCGAATTCACGCGAACAACCTGCCCGTACATCCGAGGGGGTGGGGCGGTGTTTCTCCTGCGCGGCACCCACCACATCCCGGATCCCACTCGCCGCACCCGAAGAGGCGGCTGCATATGCTAATGGAAGCCCCCACACGAATTAGAGGAGGCCGCCCGGCGACAGAAATGCCTTTTCCAGGGACTACACCAAACCTACAGGGAGTGAGGGACCCGTCTTCCTTGAGTTATTTCGCCCCTACACGTCTTCCTTGAGTTACCTTGCCCCTCTTGCCTCCCACTGCTTTTTGCCCCAGGAGAGCTAGATTTCACGTGTAAATGTCACCTGGCTTCCAGACAAAGCTTTAAAAATTTGGCGTGCGTGGTTTCTAGTAAAGCCTTGTTAAAAGTGCAGCCCCTCAGAAGATTTGCAGCAATGCTAATGACAACCAACAACACACGTTGCGGGAAAGACAAACAGCCACGCAAATGGAGCAAGCCGCTCGTGATTTCGTTAGAAACAATGTTTCCAAAGGAGGGGGTTACAACAAAATACCAAACCCAGCAACCTGACCTCGTCCCTTCTAGTAAACAGTTCCCAGTAGTTATTGCACCCCCCAAATTCTCATCTTCTCTAGCTCCTAATCTTCAGGACGCCTGACGCTGAGCTCCCAATGACGCTGGAAGTCAAGGCAATTAACATGAAGGAGAAAATGGGATTCGAAGTAGTTGCAACATTTAGACAGGGGAGATGTAGAAGTCGTCGTTTAATCTTTCCTCGGCTTCCAGAATGGCCCCCTGGCCATTCAGTGTGCCTGCCTCCCACCCCCAAACCCCCAGCTTGATGAAAAGTAGCGTCTACTCCTGTTGCTTTGGTAAAATGGCATTTTCCAGTTCTTTTCCTATCGGACAAATTGGTGCAGTTGTGGGAGGGCTTTTTACTTTGTTTTCTCAAATTCCTTTTGGATCAGGGAGTATAAATGTCTGACATAGGTATTTGTTCACCTTTCTGGGGCACTGCACTTACACTGGTGCATAACTTGAAGGCAAGTTGCATACTGCCACCATCCCAAAAAGTAAAAATCGAGGTTCTTTCCAGCCTTTTTAGAATTACCTTACAGATACGCTATAGCCAAATTTTTTTTTTTTTTTCTTTAAAGTAAATGTAATGTTTAACTCCTGGCGTCCATCACCAGTCCCTTAATTTTACTCCAACCCCCCAGATACAATTTAATATTATTACTGACCATACTTTATGGGACCAACTGAACTCTTTAAATGATACAGTTTTAAAAATTGATTCCATAGTAAAATCTCACCCCCATGAAGTAGTTATCTGTAGGTGAAGTTTTAAATGCTCATTTAGAGTATTGTTAAGGTCTTTACTTACACAATACCCAGCAGCCTGCAATTTCCCCCCTAAGGGAAAAAAAAGAGGGATCTTTGCATAGCCATTCTTACATAATAGAGCTAAAGTCTGTTTCCTAGTGTTTTCCTCATTTTCAATTCAAGAAAGATGGAGATATTTCTTCCTGCACCCTGTTTACTGTTCTGAGGTTTTACAGATGGCTACTGTACTGGGTATAATAATTTTGCCTGGATTTTAAACAGAGGGTTTTTTAGAGCCGAGGGACAAAATGTAATGTGTGTTCAAACTTCAGCTTCGCTTATACTGTAATTTTCACAAAGCATCTCCTTAAAAGTCCTGTCCTTTTATGAAATGCATCAAAGAGACGGTGGAGGCTGGGGAATTTTTGAGGTTGGATTCAGATTTGCATCTTCAAGGGTCCCTTTGAGCAGGCAGTCCAAGAAGCCAGGGACTGCCCTGTCCGCCTCCCCCCCCCCCCCCCCCCAGTCTCCTAGCTTTGCTCTCCTGGGTACTTTTGCCTATTTCCCCAAGTCTTTGGGTTCTTTTCATTCTCTACATTCTACGTGGTACACACACACACACACACACACAGTGGTGTGTATCTCTGAAAACCTAGGAGAGATCGAGTTTAATTCTCTCCTTATATCCCGTGAACAGGACGTAATGAAAGATATATTGTTCAAAAAGCGATCCAGTCTTCAGTTCCTTCTTCCTGGTCCAATTTTTCTCGGTAAGTCTGGAAATTTTATTTTCGTTAGGGTGTCTTCTCTACAAAGATTGTATGTATATTATACTTAGGAGAGCCACGATTCTCTTTTCCTTGTCCTTCTTGCTTCTGTTCTTTCTCATTAGCTTAGCAATGTGTTATATTTTCCCCCTTTCCCTTCTATCTGTCCCTGATCCCCCCGACACCCCGTCAGTGCATCTATCAATGTGGGGAGGATCACAGCGGCGGCGGCTTCTCTTTCATCTTCCTTCCCTGCTAGAGAAAGGGAGGGAGAGAAGGAGGAGGAAATGAGGTGGGGGCGAGACTGGCAGAGGAAGAGGAGTGGGTGGGGTGGTGGGCAAGAGAAGAGATACTTAGATGAAGAAGTTAAGCTACTCGGGCCGAGTTCCTTGTCAATTTCACGCAGGCAAATGAACTCTCCGTGGGTTACAAGCAGCTCTGTGTCTTTCCGTCTTTCGCCAAGTGGCCCGATCCTTTCCTCCAGACACTTACACCTCCCCCCCTCCCGCCTCCCAAACTAGCGCTCGTCCTACAGGCTCGGGGAAAAGGAAAAAAAAAAGTCCTCAATCACCACCTCCTTTACCCACCCCCCACCCACAACTCCGAGCCGGCAGCCAAGGAGAGCTGGAGGCGGGGGAGGGGGAGGAGAAGCGACGCATGTGGGTAGCTTTTCAGCGCCGGCGAGGCGCGGGAGGAGGAGAAGTCGTGGGGAGACGCAGCCGCTCACCTGCGGGGCAGGGCAAGGAGGGAGGGACATGGGCTGCGCGCTCTAGGACGGAGGACCTGGGACGCGCCCAGGCCCCGCACACTGCCAAGCTCCGGGTCTCTCCCGCCCCACGGCCGGGTGAACACGAGGGGCGCAGCTATTTGCTTTGACAGAGCGGGTTCCGCGGAAGCGTGGAGAGCGACGAACTAGTTAGCCAGCCAGGCTGAAAAAGTCGAGCCGGGAACAAAGAGGGATCGGACTGTGTGTTTGTGCCGGCTCAGGCTCCGGGCAGAAGCTTTTGGGACCGGGACCCCTGCTGTGACTCCCCGAGACCCCCGCCGCGCCCTCCACTGCCAAGTCCCAGCGCTCGCCGGCACGAACTTTATTCTTGGCAAACTTCTCTTTCTTCTTCTCCTCCTCCGCCCCCATCTCTCCTCGCCAGCAGATTCAGTGCGCCTTGAGATGGAAAACCGAAGCGCAAGGGCAGGAAATAAGAAACTCTAAAACGGACATCTCCAATCGGGGTTGCTCTTTATTATTTTTTTGCCCTCCAAGAAGTGGACGTTTAGTTATCTTCTGATTCTTCGTGCGTCTTCTCCTCTGGGACAAGTGGAGCCTTTCTGCCCAGCTCCTCCACTCTTTTCTCGGAAAACAAACTCCCAAATCGGCATCGGGGAAAGCTACAGAGGAGAGGTTTGCGCCGAGACGCGCTGACTGACCATCGTCTGCAGTTTGGCTAGTCGTCCATCCTCCGGAACCAGCGTGCTCCGCGCGCAGACCCCGGCGAGGCGGGGGGCGTGGGGTGGCCGCCCGGGGACTGGCAGCCTAGTTCAGCGCGCGGCGCGCTGCGCAAACCGCTTTAGAGACGCGGGCAGCGGTGATCCTCACAGCGCGGTGCCCTTCGGCCTCGTGGGCGGGAGTCGGCGTCTGTCCCGGCAGAGCGGGAAGGCGCGGGCGGCTGCTTGGGCTCCGGCGCCGCCGCAGCTGCTGCGGCTGCCGGCCGGCGGCCCCGCGCTCGCCCGCCCAGCTTCCGCCTGCTCTCCTTCCTTACACGCACCCTTCCAATTCTCCTTTTCCTTCCTTTCCCCACCCTTTTCGTTGACCTCTTTCCTGCTGTCGCCGCGTGTGCTCCTCCAGCGGAGCGGAGATTACAGAGCCGTCGGGATGCCCCAACTCTCCGGGGGAGGCGGCGGCGGCGGGGACCCGGAACTCTGCGCCACGGACGAGATGATCCCCTTCAAGGACGAGGGCGACCCCCAGAAGGAGAAGATCTTCGCTGAGATCAGTCACCCCGAAGAGGAAGGCGACTTAGCCGACATCAAGTCCTCCTTAGTCAACGAGTCCGAAATCATCCCGGCCAGCAACGGACACGAGGTGAGCGGGCCGCTGCCCGAACCCGGTCAGGCTTGGCGGGGGCCCGGGGAAGAGCAGAGCGGAAGGAAGGGAGCAAAGACGCCGGGCAGCCCGACTGACCGGTCCTAAGTAGCTACCCGTTTGTTTGGGGAGGGGGTGTTAAACTGGGCCCCTGATCAACATTTCCTCTTTGTGTGTGTCGGGGATGGAAGGGGGGTGTGCAAGGAAGCTTATCCCAAGTGGATTAATTTGGGGGTTCTGTGGCTAAGCCGTTGGTTTGCGGGCAGGAAAAGCTGCCCTTAGCCCATAACTTTACCTCCGGACTTTTTGGTGGGGTTGAGGGGGTGCGATGAATTATAACAACGGTGTCTGACAACACTACTGAAAAGTTCTTCTGTAGGAAAGAAAACAAAGTATCGGCTTTCTCGGTGGATGTCTATGCAAAAGTGCGTTAAACCGCCAAAAGGCTTAGGTGGAGAAGAGCAGAGCGAAAGGCGGGGAGGAAGGGGGGCGGGCGGGGCCGTCCCAACCGCCGCGGAGCAGGGACCGCACGGAGCCCGCGGGCTGGGGGTGGGGGCTGCGGGGGCGGTGCTCGGGGCCAGGTCGGTGTGGCTGAGGAGCCCCAGAGCTTGGGCCGGAACGCTCGAGTTCTAGGCAGACTCCAGGGTACTCTCACTGTGCGCTGCGCAACGCTAGTTTTCTCCGACGCCTGTCACTTAGCGGGGGGCAGGGGGGGGAGGGTTAGAAAAACGCTATTTAGGTTAGTTTTGACCTGAATTAGGCCTGAAATCTATACAAAAGAAAAGCAAGTCTAAATGAGATGCGGCGGAAGCCGGGGCACCACGCAGCGGAGACTGGAAGGCGCTTTATCAGATCTCCTGGCCTGCTGCGGGCGGTAGCGCTAGTAACCCGAGTAGCGTAAATAGAGACACGTGGGTGCCAGCGAGAGAAAGCTGGGAGCGGGACCCGGCGGGAGGGCTATTTCTGGGCGCGCCAAGAACTTCAGATTGGCCCGGGGGGTCAGGGTGGGGGCGGGGGCGGATGGTCCCTGATATTCGACACTTCACTGGCCACTCTTGTTCAAAACTGGGAAACCCTTTGGAGGAAATCCGGTAGAGAAGTCTTTACCCCAAAATGATTTCACCGAAGCTTTTTCCCTCCAAAGAAATTGGAGGGTATACCCTTTTTCCTTAAATGGCATCTTTCTGCCCCTAAAAAGAAGGCGTGTGGTTTTGAGGGCGGGGAGATTTTGGGTTTTAAACAACACGTTGAAGAACACCTCATAGTAACCTTCTCTAACCAAATGGCAGGGGTGAGTACGCATTTTGCAACGCTGGGGACCTGGGTTCTGCGAACACAGGGGCTTTCTTTATCCACTGAATCTTTTATCCCAGCATGCCAATTGAGGGGAGGTTGGGGGGTCGGGGTGCACCCAACTCCACGTAAAATGTTTGTGACTCTATATTGGGGGAGGGACTCCCTGAGAGGACACACGTCCAAGAAACCAAATAACAGCCGAAGCATTCAGACTCTTTTTGTAAAACTCTTGTGTTTGTAGAACAGCCTCTTTTTCTTTCTACCAGTTTTACTTGTGCTTTAGCCCCTAAATACATTTTGCCACCCGCTTCACATTTTCTACCCTTTTCTGATGTGGGGAGAAGAGCGCTGCATTTGAAGTTGAAAACCCGGGAATTAGAGCTCTCTACTTAATCTTGCAGTGGTGATAAGTGGGCGTGGGGCAAGCTCAAGAAAGATGGTGAATGGATAATACCACTGATTTACACGTGGTTGAGTCTGAGTGGATGGTGGTTACCAGAATTGATATTAGCTGAGCTACCTTTTAGATGTCTGTAACCGGGTTCTCAACTTTTTCTCCCTTTAACCACAAAACAGTTCTAGTTTTCTCTTGTAAGCATGAACCCGGCCCGCCAGCCTTGGTAAGTGGTAGTCCTAGTGGAGCTCCTGCTGGGACTGCTCAGGGCACTGGCCTTAGAACCCCATCTGTGAATGGTTGGCTTGTTTATGTTAAAAAGTCATTTTCAGTTGCAAAATGATATTTCACCTTGCTTTTAATCAGCTCTGATTGAAGTGAACAGCATTTGAAGAGGCTATCAGAACCAGCAAACCCATTAACTCAAAGTCCTATCATATTGGGCCTCTATGTAGCCTTAACGTGTTTTAGGACATGGCAGAGTCAGAGCAATATGTGAATCATCTCCAAATTTACTATATTGTTACTGCTTTTATGATTACCAAAAATATTACGGTTTCTAGTTCTGGTAGATTATAATCACTCAAAAATATATATTGAATAAAAAAAGAAAAAAGATTCCCCACTACTTGACCCCAGCCTGCCCCTCTCGGATTAATAAAAACAGGTCAATTAAGTTGCACTTAAACCTCTTCCTTTGAGTTGCCAGTGGACGCATACTTGTGTCGTTTTTGTCATAGATTCTAAGGTGATTTTCTTTCTTTTGGGCATGGGGATTTGTGCTGTTAGGTGGCCAGACAAGCACAAACCTCTCAGGAGTCCTACCATGACAAGGCCAGAGAACACCCTGATGAAGGTAAGACACTGATGATGGAGTCTACTTTTCTGAACTTTATTATTTAATGTATGCGATGTGTGTATATAAGTATGTTTTACTACTTTTATTTGTGTTCTAGATGTATGAAATTGTGCCCACTGTTTTAACTAAATGGGAAAGAAAACCCAGGGAACATATTGCTTATCTCTAATGTATATTTACATCATATAAAACATGTCTGTGAATGAGTTAGGGGACTTGGGATTTCAGTTGGCTTCCAGATTCTTTGGGGAAGAGGAAACATCTATGATGAATTTTTCTTTTTTCCTCATTTTATCTTAAGTTCTAATTAGCTTTTGTAGTAGGTCTCTGGTATATTTTCATGCTTTCTTATGAAGAATGACAGTCCACACCAATATATTTTCCAGTTTATTTTATAAAAAGAATAGTTTTGAATGGGTCTTCCTTTTTCAAAATTGGCGTTTCTTATTTCTTTGAGAAGGCAGGCAGCAAATGCAATAAAGCGGTCACTAACTTGTAAAAACATAAAACTTTATACTTGTAATTAGGAACTTCACCTATCAAACATGATAATCAGACTTTCTCCCCATTTCTAATTCTTGTTCAAAATTTTAAAATTACATGTTTTTTTTTCTTTAATTTAAGGAGAACTCCCTGTGATTTTAAAAGAATCACATCATCTATAGGGTTTCCTTGTTGACCAAGTCTTCATTTCTGCTCTCCTTTAATTATTTACCATTGGTCTGACCAGAATGAAGTGTTCCTACATGCAGTATGTCAGCCAGGAGAAGTACTGTAATCAGGCTTTCTTCTCAGCCATAAAGTAGTTAAACGGATTAAAAAGAGGCAATGTATATAATGAACACACACAGATTACTTTGACAGAATGATAAAATTAAGCCTCCTGAAATTAATCCTTCATAAATTTGGGTCGTTTCCCATATAATAGGTACAACTCTCTCCCTCATAATAAAATATTTCTCTCTTAGAAATCTAAAAGCACAGGTAGAATTTTTCAGTTTGCTTTTACGAAGAAGCATGACATCAAATGTATAAATATATGTTAAGTGTATGTGTATATAGAAAGCCTAATACATTTATATTATAGCTTTAGATTTGTATGTGTTCTTTCAGATGTGTGTTTCTTAGTCCAGTTTGTTAGTATTAGAGCAAATTAAGTTAAATGGACAACACTTATTTTTGTGAAAATACCAGTCAGTAGTGGAAGTAAATTGAACCACATGTTTTTAAAACATCTGGTTCACTGCTGAACCATTTAAGAGAATAAATACTGTCAATCTAAAGTAGAACATAATAATTCAGTTACAATATTTTATAAACAAATCTTTTATGTAAAGTCTGATTTTGGCTTAGAACTATTAAATTTACAGATGAAGAATAGCTATAGAAAGGGAAGTCAATGCATCCTTTATTTTTTATTTTTTACTTTTTTGATTCTCTCAGGAAAGCATCCAGATGGAGGCCTCTACAACAAGGGACCCTCCTATTCGGGTTACTCTGGGTATATAATGATGCCAAATATGAACAGTGACCCATACATGTCAAATGGATCCCTTTCTCCACCCATCCCGAGAACAGTGAGTAACATGCTGATGTTGCAAATTATTTTCAGAAGTGCAAATTAATTTGTGTTTTGGCAGATTTGTTTATTTTGTCAAACACCTTGGAAATGCTTTCATTATATATGACTGGTCATTGCTTCATAAGTGCTGTTAAAATAGTGCTATCTTTGATATCTTGTACTTGGAGTCTAAAGATTAATAACAGATTACAAGTTATGAAATCGAAGTAAAACAACAAATCCATGATTTTATGAGTACTTTGATTTCTCTGCGAAGGAGAGAGAAAAAATGGACTTGATTTTTCATTTGGCTAAGTACTGGTTTTTTCTGCTCATAAGCTATCTAGAATCAGATCTAAAAATAGCTGAACTATCTTAGATTTTACTTGCTTTTAAAACAATGTGTTGCTTCACTGTATTAGCTGATGTTTCTTTAACATCCCTTGTCAGATGAAAAAATAGGCTATTTTTATTTTGTTGTCAGTTGCTGAGAAAGTATCATTTGAAGATAGCCCTAATGAAAGTTGTTCTTTTTTTATCTGGTGGTTCAATTAACATTTGACGTTCTAAAAATGCAGTGACATTATGCTCATTAGAATTTCAAGTATGCTTGAAATTTGATAATTCTTGAAACTTGATATTTCTCTTTTCTTGGGAAGAAGAAATAATTTCATTTATATAGTAAGAAAACCTCTAAAGGGCAACTAGTACAGTATGTGTAAATGTGAAATGTGCTGCTGATTGAATTGTTCTCCCAAGGGCCATGAGAATCATCTCCCGAGTAGTGATGATGGATTTTTACTGATCCATCAAAATATTTACCTTCTTTCCATCCTCACTCTCTCCACCACCACCCAACCCCCATCAATGTCTAGGTTTTGGGGATTAGCGTTTTGTTCTAGCCGGACCTCCTGTAGATCCAATCCAGAATCCTAAATCAAAGCCTATGATCTTTGCCTTGTTAGCCCAGGGCTTCCACCAACTGCAGAAATCAGTCCAAAAACATTCGGAGAAAGTGTTATCATTAATACCTTAGCTAACAGAATCTGAGAGTGAGAAGCTTCACCAAACTACTGGAGAGCAATGGCTCACCATCAACAATTATCAGCAAGCAAGAGTATTTTGTTATCTTGATTAGCTAAGCTCTCAGCTGTTGAAATGATAGATATGTGAAATATAACCATTTCATGTGGGCACTGTGATTTAGAAGTTATTCTGTTTTCCTACAAATTACAAAAGAATATCTGACTTTTCAGGTAGAGAATATGATTTTCTAATTTTCATAAGGCAGCTAAAGTTGATTTTGTGATGGCTGTTATAAGAAATAGCTATTTCACATTTTACTGTAAAAGGTTTTTCAAATATTTAAAGATAGAGATGTCTGTCTGCTACATATGAATTTCCTACCTAAAAAGTGAATGAATTAATAAAACCAAATACATTTTAATATTTAGAGACTATCCCAAATAATGCCTCTGAGTTGTAAAATTTGTGGGAGTCTTTATATTTGTTTAACCAAATATGCAAATGTATAAGGTTTTTCTTTTATAGTTGGGTAAGATTTTTTGTTTTTGTTTTGTTTATTTTGGGGGGGGAGGAGAACACAATTTAGATAAAGAATAATTGAAGACACTTATTTCACTGTACTATAATCATGACCTTGGTTGGAAGGAAGCAAACTCTTATTTAACTTGGAAGTTTGTAATAAGCTTGCTTCTGTAGAAAGGCTTTTTTTTTTAGAACAACACATAATCTGTCTGACAAATTTATTATCTCAGATTTGGTAACAGTAGAAAATAGCCACTAAAATAATCTTACACTGGGTTGTGCATACAGTTAGTGCATAATAAGTATTTGTGGACTTTATTCCTTAGAGAGATCAGTTGCTTCTCCCTTTATAACAATATATACAAATATTTTTTAAAAGTCAGTGTAATAAAAACTCTATTGGTGTTTATAAACTTTCCCCAAGAATATTGAATATTAAATTTCTTATCTGCTTTAAGCCAGCATTCTGCCTTACGTCTTTCTGTCCTTTTCTCCTGCCTCCCAGTGTATTAATAATTTTGAAATTCTGATAGAATGAAAGGTATTTATTGTTATTGTAGGTATTAAAATTTTGAGGTCAGGGAATTGAACAGTCATTCATTGTTTAGGAAAGATTTGTGGCCAGAATAAATGGTGGTAGGTGTAGAGCAGAGGAAAGGGGTGCGGTCAGGAAACAGTTACCTTACCCTGTTATCTTCTGGTTTTCTTTATTCTGCTACATTTCAGAGCATATTTATATTAGGCATGTTTCCTTGTGATATTCTGTAGTTTGCACAATTCCAGAAGCTTCTCAGTTTTAACCACAAGGCTATGTCAAAATTTTTTTTCGGGTCCAACCAAAGTGAATTGCAATCTTTGGTTTTTAATACCTAACAGCTGTTTTTAATGTGCCTGAGATCAAAAACAACCGGAAGGCAGCCTCTCTTCTTTGCCCCAAACCACACTTCTGCCTTCCTGCTCTTTAACTGTGTCCTTAGTAGGCCTGGGTGTTTGTGCCATGACACTCACAGTGATAGGTTTTTATCGGGGGTGTCAGGAGCAGGCTTACCATTTGTGTCTGCATTTAGGATGGGAGCATTTCTGTGGTCTCCCTGTTGCTTGAATTTGCATTATAAAACAAGAGCTTGTTTACTGCATCTGTTGCCGGAGGGTGTCAGGACCAGAAAACATCTCTGGGCCCTGACCGCCCCCTCTCTACATAGTCTTCCATTTGTGTGTAACTGCAGGTAGTCCAGGGAATACCAGCTACGGCCAGCCAACTAGCACCAACTGCTGGAAGCTCATTTTACCAATTTTATATGCTTGCTTTTGCTCTTTTCCTTAGACACACACTAGGGTACATACGCCCGTGCAACTTTTCCCTATGACCTAAGTACAGGGTTACATACTTGAGAAGAATCATCTTCACCACTCCAGCTTTTTTTTTCCTTCTTTGCAGTTTACGGTTCTTCCAGAACTGGACTTGGTAGGGGTGTAAGTACCTCTATCAGGGTCACTAAAAGAACTTAAATAAAAGTTCTTAATGCAGATAAATTTGGCTCAATAAGAAAGCACATACAATGATACATTTAGTGTCATTGTGAGTTCTTAAAGCACAGTGAACCTTGCCTTGAGTCAGTCTTCTTCACAGAGTGTGGGAAGAAGATGCAAAGCTGATGAAATGTTTTAGAGCAAGGACCCTGGAGAGTTTACTAAATGCATATTCCCAATCCTTTTTTCTCTGAACCACACTTACGAAAATCCCTCTTGGCCAATCAATAGTAAAGTATTAAAATGTCGACAAAATAATTCTTTGTATTCCCGGTTTGGTCCTGGCACTTGTGTGTCTGAACACCATGTGAATAGTGAGCCTGGCTTTGACATAGTGAAAGTTCCTAATAGGTTAGTGCATTGTGGTTATTCATCTTCAGTGTCAAACTTCCATTTGTCCCCCATGCAACCCAAATGTTTGACACTTCAGAAGAGAACCATCTCATTTCTCTTCAGATGCTTGGGGAGGGAGAAGCAGCAAACCTACTGCAGGAAGCTGCAGCAAACGTTGCAGCTCAGTCATACCCAAACCACAATAACACCTGGCCGGTATAGTGCCGCTCACTTCATTGTTTTTGTTTCTTGTGATCTTTCTTAGAATGGATCTTTAGGTGGGAGGTGGGAAAGGAAGATATTTGTGTTCCCATTGAGGGTTTTTGGTTTTTTTTTTGTTTTAGTAGGCATTATTATGAAAATGTTTCAGGGGTTCTTGTCGGAATTTGAGGAACGTAATTCTGTTGTATGACTATTTTACTTTAAGGGTAATTGACATTTTGATTTCTGAAGGACAGAATTATACTCATTATAACTTGATCATAACTGCCTCCCTTGACATATGTTCTTGCTTAAAAGCAGCGAAACTTTGTTTTTGTCGTTGCTCACATCTGGAATTAAGGAAGAAAGGTGGATTTGTCTAATCAGTAAGCTTCTGAATACCACTGATCATCACATTGTTGCCTAGCTTTGAAAATAATTACCAAAATAATATTTCAAGAGTAAGGGGAGACTCGGGCTTATATTTCAGTCTAGATTTTGAAGGTGGAGTGTCTTTATATTTTACTACAAGGAATTAATTTGAGTTACTGATAAATTATTTTTAATTTTCTGACCTAATTTGTATATGTTTTGAAGCTAAGTGTGTTTAATTTCTCCTGTACTTCAAGTGCAGGAGTAGCTAAGTTTTAGAAAGTATATTCTATTTCAAATTTGAATGTATATGTCACAAATATGTGTGGGAAAATTCCTCAGGGCCTCGCAACCTCCTCTGTTTGATTCATTCTTAATTGCACTGCTAAATTGGGAAAGGATCACGGTCAGAATAATTGGAAACAATTGCCATCCCCCTTCAGAGATCTTCTGACCAAGCGCTTTGCTTATTCATGTGTCCCGAGGAGCCCTGCTACACGTGACCTTTAGGAGCTAATTCCGCACTTGTCTGACTGGTAAAGCAAGAGTATGATCCTTATTCAGACATATTTTTTGAAGTGACCCTTTTAATTTCTTCTTCATCATAAGGACATGAGAACAACCCAAAAAATACTCAGTAATTTCACTGGAATAAGACCATTGAGCCAACCTGCAGACAGTCTTGCTCTTTGAAGTACACCTTCCTCCCGCCCCCAACCCAGGTCATGGATTTGCTCTTATCAACCTCATTATTTTGATCCAGTCTCTCTTGTGGTCAAAAACTCACATGTGATTTAACAGGACCGAGGGAGAACCTCACTGATGGGTCCATCTGAACTTGATCTTGTGGCCTCACAAGTGCTCTTCTGTAATCAAATGAGAAAACTGGGAAGCTGTTGTCTTTTTTTTTTTTTTTTTTTTTTTTCCACTAATCCTGTTGGATCTTTAAGCAGAACCATTTTTGGTTTGTGCTATTGAAACCTTTTAAGCAATCAGATCACTCCATTCCTCTGACTACCTTTGTGGTTCATGTATGTGTGTGTGTGTGTGTATGTATATATATATATATATATATATATATATATATATATATATATAAAATAGACATGCTTGGAATTTTATAAAACTAATTTCCCTTTGATTTCAGAGGAAGACCTGGATTTAAAGAGAAAATGTGCCAGCACTGTTTGTGGGTCAGCAAAGAGCACATATGTTTTATTCTTAGGCAAAATTGGGGCTCAGCATTATGTAGGTGCTGCTGTCATGGCACTGAAGGTTTTTTTTTTAAAGGGGTTGTTCATTTAAAACTTGACTTTAAAGTTATTGCTTACTGATTATGCCACGCTGAGCCAATCTGTAGGATGCCAATACTGTAGCAATCAAGAGACTTAGAAGTGCTTACTACTGTCTGGACAGGTCCTTACTCATTTGGGAAAGGCAGCCTTTGCTAAATAATTTAAAAATATTTGTTAGGTCTTGTGATCATTTTAAAAATATTAATTGTGACCTCATGAAGACATAGTGTAGGAACTGTAGACTCTGCTATAAGCCCTTAAATCATGTTAAGCATGTCATTGGCCCCATAAGCTCTAAGATTTGGAGGCTCAAAGCCTGAAAATGATCCAGAGACCAACAACAAAGAGTGGGGGTTGGGAATGAAATGTACCACAGGAAGGGTGAGAAGTTGACCAGAGGACTGGGCAGGGAGCAGAGATTGCTGAGGCTCAGAGATTCTGATAATCTAACAGAAGACTATTTGTAGAGTATTAACAGAGGCAGCTTAGAGGATTGTAAAGTCTCTGTAAAACAGTACCTTTACACACAATACCCACTCTAGCTGAACTTCTGAACCTGCTGTCCTCCTCTACTGACTACATGTACATCACTTACACAGCTCACTGAGGCACATCACTTACACAGCTCACTGAGAAAAATTGCAAGGACAATAAGAGCAAGCAAGAGTTTGGGTTACCTTTTCCCCATTTGTAAAAGAAATATGACTGGCAGAGAAGGTACACCACAGAGGGCCCAGAAATGTGTTTTATTTTTTTTGCAGATAACTAGGGGCATGTATGCGCTTACTGATTATTGACCGTTATGTCTTGCTATGCCACCACAGGTAAAAATGCTGACAAATAGTCCTATAGGGAACCTGACCAGTTTGCAGAATCCAGTTTTGATCTTCATCCTAGTAATTCATTGTTGATGTGATGATAATCACTTTTTAAAAAAGATGTCTTTTGCTACTCAATATAGACAAAGGTTGAATGAAGGGGTGGGTGGGTGGAGGGAAGGCTCTATTATATAAAAAGGGGCATGGTTTTAGTATAGCTTTAATTTTATTTTATTGTTGCTGTCAGCTTCCTAATGAAACGGTCACCAAAACAAAATTTTAAAACCTGACATACTGAGATATTTTTATGTCCTTTTATTTTTTTTGAATCTTGAAAAATTTTAAGATAAAAGCTATCAACTCTAAGGACTACTGATGAGTTATGAGACAGTTAAATTCATTGTAGCACAGAATAGACACTAAGTAAATTTGCTGAATTAATAAGGAATGTATATGAGATGCTTCATGTCTGTTTTTGGATGTTTCCAAATTATCTCTGTGAAACCAAATGCTACATGAAAAGCAAAACCTGGGTATGTTATATAATTCTTGGTATTTTATTATTTTACCTTTTCTCTGATTTGTTGCATCAGTAAAAAAAAAAAAATAGCATTAGTCTAATGTCTTTATGAGGAAGTCAAAGTTGCTGCTTATGGAATGTTAAATTCCAGGTAACAACTAAAAACAGTGCGGGGAAGCTCAGTGCCAGATTAAAAAAGAATGGTAATGTACCCTTGTATTGGGATTGATCATAATAAGTACTTATCTCTTACTTAGGTCCTAGAAACCTAACCTAATTGAAGAAAAGAAGTTGATAGAGAATGCTTTTTTTCTGAAGGGTACTTGAGATAGAAATATAATAGCAGTAAAAAGAAAACAGACTTGGAATATGTTCTAGTGTCATGTGGTTAATGCTTTTCAGTTCATTTTTGTTCTCTCCCAGATAGAAAGGACATTTTTCAGTAGCACCTGAGATATTTTCAGATGTTAGAAAACTCTGTGTTCTTTCTAAATGCATGTGGCAGCGTTAGTGTGATTTTTCTAGGCCAGTATATGTTGTATATCCTCTTAAAACGTGGAGAACAAAATGTTTGAGGCCTTTTTAGCTGCAGGTAGGCAGTGCATTGGGAAGGCTGAGCCTGTGGTGGAGGCAGGAACTGGGCTAGAGGTCAAAAGATTGGAGGTTTAGTACCAAGTCCACTGCCCTCCTCAGTATCCTTGGGAAGGTGTTTAACCTCTGTCAGCCTTCATTTCCTCATTTATAAAATGGCATATTAATATCTGGCTTGTCTACCTTGTATGATGAATGTGAAGTTCACATGAGAACAAGGCCTGGGAAGGCTCTCAGTTTCCTGGTTATGACAGCAGAGCATGAATGTCTAAGATGGTGTCAGCTGGTGCCTACCCACCCAGGAAGCTTCCGCGACAGGAAGAAACTCTTGGTTTGTCTCATTATGCTGCCATGCTCACCTGGAATTTGGACACTGGGTGAGGGCCTTGCATTCATGTTTAGAAAATGTTTGCATAAATAAAGCTTTTTGGGATTGTTATTACAACTTTCATGGGGGTGGTTTTTCTCTCTTAGGGTCATTTTTCTCTCCTGATAGGAGAGCTCCTGATTTTCCTCTCGAGCACCACTGTCTTATACAGAGGGAGTAGAGATGTCCCAGGGAGCATGTTTCTAAATTTCAAATTTGCTAGTGAAGAATCTCATATCCTTCTAATATTTGGATATGAAACTATTAAATTACCAGATAACTCTGAACTCCTTGAGGGGGATGAGTGAGAATATATTTTTGATTAGGAAATTTTTTTTCTTAATCATTATGGAGCTGAACTCCTAAAAAATTGTGTAGAGTGGAATGCTGTATAATCATGAGAAGGTAGATGTCAGCAGGAAAGTTTTTTCCTCTTCAAATTTTCTTCTGGCTTAAATTTTCCTCATTTCTTGACACCTAAGAGGATTAGGTCTCAGTGTAGGTGTTTGCTGGGAGCAGGCAGAAATCAGTGTTTCTCTAGCCTGGTGGGAATTCCCACCTTCTATCCCTTAAGGATTTTTCTTTCCCTCTCAATAAAGCCCGATGACTGTTAAACATATACCAGTGTTGATTCAGCTTCCTTTGTTCGGGATTCCTCAATTTTGAACACTGTATATAGTCCTTTTAATAAATTGTGGTCATACCATCTTGGCACACTACCTCAGATGACTTGGATTGAGGAAAAAAGGCACTGCAATCTTATCCCAAATGTTTTAGACTTTGTCTTAGGTTCCAACACATAGTTTAAGTCTGAGACAGAACTAAAAGTACTGAAGTGAAGAATATTTGCCATTTACCATAATTGAGCTAACCATTTAGACAGCTGTCAGGTTTAGGAAAAGATTCAGATTTACCAAACATTGCTTGAATTACTTTTTTACTCATTTTCTGTATACATTAAATTTTTGAAAACTAAAACTCAAGACATTTTTTGGTTGAAAGGAAAAGGGGAAAGCAGTTGACATTTTTTTAAACTACTACTTTGTGCCAGATGTTGTGCTAGGTCATTTACATAATTACCTATTTAATTTAATCCTAGCAAGAAAAGAGGTGTGGGGGGTGGTGTGTTTGGGGGGGGGGTTGGCTCCATATTAAACATGAGGAGCCATCCTCTGGGACAACAGTAACCTGCCCACAGTATAAATTGTGGAGTCAGGGTGCTTCCTTTAGGGTCTGAAGACTTGTTTGTTTTCATTAAAATATTTGTCTTTAAGAACATAAAACACTTATTAAAGTGATTGCAATATTGATTAAAATACAAAGTATGAAAACAATTATTACTTTGATGGTTTTCCGGAAATTTCTTTTCAATAATGCTAAATTATATTTTTACAAAAAGAAAAAATAATATTTTCATTACAAACACAGTTTGCGTTCACTAGAAAAATTAGGAAATTCATATGAGCAAAAGGAGTGACAAATAGTAATTCCCAGATTCCCACTGTCAGAGATGTTCCCCCTTAGAACTTGTTTAAGTGGACTTTTAGACCTCTCGCTACACACATATATGAATGTATATAAACATACCTAAATATATGTTACATATTCATGACAATGGGAACATAATACACTATTTGGTGACTTGTTTGGTTTCCCATCAATATACCACAGATCTCCTTTTCTGCAAATAAATACTCTTTTGTAACGTCATTTAAGTGATTGCCTAATTTGTTTAACTGTTCCCTTGTTGGTGGACAAGTGTCACTTCTTGTGGATAGTGTCCCCTCTTTTGTTACTAAATCTTTACACAAATTCTAGATTGTCTCTTTGAAATAAATTGCTGTAAGTAGAATTGCAGGAACAAAGGCAATACATCTTCTTAAGGTTTAACCCAACATTTCAGTGTAAACTTAGGAAACATCTATTTATAGTCTATATTTAAAAGTATGTGATAGATTACATTCATCTCTGGTTGTGGTTGGAGTTTTGAGGCTGATAATGTTCATGCTTTCTATTTTCCTCTTCCCAGTTAAGAATCAGTCTAGCAGTAGACATGAAGTCAGACAGATGAGAGCTGAATATCAGCTCTACTGTGATAAGGCTGAGTTGGAAAACGTGGCTTGAACTGTGAAACAAATGTGGACTACTTTGACTTCCCCAAATTGAACACACCACTGAGCTGCAGGCAGGGGGCTTGGCTACTATGAAACAGGAGAAGAGAACAAATCCATACTTGGGCAGCCTGGCCCCCAAAGAGAAAACAAAAGGCTGATCAGTTTCTTCTTCCAAATTGCCAAAGAGAAGATCCCCCCACTCCCCGCCCATGGAGGAGTGAATAAGTGAGTGGGTGGAGGAAAGGGCAAAAGCTGCTACCAAGGGAGAAGTCCCTGCTTTTTGGCCAAGCTGGGAGGAGGGGAGAAGGAGAAGGTGGTTGACTCCTGAGTCACAAATCCTGATGGGTCAATCAGCCAAGGACAGTAAGGATTTAAAAAAAAAATAGAGCAGCAGCAGTTCTGCTCTTGGAGTCAGAAGACCTAGATCCCAGTGCTCTGCTACTGACAGCTATGTGATCTTCAGCCAGCTACTTACTCTCTCTCTCTGAACCTCTGTCTCTTCATACAACATGGATTGCCACTTTTAGCTGTGAAAGCACACACCATTCGGAGTCAGTAGTGGTGTTTCTGGAAGGAGGACCTCCATAGACTTACTGGTGTTCTTGTTAAAAACGCAGATACCTGGACCTCTGCAAATATTCTGATTCACAAACTACAGGTAGGTCATGTCTCTGCACTTTTAACAAGCTCCTTAATTGATTCTTCTAAAAAATAAAGTTCAAAAAGCACTGAGATAGTAGATGATCAGTAACTTAAGAAGTCTGAAGGTCATAAAAGTAAGTGACTTGCACACAATCTCACACCTAGAAAGCAGTGGAGGTTGGACTTAAAGCCAGGTCTTCGAACCCCCAAATTTACTTGCTCACCACTCCACTCTATCCAGGCCCTCACCTAGACCTCTACCTCTCTGTTTACTTCTAATTTCTCCTCCATGCTGCTGCCAGAGTTATCTTTGTAAAACCCAAATGTCACAAGGTCTCCTCCTGAGTGCTCTTCTCCACTGACTAGAATGAAACCAACATCCTTTAGCATTATTTTTAAAACCTTCCACAATCTGGAACCTTCCCACCTTTGAAGCCTTACTTCTTCACCACCCTCCTGCAGCTTACAGTTCAGCTACATTCCCAGACTTGCATCCTAAACCCATTCCCAGATTCATATAGCTCTGACTCCCTGAAATTGAAATGCCCTGCTCCCTCTTCTCTGCCAGCACAATGTTGTTCATTCTTAAAGGTCAAGGGTAAATGGTACCTCCTCCATGAAGCTCTTCCCCATCCCACTACCGGTACTAATTGTTCTCTCCTGTGGATCCCACGGAACCTTCTTCAGAGCTCTACTACCACGTCTTATAATAGTTCAATGTCTCTAAGTCTGTATCCCTCACTAGTTGTTAGTTCCTTTAGGAAAGAGAACATGTCTTAATTCATTTCTGTTGCCCAGAATCTGTTATGTACCTGGCATAGAGTAGATTGCTCTCTGGATATTTGTAGAATAAAAAGAAGCAGAAATTTTATGACTTCATTAACATAGGGCAATTATACAAGATATTGATCCATATTTATATGGGGACTCTTAAGAGATTATAGACATACAGAATCACAAAACCGGAATTGAGCTTAAAAATTATCTGGTCATTCCTGACTCCCAGGGTTGTAAATCTGCCTGGCAATGTAGAATATGACTCCCCGGGTTGAATGTGGACCCAGCATCGTGGGACTGAGAGTATCTTCTTGACCAAAAGGGGGATGCAAAATGAGACGAAATAGTTTCAGTGGCTGAGAGATTTCAAATGGAGTCGAGAGGTCACTCTGTGGACATTCTCATGTACTATATAGATAACACTTTTTAGATTTTAATATATTGAAATAGTTACAAGTAAAGACCTGAAACTACCAAACTCCAACCCAGTAGCCTTGACTCTTGAAGACGATTGTATAACAATGTAGCTTACAAGGGGTGACAGTGCAATTGTGAAAACCCTGTGGATCGCACTCCCTTTATCCAGTGTATGGATGGATGAGTAGAAAAATGGGAATAAAAGCTAAATAAAAGATAGGTTGGGATGGGGAGTATGTGATTTGGGTGTTCTTTTTTTATTTTTGTATTTTTATTCTGATTCTGATTCTAGTGTAAGGAAAATGTTCAAAAATAGATTGGGGTGATGAATACACAACTATAAGATGGTGCTGTGAACAGTTGATTGTACACCATGGATGATTGTATGGTATGTAAATATACCTCAATAAAACTGAATTAAAAAAAATTATATGGTCATTAAATAGAGAATCCATGGACTAGATCTACATTAGCTCTTGGTGTTGAGCATTTAGTACGTGCCAGGCACTGTTCTAAGCACTTTATATATTTTAGCTAATTTAATTTTCATAATAGCCCTATGAGGTTAGATACTATTAAGGTCCCTATTTTACGGATCAGGAATCTGAGACAGAAAGAGGGTTGAGAAACTGAGGCATAGGGGGTGCATGGAAAGGGTTAAGGACCAATGTGACACAGATAAGGAAATGGAAAATCAGATAAAGTAGGTAATTTGCTGATGGTCACACAGCTAGTAAGTAATGGCACCATGATTGGGCTGGGCCCAGGTCTTCTCACTCCCATGCCCCAGGGCAATTTTCTGTAACAACTTTTAGTTTCTTATTACCTGTGCTACCACAGACACACAGAAGATGCTGGAGGATTGTTGAATCAATGAATATTGTCATCTGCAAAATGGAAATCATTTTTAACTTAACAGGGCTTTTGTGAGAATAAAGTGAGACAATATGAAATTGTAAACTTCTTTAACATTATTTTTAGTAGTAATAGCTATTGTGGTATTGACAGAGAACATGGAGGCCAAAAACAGGTAGATGCAGGGGGAGGAAGGTACATTAAAAAATGGTCAGTGTTCTAACCTGATGACTAGGGGACAGTTGTAATGGAAATATTGACTTTAGAAAGAGGAGGAGGTTTGGGCACAGCTATTTGTGAGTTTGGCTTAGAGATTATCCTGTTTTCACTTAAGCTAAGGAAACAAAAAATTAACCAAGATCTTGGAACCAAACATTTTATAGTGTGGTTATCTTTTTGATCACCCTTGATTTAAGATAGCAAAACCTCACAAAATCATTTGCCTTACCTGGGAAGCTGCTTGGACTTTGAACAGAAGCTTCAGTAGAGTGATTGTGAGAAATAGACCTAGGGAGAGAAAAATAGTATTAATAATATACTAGCATCTAATATTTAATGACTGCACTTTATATGCATATTTTAAATTAATTCTCTCTACAATACTATGGACCGAATATTACTAATATTCCCATTTCTCCAATGAATAAGCTGAGGCACAGAGAGGTTATTTAATTTTCTATGTTCCTGAAATTTAATCAGTGAGAGAGCTTGGATTCAAAGCCAGGGATTTCCCAATTCAGGAGCTTGGACCGAAATTATAAACTAGTATTTCCTGCAAAAGAGTTTTGAGAGCAATTCTTAGTCAATGTTGATAAACTATTTTGAGGATTAAGAGTGTCTGTTATACGTATATTTTATTAATACTGTAAATGATTAGGTTTTAGTTATGGCTTAAATAACAGGCTCTAAGACTGCTTGAAAATTGTCTTCTGGTTCATTCAGTGCATAACCATGTAATTGTTTAATGTGTTCTTGAATATTCAGAGAGGATACTTGTTCCGTGGGTGTATCAGATACATTTTGATAAATGACTGATTTTTATGAGAATCCCCACTGCTCACTTCTATGGGCCCAGTGTCCCCAAGTCTTAAGGACTAAATAGATGAATCAAATAGCTGTGTGGCCACATGTTTTGTGATTCTTATATTCTCTTTGGTAAATGATGTTGCTTCCTTATTCTGTAAAAATTGAGCATTTACAGGCAAAGGTCTGCTGCTAAGAGTTTTCTTTGTGCAGTAAGTAATTAAAATGTGGGATATGTTTCATTTTTAGGAGCTTTGTGATTTTTGTGGTAGTATGATGGTAGGTTAAATAAGAGAAATTAGTTTAGAATCAATTTGAATTGTGGACATTCCTGACAAGTTGCAACAGTGAATTTCCTTTAAATAGTGAAGAAACATTTCTTAAGAAGATATTTACTAGGCATAATCTCCTCTGGAAAACTCATTAAAGAACAGAAAAAAATCAGTAAGAAGTACCTGTATTTCTGTCATTCAGATAAAATAAATGGTTTCCTTTTGGTGTACATATTTTTAGGCTTTCTTTCTGAGTCAATACTTACAATACAAGTATTTTTACAAATTATCTCCTAAGGCTATTACTCTATTGGAATCCTTTTTTTTTTTTTCATTAGAATACATTGTGTGTGCTCATCTTTTCCATGTGAATAAATATAGGTCTATATTATCAGTTGTAATAGCTGGATACTATCCAATCACATGAGTATTTTAATTTATTGATTTTATCCTCTATTATGGATTTTCAGGTTTCTTGTTTGTTTTAGACAATGCTACGGTGAAACCATGATAAAATTACACATTTATCCATATTCTACTTTTTGCTGATGTGAATTGCTTGTTCATATATTGATTTATGAGAGCTTTTTATATAAAGAGCATATTATCCATTTTGATTACCTACTCTCTTGAAAACTATTGTTCAAAACTAGTATACACCAAAATTATAATTACTTTTCTCTGTTTCTTTACAACTGCATTAAGATCTATCTATTAGTTATTGTATCAACAACTAACCAGCGTAAGCTTGGTCCGTTATGTTTTATTTCAGGAGAGAAGATGCTAGTATAGTCTTTTGACAATAGAAGGTGGGTCCAGTAACCAGAAATAACATTTTCCATTTCACTGATCAGAATATGTCTGTTGTTGTAGCAGTCTCTGAAAATTTAAAATATAGGGTTAAACAAGTTTCCTGATAGAATGAAGACAAACACCTAAGAATGTTTCTTTATTTCAGGGACAATTTATCGTTCGTCCCCACAGATGTTCATGGAAGGTGCTTATTTGAAAGTTACTGTGCTGAGCCCCACTGTGGATATAGTGACGATGAAGACAGCCATTGCCTTCAGGGAGCTTACAGTTCACTTAAGAGAAACTCTTGTGCAAACAAACACCCATAACAACACAGAGTGAGGCAAGATCTACATCACTGGTACAAACCCAGAAGTTCAGGGAAGGGCAGACTAGCTAGGTCATTCTAGAGTGCTGCAGCCCATTACAGCAGTTCTTAGAGGGTGGCAGTTTTTATATATGGTCTTCTTTCTTTACCTGCTTTTAGGTTCATTGTCGCCTATTCAAAATATGGTAGAGACTACTTGTTTAAAAATGGTTGTGTATGCAGTTCTGTTTGGGCTTGGCCAGGAAAGGGGCTTATAAGTACTTTTTTTTTTTCTTTAATTAGAAGGGGCATACAGATTAAGTAACCTAAGAATATTTAAGAAAAGAACTCCAGACTAGTCACAGAGTATTTTAAATGAGCGCGTTTCACAACATTGCTACCATGTTATCTGTTGGTTGGTAAGAGAGGAGCCTAGGAGTTCTGGGGTACCCTGCCACTGTTTCATTAACACCACCCCCAGAAACCTTTACTTGTAAGGCATTTGCTCTGCATTCCCTTTAGCTGTATTTTCGATAGTGGTTGTCAAACTTGACTGCAATCAGATTAGACAGAATCTCCTGATGGTAAACAGGTGTCTGTTTATTTATATTGTATAGTAGCTAAGAGCTCACACTCTGGGTCTTGAATGGCTGAGCCTAGATCCAGGATTGACCACTTACTCGCTGTGTAGTGTGATGGGAAAATTACTTCAAGCTTTCTCTTTCCATTTCTTTACTTATAAATACTTGAAAAATTTCAAGATTTTCTTAAGATAGCTGGAAACACAGAAGGAAAAGCTGTTTCGAAAATTATGTTCCTTAGTTACCACAGATAACGAACTATTTGGTCAAAATCCATGGGAGGGAATCATTGTACTGCTGAGAATTAGGTGACAAGATAAGTCTGCAAATTGCAGGCCTGGGGATGGTTTGCTTTCATGACTTATATATCATTTATGGAAAATGCCAAGCTAAAAACAAAGTAAAATAGTACAAGATCATATTAACTAGGTTTTATGAGGGGCCCTTATGTACCTAATTGGGGAAATGAGTCAGAGATTAAACTTTTCAAAAAAAAAAAAAAAAAAGTTTCCTACCAAGATGGCTGGGTATCAGTTATGAAAGAACAGAAGTCTCTTTGTAGTGGTGGGAGAAATGTGATTTTAACCTATAAATGAGAAAACAGTTCATAATTCAGAGAAATCTGTGATGTTTATGTTTTTTTATTTATTGTGTTTTTTTATTTTAATAGTATTTAGCCAGGAATAATTGAACAATGTGTATACAATGTGAAGTTTGAAAATACTTGGCTACCTGAGAAAAGCACATCTTAAAAGGCTTTTCTTCCCCTCTAAGGATTTTTTTGTTGCTAATTTCATGTGGGGAAAAAGTACTGACATGGAGTTAGGGGAGTCGTTTGCTAGCCATGTGTCTCTGAACAAGCCCCTCCCTTCTTTGAGCATCAGTTTTCTTGTCTGTAAAGTGAGAATAACAAACGGTGGTTGTGTGAGGAAGGGGGATTCACTGTATGGAAGGACCTGGAGTGTGACAGGGGCTCAGTAAATGTCAGTGTGCTTTCTTTGTTTAAAAGCCCCTGTGCTTCTTGGTGTCAGATGTTTGAGCTGGCTCTGAGATGGAAGCACACTTGGATTTCTCTGCAGTTGTCTTAATCAGTAGTGAAAGCGTCATAAATGACCTCAGAGCTTGTTAAAGGAAGTTTTGTGTTTTTTTTTTTTCCTGCTGTAGGAGTGAAGAATGTTGTGATGGTATGAGATAGGTAGACGATTGACTCATACGGCTTTTGCCTGGTTTTGGGAGAGCATCTAGTTGTGCATTAATATACTGGCGGGGGCACCAGAAGTGCAGACTTACCATCCCAAGTAAGAGCTGGACATGTAGCCTGAGTAATTTCACTGGGTTGAATGCTTACCCTTAAAGGTCCACCTTTGCAGAAACCAATCAGAAGACATTCCTCCTCTTCTCACAACCCCAATATATTCCCAGGATTCCTTGCCCTCAGTTATTGTCCAGATGCTTCTTTTTCATGAGTAAACATTTTGTTGTTTTAAAGTCACAAGGTAGCTTCTTGGACAAGGATTAAGCCACAGAGTATTTTTCCTCATGCTGATCATTGCTTGAGCAGGGTTTTCCCCTCTCGCTTTTCGTGGTTATTTCTACTTCCCAAAAGATCGCAGCTGATCTCTTCCCTGATGCAGATATAAGTGTGGGTGCAGTGAGGAAAGGAGTTGATTTAGTCTGTTTTGGGAGGAAGGAAAGTGAGTTGATATGTCCGTTCTGTAAATCAGTGGAGTGGTTTTATGTTTTTATTGTGGATCCCCATCAAAGAATTTTGACCATTGTTTAATTGTTTATGAATTATATACCTGAACTACTTAACTTTCTAATAACTCAGGTACAGTATATATTTAGGGCAGGGTTTATTATCAGTGGAAGCTGCAAATTCATATCTCAAAATTTATAATTTGTAATTATTTTGGTCATTTTTCTTATCAGGTCTTGTTATAGATTTTTAGCGCTAATGCGAGCTCTTAAAGAGTTGGTATTACAAGTAGGAGAACTGTTACCTTGGCCATTTTCTTGATGCTTGTTTGTGCTTCCATTACTAGCATCATCTGCAGTCCACTGGGCAGTCCACAGAGCAAATGGGTGCCCCAGCAACAATCAGTATATTGAATATTTTTGTAAAGCTTTAGTTTTTAAATATTAAAACCATATATTGAGGTTCTAGTATTTTCTTCCTGTACCCCAACAGATGATCCTATTTATTCTTTGTGTGCTGCATTATAGCCCATTCCTCTAGATTGATGACTGAGGAAAGAAAAGGGGAGCCATTTTCCTATTTCTTTCAATGAGATACTTCTGACAGTCTGGCTGTTTTGTGATTTATAGGAACACTTCAGCATTCAAGAGAATACTCCTCTTTTTTGTCTCTTGGGTCTATCCTTTGCTATGTAAGTTCCTCGCAAATTGCTCAGAATTGCCTGGGTGTGCTGCACTCAGGGCTGTCGGTGAGGCTGTGTTTCACCCTGGTGTGGTCCAGCTGAGTTGCATCATTGGAGGTTGTGCTTTACCCTGCCCTCGTGGTGCCCCTGTTCACCCCTCATGTGGCCCTGCCCTTCAGCAGTGGTGTGGGAATTCTGCTGCCTTCCTTTCCCCTAGATTAGATGTCTGCATTAAAGCCCTGGCTATTTTAAACCAAAGATGCACTGTGTGTACAAGTAATGAAACAGCTTAAAAAGAAAGCTCTATGCTATAGGAGGCGGTGCTCAGTCTTTGACCAGCATGGTGAAAACTGGACACCGTCCAATGCTTGATATATTCTTGTGCATTTTGATGGCAGAACTCTTCGCCAGTCCCTGGAAGGACTTCCCTGCCTGAGAAGAAGCTGGCCCTGTGACTGGAAGAAGGCAGGAGGGCAATTGAAAATCATCTCTTAAGTAGAAGGACTATTTCTTTAACACAAGTCTGCGACCAGCTTTGTTCTTCACTGAAGAAATAACCAAAGGAAATGGGCTTAAATTGTTGAAAGAATTTAAGTTGGAAGAATTAGCTCAGAGGGAGGGATTAATAAACATTGGAGTGGTTTATCAAAGGGAAGCATGGAATCTGATTATTTAAAGATTTTAAGAATAAATGTTTATTTGTATGAAGCCATTTAAATGCCTCACCTGGAGGGATTGCAGATGCGGGGCCTGTGCCTGTTAGTCTCGCCTCCCACCCAGCCTGCCTCTCCCATGACTTTACCTCTAAGGCAGTTTTCTTTTCTTTGCAGTAAGCAGCATACAACCCCCACCAGGCATTCAAAGAGATTATATTCCTACCTGAAGGGAAAAATAAATAGGCCAGCATATAGATTATGCTATATAACGAGTCTCCTATGTATTATTACAGTGTTGTCACCTCAATTCTCAATTATGGCAATTTTTGCTGAGGGGCAGTCTTAGGAGTGTGTGGAGCCTACAGCTGCTGAAGCTACTGGGATTCGGCACGCTTTCAGTTTGTCTCTCTCAAGGTTGGTGGTTTGAGCAAATGGTGCTGAATTATCGCACATGCTGTTCAGGCAACTAAAATTCTAAATTCAGGTTTCTTTGAAGAGAGCCTTGAAGAATGCCACACTCACTGGAAAGAGTTCGGGAAAAACTGAACACTTGTTTGTGAGCAGGGGGCCTGGGTTCGGTTAGCCATATATTGACTTTTCCTTGGTATGGAAGAGAAGCCCGGGATGCTTCTAGTGGCTTCTTTGCTTGTTACTTTGCTGGAGAAGGCTAATGATAGAATCTTAAAAGGAATGTTTTTTCCTGATTTGCAATCAGATTGGGGCCTTGAAATATGGAAAATGTGATAAGTTTATTAGGAATGCAACCTAGAGAAAAATTTAATAACTCTGGAACTTGTTGTGTTTTCTGAAATTGGTAAAATTAAGGAAAGATGGCATTTTTCCAAGAGAACAAGATCTAGACTTTGAAAAGTTATTATTCAAATTTTCTTGCTGAATTTTGCTTTTGCATTTCCAAATTCATGCAATTCACACCCTTCTCCCAAAACAAACAAAAAACAAACCTAAAATAAAACAAACATTGAAACTGTAACCCAGTGAGCAGAAGTAGGCAGGCTGTTAAAAAAAAAAAAAAAAAAAAAAGTAGAGTTTACAGTTATGTACCTTCCAAGCAGGCCTGTTGAGTCAAAATCCTATCAGACAAAGGCAGCTTTTGTCCATCAGTTACTTGGTGTTTCAGAACTAGGAGATTTTGTACAGAATGCAAGGGCAGTTATTTCTGTCATTTATTTGATATCAATTAGTTTTAGAACTTCTTAGAGTTGGAAAAGTAGAAGACTGATGGTTCAATGACTCATATCTCTGTAAATAGTATTAAATCTTGGTGAAAAAGGGTCTTTAATAAATGAGATACATTTAATTTTCAAAATTCTTTTAAAATGCTTTTACTTCCCTACTCTCTCCATCCTAAAGTCTTGTCATTTCATTACATTTGGAATTTCTCTGTAGAACTATGTATATTAATTAGAGGAGACAGTTTTAAAAGTGGCAATTTAAGTACTGGAATTGGAATATGAGAGAGTTTCCTGATAGCTAGGGAGTGGAGGTTATTGGACATATATAATGCTGTACAAACAATAGAGATGTGATATAATGATTTCTGGTTGACCTGTTACTTTTCTATGTGGATTTTAAATGCAGGAATGGATTATTTACACTATATACTTCATACTAGACACCAAAATGCCTTACTTAGAATCAGAAATAGCTTCACTCTTATTTGCCATTTTAAGAAAGATTAGAATAATGGTGTTGATATATTTTGGTTTTTGTGTCCTTAAGAATCTTTCCACTGTGTTCCGTTGGTTTGGGCTTCGATACAAATGTCAGGATGTGATAATGTCAGACTCATTTGTGTCTGGAGCCAGAACTGAAAACCTTTTGACTTTTCTGTTCTTCTTCTCCTGCTAATAGGGAATCTTGCAGTTACACATTCTCAAATACAGCTATGATTTATTACAAATGCAAATTTCAGCTCTGCTTCATTGATTGAAAAGGGAGTAGGTGGGGGGGAGCAGTTCTTGAGCATCTGCACCAGTTCACCTTGCATCAGGTGTCTGCAAAGTCTTCAGACCAAATGCACTTTAAAATCCCTTTCCCAATTGGATTCACTTACCCATCATTTTCATTTTACCCTTTAGGCTTGAAAAGTGTATATTTAACCATCAGTTCATTTTGTGTGGTCTGAGTTATAAAATGCCCCTTGCTGTTTTTTTCCGTATGAAAAACATGTTTTTCATTTGAGGAAACTTATATAATTTTTTTTCTGGGCTTTCTTTTGTGCTGCTTTAAATTAAAAGCAAATGTATCTCCCTCCCCTTCATTCTTGCTTCCCCACCCCCATCTTTGCATGTTCCAATTAAGGAGTTGTGAAAATAAGTCATCTTTCAGCTTTTGTTACTTTAAAACCGCTATCGGTGATGTCAGAGTCAATACTAAAAGCATTAAGAATGCTGGCAGAATGTAATGCAGCTGCAATCCAACATGATGCTGAAAATGGGGTTGAGAGCATAAAGGCTTTCCATATTCCCAGGGCGCACAACTGCTTGCGGCCTTGGCTTTGATCTCTTCAAAGGCTGCTGCCTCCTCCTAGATGGAGAGACTTGGCTGCCACTCGCCTGCATTGAAAAAAGGCAGAGGTCTCTATTCAGGCAGAAATCAATCACTGTGTAGAAACAATTATGTGTAATTCAACCATCATGAAAACAGGACGAGATTACGGGTTTGTTACCTGAGTGACTGTGTGGAGACGGGGAGCAGAGAACACTGGAGTCCCGCTGACATGCCACATCTCGATGACAATTATAGACATATGAATGATGTGTTGGGTGGGGGAGGCATGATGACAAATACTGGTCATGCTGTCCAGCAGAGCAGAAAATGAGGTTACAATTGGGAGATAATGTTTGCATATGTAACCATATTTCAGCAAGCTGAACAACTTAGGGAACAGACCCTCAAAACCTCTTGTGCATATTTCCGTGCACATGCAATATTCTAGCAGGGGAATTTGCTATTACCTGAATTAAGGACAAAAATAATCCTGATAATTTGAGGATTATACTGAAAGAGAGAAAGAAAGTGAATTTACATTTGCTGTTTTGAAGTAGATACTGCCCACACTGAACTCTGCAATACACTAAGTTTGTAACCTACTGGATGTGAGTCTGTCTTTAAACATCCTCTGGTTCAAGAATAACATTTTTGTTCTGAATTTGTTAATCTGCCCCCAAACCAAGCATTATGCATTTTCATCTTGATTTAAGCACTTTGGGGAAATAATTTAGTCAGTTGTGCCATCTTCTCTTGTTTTCAGGTGTTATTTTTCTAAAGCAACCTTCTGAAATGTGTTGAAGTTTCCTTTCACTGTGAATAGAAGCAGGGTCTTTTTTTCTGGGTAGGAAATAACTTTTTGCTCTACGTAGAAATATATTTAATCTCAAAGCCCTGGCACGCAAAGCCATCGTCATTTATTTTTATTTTAACTTGTTCTTGTCACCTAACAAAGGCATAGGAGTAACCTCACATTTTGCCAGCTTGCCTGGCTAAGCGGGATAAAAAAACAGCAAAATAAGATGAAAACCTAGATGGCTGATTATAAAACAGCATTGCTGCTGCTCAGTTTGATACCCAGGCCTGGGTTTACCTTTTATGCTGCTCCAGCTTAGACATCAGAGGCATGAGAGCTGCTTTGAGTTACAGATCTTCAAACAATAAGTCAAAACAAAAAATCAATCCCCTCCGGTCCCTGGGTGCAGTTATCTAAAGATAAAAGAGAAAAAATAAAGTTACGCTAAAGCAGATAGAGGAAAGGCACTAATATGCCAAGGAAATACGGAGGACAAGTGCAGAGTTGAAGTGGGCCTCATATGAGCCAACATCAATGAATTTTTATCTTATCAAAAAGTCTTAGGGTTGCCAGTTCTTTTCAAACTGAATCCAGTCCACTCCAGGGCTGCCTGGAGCATTGGCTTCAATGAAGTCCCACCACCCCCCACTTCCACCCCCTACCTTAAATATAACCACATCGGAATTAGATTGCATTTCACTCAAGGTGTAAAACCTTGACACACACTCTGACAGCAAATTAGGGGTTTTGATAATGCCTTGATATTTTGAATATAAATTGAGAGTGTTTTTCCCCCAATTTTTATTGAAAGCTGTAGATTTATATGGAAAGCAAGGCAAATCTCTATAGTGTGTGCTCTTTCTTCAAGCCAAGTTTCTAAGGAGAGCTGGAAAGCCCCCACGAATTCTTTTTGAGGTAAGAAATTTGTGTTTTCCTTCTGTTTCTTATGGGTAATGCCAGATATTTTTGGAGATAAACTTTATCTGGAGCATTTTGGCCAGCATTTTGGTACATGAGCTGGTACATATTTTTATGACTCCGAGTTATAGTTGAAAAAAGCTTACATTTTTTAGGTTTATGTTCTTATAGAATGGTGAGCATATTTGTTCAATAATTTTATAGCTGTAAACATTTCTGAGATCATCCAAGACATAGTTTCTTAATTAGCGTCCCTAAATATCTTCCACAAAATAGCAGCACAGACTTCACCCGTATCCTTTCGTTTGGCTCCCCTTTCTTTTTCTCACTGGTAGAGCAGTGTTCCTGCCTTTCTGCAGTCACCAAGGAGGCTGGGCTCCTCCTGCATCTCCTTAACCAGTGTGTAACCGAGTCTGTACCTAGTTGTGTAATTTGTGCTGGATGCGGTCACATTTCACAGCCATTTAGAATTTCAGTTCCCAGATTTTAATGGAGAAAAGGGTAGTTAGCTTGACATTCATCGAACTAGATGCCCTGCTATTTAGAGAAACCTGTTCTATATATAAACTACAGTTAATTTGTTGAGTAAAACCATCACAGCTTTCATTTGCATACTTTAGATGACTCACTGTTTTGAAAATTAAGTAAACTCAAATGGAAAACAACCACACACTGCCAGTTTTAACTTTTATTTCCTAGTATAGAGTTAATGAGAAAAATGGCAGAGCCATTTTTACACATCTAAAGCTTAATTTTTTTTAAACTATTAATGAATGTGCTTTACTATAAACATTGAAGCTTAGCAGTATTTGCTCTAGGCCCTGAGAGAAGAAATGGAATTTAAGATTCTTTTTAGCTCCTTATAATTAAGCTAGAGTAGGGAATCTCAATCTGTATTTTTAGGTCTTTGTCCTCTGACTCTCCTTCATGCTGGATTCAGCTAGTATTTCCACTCCTCCCTCTCTACCATTTCCTATTCTTAATCCCTTCTTGTTATCCTTCCAGGCTACTTAGACGATGTTGTTATAAGTGGCTTCATGTTTATATGCGAGGAAAGAAGGCAGAGGAAGAAAATGGGGCAAGGTGGTATATGTGGCACATAGGTATGTACCCTGCCTCGGCAGGTTCCTTTCTTGCCCTGTAGAAGAATCTTTGACTTCCTGACATTCTCAGCCCTAAATTCTGAACTTCTTTATTCTCATACAAGCAGTGGCAGCTCCAAGGGGATGCCTCTATAATCTCCAACAATACCCCCAATCACCCCACATAAACATCTCTGCCAAATAAAACCATTCTTTAAGATATAACCTTGAATCCCTTCTTTCAACCAGATTGTTGCTCCTAAACTCATTCTTTGTAGAAATGCACATACAATACCTTACTCTCCCATTTTTCCTAGGTAGCTGTTAGGCATACTCACCTGTATATGTGTGTGTTTGCATGTGTATTTGCTTGTGTATACATATGTATGTGTGTATTTGTGTATTATATATATGCGTGTGTGTGTATATATGCACGCTCATGTGTGTGTGTGTGTTTAAAGGTTGTGAATCAGACTGGACTTGAATCCCAGCTCTACCACTTAATAGCTGTGGGACCTTAAGCAAATTACTTAACTTTCTAATCCTCAGTTCCTTATCTGCATAATGAGAATAGTAGCTACTCCTGGGTTTGTGTAAACTGAGTTGCAAATGCAGAGCACAGTACTGGACCTTTAAGTGCTAATAAATAATAATTATTACTGCTGTTGTTAGAAAAGAACAAATCTGTTCTGCACTCAAAGCATTATTTGTATTTTGTTACTAACTTTGTGAGATGTACTTTCATTTATTTGTGCATTTTTGATATTTGAATTTCCACATTTGATGACCCGTTCCCAGAGTAGAGCCCATTGTATGGAGGGGCATGTTAAGTCTGGCAGGTCTCATCTAAGCCAGTATTTCCACTGAAGGAGCAGAAATAAGAGGTTTTGTTGTGGTGCCCTTTTAGGCTGCATAATCATGGGAAAAAACATTGTTAAATTTGTTAAGTTCTTAGGTTTTCATAGTTTGGAATTTAGGAAAGCAGAATCATAATTCACATTTTTTTAGGCCTTTTAATCTACTAAAGGAAATAGCTATCTCAAAGGAAAAAAGTTTTAAAGTTATATGAATGTTATATTTTGGCGTACTATATTTAGTTGGATATATTCCATGGGAAACTAGTAAGCTGTTGTTACAAAATCTATGTGTATGTAATTCACTAGCACTTTGGAATGGTGAAAAGGAAAGCCATATTCAGATATTTTGAATCACAAATAAAATGAGTTAAGTATTTTAATTGATAAGACTTAGAGATATGGTAGATGAGACAAGCAAGATTCAAATAGATTATTATAACCATCTGGGAAGAAAACTAGATTCTGGGCAGCAAAGTAACTAATTTCTTAACTTCCTACATTCACACTCTACTCCCCTTTTCTCCGAGCACCCACAGCCTCTCACCATTGTGCTAACAAATCATCACTGTGTCTTTCAGGGCCATTTCATCACATACAAACACCTAATTGAAAATCCAAGTTGCACTATGAAGATAAAATACTGCTTGTATCTTCTGTTTTAGAAGAAAATCTCTAACTTTGATGATGTGAGTTATTTTGTAAAAAAAATATTGAACATAGCTTATTTAACTATTTAAAAAATTGTTTTGCTATTTTTAGCTTCAGCATTCTGTACTGTTTGAAGAATAATTCTAATATTTATTTAGAGAAGGGGCACCAAAATACTGATTAAAGTCAATTTAAGCATTTAAAATAAAGAAAAAGGCTGACTTTTTGACAGGCCAAAAGTAACACAGTCTGAGTTAATTTTCTTTATTAGTAGAAATGACCAGAGAGTCTCTCCTCTCAGAACTTTAAAGGAAGGCTCAGAGCCCTTATTTGTAGCTATTTCATTTTCAGTGACTACACATTTATATTGTAGCTTCATAAAAATCCTTGGCAGCTTATCTCCTTTTTAGGCTTGGATGTGTGGAGTCAGAACATTATTTTCAAAATCTTACAAGTGTAGAGGAGTAAGTAATCACAAATGTTTACATTTTTGAAAAAACCACCAAGTCTTATTGGCAGGCAAATGACTCTAAGTTATTTAATTTGATTATTCAGAATTAAATAGCTTACTTTATAAAACATGTAAATTATAAGTCCAGTTCTGCAGTTGTAAGACCCCTGAGAGGCAAACTTCTGGCATTTGATCCCATGTATTGCTGAGCTTTCCAGATTTGGGTGGGGTATCTAAATCTGGAATTGTGCTATTCAGCAGAAGCATATAAAGTTTTTTTAAAAATTTAAGGATATGTGCCTTATGTCATTAGAAATGTTTAAACTGGCAATGTACTATGTAATCTGAGGCCAGGAGGATACACAGACATACACATACATATACATTTACTTATATATTTATGTAGTATATAAATGTTTCTATAAAGATTATTCATTGATTTTAGAATACTTGGTTAAGTTTTAAAGATTTGGAAGAACCGTATAAGGACAAGGCAGAAATGTTACAAAGTTAGTCATTTTATAAAATGCTAAACCAATACCACATGAAAATTTTAATAGGTAAGAGTTCTTCACAGAACTTAAAGCATTTGCTTGTCTCTTAGAAAAGATGAACTATGCTTCATAATTATTTGAAGATGTTTTGTTGAGATATATTCAAACACCTTACACCCCATCTGAAGTATTCAATCCATGGCTCACAGTATATTCACAGAGTTGTGTATTCATCACCACAATAAATTTTAAAACATTTTCATTACTGCTAAAGAAAACCTCATGCTCCTTATACCCTCTTATTATTGACACTTAGCCTTGGTGTGGTACCTTTGTTATGACTGATAAAAGAATATTAAAATATTACTGTTAACTATAGTCCATAGTTTGCATTCAGTGTTTTCCCATATACCACCTGTTCTAGTTTACTAATGCTGCCGGAAGGCAGAACACTGGAAATGGATTGGCCCTTATAAAGGGGGTGTATTTGCTTATGCAGTTATAGTCTTAAGGCCATAAAGTGTCAACAATCGGGTACCTTTGCTGGAGGATGTCCGATGGCGTCCAGAAAACCTCTGTTAGCTGGGAAGGCACATGGTTGGCATCGGCTCCAAGTTCCTGCTCCAAGTTCCAGTTTCAAAATGGCTTTCTCCCAGGATGTTCCTGTCTAGGCCGCAGTTCCTCAGAAATGTCACTCTTAGTTGCTCTTGGGGTGTTTTTCCTCTCTTAGCTTCTCTGGAGCAAGAGTCTGCTTTCAACCGTGTCTTCAAACTGTCTCTAATCTGCAGCTACTCTCTTAGCTTCCATGCGTTCTTCAAAGTGTCCCTTTTGGCTGTAACAAGCTCGCTCCTTATGTCTGAGCTTATATAGTGCTCTAGTAAACTAATCAAGGCCCATGCTGAATGGGTGGGGCCACACCTCCATGGAAATTGTCCAATGAAAGATCTCGCCCACAGTTGAGTAATCACATCTTCATGGAAACATCCAATCAAAAATCTCCAACCCAATCAACACCAATATGTTTCCTGCCCACACCAGACTGCATCAAAGATAATGACGTTTTGGGGAACACAATACATCCAAACCAGCACACCACCCTATTTTTAACACTTTGTAATAGTGTCGTAAATTTGTTCCAGTTCATGAAAGAACATTCTTTTATTTATATTAACCACAGTTATCGTCCACAACAAGGTTCACTATGCTATACAGTCCATGTTTTATCCCCTAGCTTTCCTTCTAGTGACATATACAACCCTAAACTTCCTCTTTCAACCACATTCTAACACTTACTTCAGCACTGTTACTTACACTCAAAATAATGTGCTACCATCACCCCTATCCATCTCCAAACATTATAATGAACCCAATTAAAAATTCTGCACAAATTAAGCATCAGCTTCCCATTCTCTACCCTTATTCTATTTCCTGGTAATCTATATTATAAATTTTAACTCTGAGTTTGCTTATTGTAATTAGGTTATGTTAGTGAGATCATACAGTATTGTCGACTTGTTTTGAGCTTATTTCCACTCAACATAGTATCCTCAAGGATATCTTGTTGCATGCATCAGGACTTCATTCCTTCTTACAGTTGAATAATATTCCATCACATGGATATACCACATTTTGTTTATCCATTCATCGATTGATGACACTTCAGTTGCTTTCATCTTTTGGCAATTGTCAGTAATGCCACTATGAACATCGATGCGTAAATGTCTGTTCACATTCCTGCTTTCAGTTCTTCTGGATATATACCTAGTAGTGGGATTGCCAGATCATATGGCAGTTCTATGCTTAGCTACTCGAGGAACCACCAAATTGTCTTCCACAGCAGCTGCACCATCCTACATCCCCTCTAGCAATGAGTGGTACTCTCCAACACTTGTAGTTTTCTGTTATTTTTTTCAATAGTGGCCATTCTGCTGGGTGTGAAATGATATCTCATTATCACTTTGATTTGTGCTGCCCTAATAGCTGGTGATGTTGAACATCTTTTCATGTTCTTTTTAGCCATTTGTATTTCCTCTTTGGAAAAATGTCTGTTCAAGTCTTTTGCCCATTTTAAAATTGGGTTGTCTTTTTGTTGTTGAGTTGTAGGATTTTTAATATATTATGGTTATTAAACACTTGTCTGATGTGTGGTTTCTAAATATTTTCTCCCACTGAGTAGGCTGCCTTTTCACTTTCTTGACAAAGTCCTTTGAAGCACAAATGTATTTAATTTTGAGGAGGCCACATTTATCTATTTTTTCTTTCATTGCATGTACTTTGGGTGTAAAGTCTAAGAAACCATTGCCTCCCACAAGATCTCGAAGATGTTTGCCTACCTTTTTTTCTAGGAGTTTTATAGTCCTGGCTCTAATACTTAGGTCTTTGATGCATTTTGAGTTAATTTTTATGTAAGGTGTGAGATAGGGGTCATCTTTCATTCTTTTGCATATGGATAGCCAGTTGTCACAGCACCATTTGTTGAAGAGACTGTTCTATCTCAGCTGAGTGGACTTGGCAGCTTTGTCAAGTATCAGTTTACCATAGATGTGAGGGTCTATTTCTGAATTCCCTATTTGATTTCTTTAGTTAATATATCTATTCTTATGCCAGTACCATGCTGTTGTGACCACTGTAGCTTTGTAATATGCTTAAAGTCAGGAAATGTGAGTCCTCTAACTTCCTTATTCTTTTTTCATGAGTATTTTGGCTATTCAGGGTTCTTCACTACTCCAAATGAATTTGATAATTGGCTTTTCCATTTCTACAACATAGGCTGCTGGAATTTTGATCGAAATTGCATTGACTCTAAATCAATTTGGTAAAACTGACATCTTAACAATATTGAGTCTTCAAATCCAGAAACACAGAATGGCCTTCCATTTACTTAGGTCTTCTTTGATTTCTTTTAGTAATGTTTCGTAGTTGTCTGCATACAGGTCTTTCACATCTTTGGTGAGATTTATTCCTAGATATTTGATATTTTTAGTTGCTATTGTAAATGGAATTATTTTCTTGATTTCTTCCTCATATTGCTCATCACTAGTGTACAGAAACACTACTGATTTTTGCATGTTGCTCTTGTACCCGGCCACTTTGCTGAACTCTTTTATTAGCTCTAGTACCATTGTAGATTTTTTTTTAGACTTTTTCTGTGTATAGGATCATGTTATCTGCAAATAGTGAAAGTTTTATTTCTTCAAGTTTGGATGCCTTTTGTTTCTTTTTCTTGCTTGACTGCTCTAGTGAGAACTTCCAACACAATGTTGGATAACAGTAGTGACAGTGGGCATATTTGTCTTGTTCCAGATCTTAGAGCAGAAGCTTTCAGTCTTTCACCATTTAGTACAATGTTAGATGTGGGTTTTTCGTGTATGCCCTTTATCATGTTGAGGAAGTTTCCTTCTATTCCTATCTTTTGAACTGTTTTTTTTTTTTTTTTTTTGTAATCAAGAAAGCATGCTGGATTTTGTCGAATGCCTTTTCTCTGTCAATCGAGATGATCACCTGGTTCTTCTCTTTCAGTTTGTTAATCTGGTATATTTACATTGATTGATCTACTCATGTTGAGCTACCCTTGCTTATCTGAGATAAAACCCACTTGATCATGGTCTGTAATTCATTTAATATGCTATTGGCCCTGATTTGTATGCTTCATAATTTTAAATTGTTAATATGATTATCTTCTGATGAGTATTTGGCGTTCAAGTTCAGAGTTCTCTTTTTTTACCTTTTCACTCTTGTCTTCCCCCACCTCTCACCCCTGACCTGAATTTTAACCTTGAAGGATTAAGTCTTTCCACACCTCATCATTGCCTTCACATGAACAGTTGTCCTGCTGCCAGAGCAAAAGAACACCAGTCGACCTGTTTGTCTAGTAATTTTGTGACTGATTTTCTTTATGCTTGGCTGTAAGGAAGATGTCAACTCAAGGATGTATTTAATCACACATACTTTTTGATGTACAGTTCACATTGGAGGTGGTGGGGAGGAAGCTAAAAAGAGTAAGTTCCTTGCAGTCCATGGGGTAAGTGGGAATAGGGCAGAAGGAATTGCTGGCTCTAGGAGGGATTGGCCCTTGAAAACTCAAAGTGGATAGTTACCTACACTGGAAGGCTTGAGGAGGGCTACAAGTCTCTGCTTGCCTAAAAATATCTCCCCTGCCGGGGCAGTCCATTGAAGTGTCACTCAGCCGGCCTCCTTGCTCCCAAATTCCCACTGTTACAGGCACTCTGCAGACAAAGCAGGGGCGTTGTGTCCTGCAGCTCCCAGTCATTGCCTGTAACAGATACTCGGGAAGGGGAGGGGTTCTAGAGTTGTGTAACCAAGCAGTCTAGTTAGGCACAAACCTGCCAGAATCACCCACTCACCCCCACTCCCCTCTTCCTCTACCTCTACTGTGAAGGGCACCTGCATTTTACAGCAATCACCAAGAATAAATGGAATTGCTCTCCCATATGTGTTTCAGATTGCTGTCATTTGCCTCCCTCCTACCCTCTTTTTCATCTATCAGACCAAACAAATATTCTTAGTCCTTCCAAGCCTTCTGGTTTTATAACTTTGGCTTTTCTGGTCCCAGTCCTCATTAGATGCTCTGTTTTCAAATCCCCATGTTTGGGATTTGAACTGTACTCAGTACTTCTCTTGGGCTTCACCACCACAGGTAGGGCTGATGTGTAGTTTCCCTCATTCTTGACATCAGAGTTCTACTAATGCAGCCCAAGGTTTTAGAATCTTGACAGCTTCTTAACATCTAGACTCAGAGTAAATTTTAGGCAACTAACACTCCTGTCTTCCTTCAGCATGTTGACTGATAACTCATTACTTTGCAAAGTCTTACATTAATTCATGTGAAATCCCCCGTTCTTAATGTCACTTAGACGTTGTTAGGCATTTGGGGTCATTTTGGATTTTGGATCCAGTATTAACTGAAGTCCATAGTTTATGTTAGGGTTACCTGTTTGTGTTCTATGGAGAGTTTTTTTTATTTTGTTTTGTTTTTTTACCATTCAGAAATAATAATTTATTAAGGTTTCGTTTTATTTTTCTTATCCCCCCCCCATATAATCTATTTTGCTATTAAAAGTGATCATGCTGTAGGTAGAGTTTAATGTTTTGTTCTTCTCCAGGTGTTTATAATGAACTTTTGCTGATTTGTGTTTGGCCTTTTTTTTTTTTTAAAAGCAGTTTCATTGAGATATAGTCACATAGCATAAAATCCATCCAAAGTGCCATCAGTGGCTTTTAGTATAGTCACAGACTTGTGCATTAATCACCACAATCAATTTTAGAACATTTTTATTACTGCAAAAAGAAAAATCCCATACCACTTAGCAGTCACCTCTCAAACCCTCTGTTCTTTCCTAGCCCTACGTAACCACTAATCTAATTTTGTCTCTGTAGATTTATTTATATTTACATTCTGTACAAATGGAGTCATATCATATGTAGTTGTTCTTTGTGTCTGGTTTCCTTTACTTAGCATAATGTGTTTTTTTCTTTTTTTCTTATTTTTTAATTAGAAAAGTTGTAGGTTTACATAAAAGTCATATAAAAAATATGACATTCCCATATACCCCTCTCTTGTTGACACTTTGCACTGGTGTGGTACCTTTGTTAAAATTGATGAAATAATATTAAAATATTACTGTTAATATTATAGTTTGCATTAGGTGTATTTTTCCCATGTACCACCCTATTATTAACATCTTGTATTAGTGATGTACACGTGTTACAGTTCATGAAGGAACATTCTTATATTTGTACTATTATCAGCAGTCATCATCTGCAACAGGGTGCATTGTGTTTCACAGTCCCATGTTTTATCCTGTAGCCTTCCTTCTAGGAACATACTCAACCACATTCAAACATATAAGTCAGGCTGTTAATTACACTCTCAATCATGTGCTACAGTCACCACCATCCATTTCCAAACATTTATAATCAACCTAATTAAAAATTCTGCACAAATTAAGCATCAGTTCCTCATTCTCTACCCTCGTTTTATCTCCTGGTACCATATTCTAGATCTAACTCTATGAGTTTGCATATTATAATTAGATCATATTAGTGAGATCATACAGTATTTGTCCATTTGTTTCTGGCTTATTTCACTCAACATAGTATCCTCAAGGTTCATCCATGTTATTGCATGCATCAAGACCTCATTCCTTCTTAGAGCTGAATAAAATTTCATCATTTGGATATATCACATTTTATTTATCCATTCATTGATTAATGACACTTCATTTGTTTCCGTCTTTTGGCAATTGTGAATAATGCTCCTATGAACATGGATGTGTAGATGTCTGTTCGTGTCCCTGCTTTCAGTTCTGGATATATACCTAGTAGCAGGATTACTGGTTCATATAGCGATTCTATACTTGGATACCTGAGGAACCGCCAAACTCTTCCACAGCTGCTGCACCATTCTAAATTATCACCAGCAGTTAATGAGTGTTCCTATTTCTCTACATCCTCTCCAACACTTGTAGTTGTCCATTTTTTTTGTTTTTTTTTTTTAATAGTGGCCATTCTAGTAGTCTTGAAATGATACATCATTGTGGTTTTGATTTGCATCGCCCTAATAGCTAATGATGTTGAGCATCTTTTTATGTGCTTTTTAGCCATTTATATTTCCTCTTTGAAAAAATGTCTATTCAAGTCTTTTGCCCATTTTTTAATATTCATTTTATTGAGATATATTCACATACCATGCAGTCATACAAAACAAATCGTACATTCGATTGTTCACAGTACCATTACATAGTTGTGCATTCATCACCAAAATCAATCCCTGACACCTTCATTACTACACACACAAAAATAACAAGAATAATACTTAAAGTGTAAAAGAACAACTGAAGTAAGAAAGAACACTGGGTGCCTTTGTTTGTTTGTTTGTTTCCCCCATTTTTCTACTCATCCATCCATAAACTAGACAAAGGGGACTGTGGTCCATATGGCTTTCCCAATCCCATTGTCACCCCTCATAAGCTACATATTTATACAATCGTCTTCAAGATTCATGCGTTCTGTGTTATAGTTTTTTAGTTTCAGGTATTTACTGCTAGCTATTCCAATTCGTTAGAACCTAAAAAGGGTTGTCTATATTGTGTGTAAGAGTGCTCACCAGAGTGACCTCTCGGCTCCTTTTGGAATCTCTCTGCCACTGAAGCTTATTTCATTTCATTTCCCCCTTTTCGTCAAGAAGATGTTCTCCATCCCACGATGCCAGGTCTGCATTCCTCCCTGGGGATCATACTGCACGTTGCCAGGGAGATTCAGTCCCCTGGGTGTTTGATCCCACGTAGGGGGTAGGTCAGTGATTTCACCTGCCAAGTTGGCTTAGCTAGAGAGAGGGCCATGTCTGAGCGACAAAGAAGCATTCAGGAGGAGGCTCTTAGGCGCAATTATAAGGAGGCCTAGGCTCTCCTTTGCAGCAACAGTCTTCCCAAGGGCAAGTCCCGTGGTAGAGGGCTCAACTCATCAAACCACCAGTCCCCTATGTCTGTGGGCACATTAGCAACCATCGCGGTGGGGCAGGCCAATACCCCTGCATTCTCCACCAGCTCCTCAAGGGTTGCCCATTTTTAAATTGGGTTGTTTGTCTTTTTATTGTTGAGTTGTAGGATTTTTAATGTATTCTGGATATTAAACACTTGTCTGACGTGTGGTTTCTAAATATTTTCTCCCCTTGAATAGGCTGCCTTTTCACTTTCTTGACAAAGTCCTTTGAAGCACAAATGTATTTAAATTTGAGGAGGTCCCATTTATCTTTTTTTTCTTTTATTGCTTGTGCTTTGGCTAACGAGACTATGAAACTATTGCCTAATGCAAGATCTTGAAGATGTTTCCCTACATTTTCTTCTAGGAGTTTTATATTCCTGGCTCTAAAATTTAGGTCTTTGATCCCCTTTGAGTTGATTTTTGTGTTTGGTGTGAAATAGGCGTCCTCTTTCATTCTTTGCATATGGATAGCCAGTTCTTCCAGCACCATTTGTTGAAGAGACTGTTCTGACCCAGCTGAGTGGACTTGGCGGCCTTCTCAAAAATCAATTGACCATGTGTGTGAAGGTTTATTTCTGAACCCCCAATTTGATTTCATTGGTCAATACATCTATCTTTATGCCTGTGACATGCTGTTGTGACCACTGTAACTTTGTAATATGCTTTAAAGACAGGAACTGTGAGTCCTCCAACTTCTTTCTTCTATTTCACAATTATCTTGGCTATTCAGGGCCTCTCACCCTTCCAAATGAATTTGATAATTGGCTTTTCCATTTCTGCAAAATAGGCTGCTGGGATTTTAATTGAGATTGCACTGAATCTCTAAATCAATTGGTAGAATTGATGTCTTAACAATACTTAGTCTTCCGATCCATGAACACAGAATGTCCTTCCATTTATTTAGGTCTTTGATTTCCTTTAGCAATTTTTAGTTTTCTGTGTAGAGGTCCATTATGAGATTTATTCCTAGGTATTTGATTCTTTTTGTTGCCATTGTAAAAGGAATTATTTTCTTGATTTCCTTCTCAGATTGCTCATTACTAGTATACAGGAACACTACTGATTTTTGTATCTTGATCTTGTACCCCACCACTTTGCTGAACTCTTTTACAAGCTAAAGTAGCCTTGTTGAAAATTTTTTTGGGATTTTCGATGTATAATATGCCATCTGCAAATATTTGGATGCCTTTTATTTTTTATTATTTTTTTTCTTGCCTAACTGCTCTAGCAAGAACTTCTAGCACGATGTTGGATAACAGTAGTGACAGTGGGTATATCCTTGCCTTGTTCCAGGACTTAGAGAGAAAGCTTTCAGTCTTTCACCATTGAGTACGATGTTAACTGTGGGTTTTTCATATGTGCCCTTTGTCATGTTGAGGAAGTTTCTTTCTATTCTTATCTTTTGAAATGTTTTTATCAAGAAGGAATGCTGGATTTTGTCAAATGCCTTTTCTTCATCCATCTAAATGATCATGTTATTTTTCCCATTCAGTTTGTTAATGTGGTGTGTTACATTAACTGATTTTCTTGTGTTGAACTACCCTTGCATATCTGGGATAAAAATCACTTGATCGTGTTGTATAATTACTTTAATGTGCTGTTTGATTTGCAAGTATTTTTTTGAGGACTTTTGCATCTATAATTATTAGAGGAATTGGTCTGTGATTTTCTTTTCTTGTAGTATCTTTCTGGCTTTGATATTAGGGTGATGTTGGCCTCACAGAATGAGTTTAGTAGTGTTCCCTCCTCTTGGGTTTTTTGGAAAATTTTGAGGAGGATTGGAATGATTGTAGAATTCACCTGTAAAGCTATCTGGGCTTCTCTTTTCTTCAGGAAATTTTAAATGACTGATTCAATCTCTTTACTATAACTGGTCTGGTGAGGTGTCTTATATTTCTTTTAGAGTCAGTGTAGGTTGTTAGTGTGTTTCTAGGAATTGGTCCATTTCATCTAAGTTGTCTAATTTGTTGGCTAAGTTGTCTAATTTGTTGGCATATAGTTGTCCTTAGTATCCTTTTTATTTCTGCGGGGTCAGTAATAATGTTCCCCTCTCATTTCTGATTTATTTGCATCTTTTTATTTTTTATTTTTTTTATTTTTGTCGATCTAGCTCGGTTTCTCATTTTTGTTGAACTCCTCAAAGAACCAGCTTTTGGTTTTGTTAATTTTCTCTTTTTTTATATACTCAATTTCATTTACTTCTACTCTAATCTTTATTTCTTTCCTTCTGCTTGCTTTAGGGTTACTTTGTTGTTCTTTTTCTAGCTCCTGCAGGCATGCAGTTAGGTCTTTGATCGTAGCTTTTTCTTCTTCTTTTTTTACTTGTGTCCTGCAACTTAGCTGGAGTTTGCTTATTAGCTTTTATGTAAACATATATATATATTTTGTGTGTGTGTGTGGACTCTTTAGGATTTTCTATTTATAGGATCATGTTGTCTAGAAATAAAGATAGTTTTACTACTTCTTTTCCAATTTGGTTGCCTTTTATTTCTTTTTCTTGCCAGTTTTTTTCTGACTAGAACTGCAGCACAGTGTTGAATAGAAATGGTGAAAGCAGACATACTTGTTTTGGTAAGAATTTAGGGGTATAATTTTCCAATCAGCACTTCCTTCACTGCATCGCATACAGTTTGTTATGTTGTATTCTCATTTTCTTTAACTGTTTTGCCTGGAGTGCAAATTCTGGGAGGAGGGTCACCCTGGAGATGAAATTCCCAAGTCAGTATTTTCCAGCCAACACAAGTCTAGGGACCCACAAAGGGGGTGCAGATCAGTTCCAAAGAGCCCTGTGGAGAGGGTGAGGAAAGGAGCAAAAAGTCCCATTTAACGGCTCCCCAAAGCTGTGCTGTGTCTCTAAACCTTCACTGCCATCACCCCTGTGGGGGGCAGGGTTGAAGCAATGCCCACAGCAGGCTAAAACAGCAGTTCAGAGCTTGGACCCAGCAATCTGAATTCACCAGTCAAAAGCCAGGGTCCTTTCTTGGGGAAGAGGGCTTCCACGTCCCTCCCCATCTGAGTAGCCAGGCAAGGACAGGACCTGAGGTGGCCTCCAGTGTGGGTGATGAGTGCTGCCAGCTGCCGCAGAGCAAGTTATTCACAGTTTTTACTGCAGTTTCCCAGTCTCTTTGTTCTGCTCTTCCCTGGGTATGTAGAGTGCTCCCCTGGCATTCACAGGCCTGGAACAGGTATTTAGACAGTTTCTGCCTGTCCACTAGCTGTTTTTGGAGAAGTCCTGGCGCTCCCTACTCTGCTCTCTTCCCTGGAAGTCCAATTCAGTGCTTTTTTTCTTCCCATTTTCTTGTCAGATGGGGTTTTGAAAAGCAGTCATCTGCATCCTCTTTAAATCATTGATTAAAATGCATTTAGAGGCAGGGCTAACTAAGAGCAGACTTACTGAGCCGTTTTTCAATACACTTTTAGTACATTCGAAGCATTCCGCTTAGGCTTTGAAATCAGATTAAGAATGCTGCATCTGCCTTTGGCTTTTCTGTGTGATCTCAAGCAATTTACTATGCTTCTTAGGTTCTTACTTTCCTCATGTATAAACTGATGATACCTCTTATTTCATAGAATAGTTATAACAATTGGGATCATTTATATAAATCATTAAGCAAAGTACCTAGCACATAATAGTGGTCAAGAGGTGTTCTGTTTCCTTCTGCATTTTGGAACCACATGAATAACATTTAATCCTTCATCTATATGAAGTGTTTGAAACAATTATCTTGTTCATCAGCTTCCAAGTCTTCTCTTTTCTAAGATCAAATGCCAGTTCTATTTTATTGCTCCTCCTGTGCCATTTGAACTGCACATTTGGACTTTCGATAAAATGTAAGATTGTTTGGATAAGTAATTGACCTTTTCCTCAGCACTGTTTCACTACACTAGATTAATTATCAGATTTGATGATTTAGAATAATCATGACATGAGGGGCACAGTGGAGAAGGTAAAGGATTGATGCTGTCTTTCAGATTGATTGAAGGATTGCTGGTGTGAAAGAGGAAGTAGACTTATTTTGTGTGTTCACAGAGGACAAATTAACACAGGTCCACAATCCCTTATTTGTTAAATGGAATTGAAAAACCTCTGAAAACTAAACGTTTTTAAAATAAATTTGTTGGCAAAATTTGACCCTAATTAATGTGAATATTAATATTATTATGCGCTGTGTGAATATTCATATGCTTCAATACAAAAATCTTAATATGTTTGATTATAGATTGCTGTCCTGGACCCACGTGGAGGCAATGCATATATGAATACAATACAATAAGTGAGCCATATTACTTTTCTAACCTGGAAAATTAACTTATAAAACATCTGACCCCAAGGGTTTCAGATAAGGGATTATGGACCTGCACCTATGGGTAGGTAGAAGTCTTGGCAAGACCATTATCAGCCTAATTTAAGGAAGAATTCCTCATATACTTAACAGTAAAATGGGACTTTTTCCATTATGATAACATCCCAGACACTGATATCATTCATGGAAGGGTGGAGAGAGTGTGGTGGTGGCTGTGTGTCCATCTCTTAAGGAAGTTTTCAAAGGAGTTTTTTGAGTAGGAGTGTAGACCTCTAAAGTCCCTTTCAACCCTGCATTTTTAAACTTAAAATACACAATTTGCTTGGCCCTACATCAGTGAGATCCAACAGAGGTTTCTCTGGAAAGTGAGCTCATAGCCCCATCCCATTCCAGAAATTAGAACATGAACTAAACATGGGGTACCATGCCAGAGTGTGCGGGCACCTAATAAAGGAGGAGCCTGTAATTGCTTTCCACTTATTATTTGTGTCTCAAGATTACAAAGAATGCTATAGTCAGTGTATGGTAAACTTCTTTTTCATGAGGTTGGTCTACCCAGAGATTCTCAAAGTGTGGTCTCTGAATTTACAGCATCCGCATCACCTGGGGACTGATTTGTTTGTTTTGCGTAAGTGCTGTGGGCCTTCCCTCCCTCTTTCTCTTTTTCTAAAGCAGTTTTATTGAGATAAATTCACATACAGTCCTTGTAAAGTGAACAATCAGGATCTTCTAGTATAGTCACAGAGTTGTGCATTCATCACCACAGTCAGTTCTAGAACATTTTCACCCTGAAGAGGGTTCACTGTGTTATACAGAAAAACATGTTCTTAATCTTAATCCATTCATGCGGTTGTGAACCCATTATAAGTAAGACCTTTTGATTAGGTTACTCCAGTTAAGGTGAGGACCAGCTTTTTCAGGATGGGTCTTAATCCATTACTGGAAACCTTATGGAGAAGGTCATGAGAAGTAGCTACTACGGAGAGCAGCCAGAAGCTGGAAGTCAATGGAACCCAGAAGAGAAAAGTGAAGACGCTGCCATGTGCATTCCCATGTGATGGAAAAGCCAAGGAACCCCAAAGATTCCTAGCCAGCTAGAAGATACTGAGCCCAGGAGGAATTAAGCCTTCTGGCCTCTGAAACCCTGAGTCAATAAATTCCTGTTGTGAAGCCATCCCCTTGTATAGTAGTTGTTTTAGCAGTTGGGAAACTGAAACATTCATCCTCCAAGAAAATCACTGAACTTAAATTTGAAATTTCCCTCCATGTTGAACTAAATCCTAATACCATTTCAATGTGCTTAATGAACTAGAAAGAAATTTCTTGTGTGCTTTGTAAAAATCAGTCTCATTCTTTTATCATCTTACCCTACAACATCCCCTTATATTTTTTACTGGGAACTTTTATGTTTTAATCTCAAAAAAAATTTTTTTAAATAGGATATATGCTTTACACCGTAAGCTGCACAAGGGCAAGATTTTGTCTGAGACTTCTAACTTTTCTTAATTTTCTTGATGTTCCCAAAGAGCCCCTGCCTCCTGGACACTATAACTGTGACTGGTAGCATATATTAGCTTGTACTAGAAGACTACCCAAAGCAAAGGCTAACGTGTTGGTCTTCATCCTCCTCTTTAAGCTACTTCGGCTGCTCATGGTGATTTGACTTTGATGCTCTTGCTGGAAACTTTACAGTGTTTCCAGTGTCTTTCCTTCAGCCAAAATTATGTCTAATGCTATATGAAGTAAGTTTTTGGGGCGTTCTCTTGCATAATTGTGTAGTTATTGTTTAGTGGTTTAAATTAGAGAAAACTGTTGTAGAATATCACCTTATCACCATCACCATGTAATAGTTTAATACTGTTTAAAGCAAAAGAGAATTTACACGTCATCAGTATTTTTTTATTAACTGCTTAGGGAAGAGGGAGAAGTTCTGGGGAGCAGTTTGAGGAGGGCAAAGAAGGGAACACATTATTTTCAACAAGTAGCAGCAAATGAACTGGAATGCCTTTTGATGAATTGTAAATGGTTAATAACATAATCATCGGCTGATAACACAGCATCATAGGACTAGCAAGTAACATAAGAGAGCACTCTTGTACCTTCAAGGATCTCATCTAAATTATCCAGGTAGATAGTTATCTGTCAAGCTCTAATGGCTTCATTTAAGGAGAATCATGCAAGCAGTCTTAATAATTAGTTCTGGTATCCAGTACTACAGGCCATCCTTCCTCTTTTTTAACCTGAATGCCAACTGCTGCTCTAAAAGTCCTTGTATGATGGGAGAGATTTGAAGGACTGTTTTAGCTCATCCTGAAACTCAATGGGAAGTGTGTGAAGTACTATTTTTCTGTAATGAGTCTGTAACTGCTGATGTTAGAAAAGAAAAGAAATGAGATATGGGATAACTATTGAGTACCTTGGTTACAGTTCACTCTATAAATAGCATTGCTACCCACAACAAGACAAAAAAGGACCATGTTTCTTTCCTAAATAGACAACATTTATTATTGGTACTTCAGACACGCTTAAGAAAATTGTTCCAAGAATACATGATGTGATTCCTAGGGTTGTACTTTAATAAATGCCCAATGTTTATATCATATTTTTGTGTCTAGAATTTGTAACTGGCATTTACTAATGTAAGATAAATTAAGCATGTTTCTAGCTTTAATAGACAATTGAAATACAAGGTATGACTTGATTTAATTGGAAAGACATTAGGAGAATGAGGAGAACAGCTATAGATAGTTGTGTTGTTGTTTATTTTTTAAGGTGGAATGTCAAGGGAAGGGTTTTTGTTCTATATCTGGAATATTCTTGGAATATCCTGAAGTGTTTTACTTGGATTGTTGTCTTTCTCCATCTGCCTCTCCGTTATTCATGAAGGACCCTGGTATTGGAACAAAGCATTCAAAATTCATGCAATCCATACATGATTTGAGCTTCTAACTGCTCTTTACAGGAAAAATTATGACCCTGAGACTTAGAGAAACTATGATTCAAAGATATTTTTTCTTTCTAAAATTATAGTTTTCTTTGGAAGTCCAGTGCTCTTGGAATGCTAGAGGCAAAGAGAGTGTTCTAATTGGTCACTGGTTCTTGGGAATGAAAAAGGTGTGTATTTTTCTACCTCCATCTGGTGAGTTGGTTGACTAATCTACATTTTATAGAAGAAACAGTTTGAGACTGACCAGAGTTACATATAATCAGAAAGACTTTGAAGTGGCTGAAATCCTGCTGAGGTGTCCTAAGAACTTGGTTCTTGGTATCGACATTCCTTTTGTCTTCCTTTAGTAGCAGCAGGTTTGGAGATGTGGAAATAGAAGGGACTTACAGAGAAAGGAAACAGAAGAAATGTCCTGATTCTTAATTTCTTAGAGGGGTGGGAGAAGTGGAAATGATAAAGAACAGTGTTCAGTGGATGCTCTGTAGGGTTTTACCTGACCTTATTTTCCAAAGTAAAAGTGTTGGCTTATCATTTGATAGTTTTGGAAATGTTCTTTAATTTTATCTGTGATAATATTTATTTGATTGCTACAAACAACTTATGATAGGCATTTTTATGGGTTTCTTTTTCTTTTTTTTATTTTCAATTGATATTAAAGCAACAACAAAGGAAATAAAATGATTTAGTTCATACACAGCCTTCCCACCCTGATAAATAACTCTTCTTATTATTCATGTTCATATTCATGATCTTTTCTATTCTTGCCCATACACATATGTAGTTTTATGTCTTTGTAATCTTATTTGATTGGATATTTATATCATTTCAGTAAGTATGGTTGCTGTATCATTATTATGCATTAATTTTATATATTTTTTCATTATATGTTTATTTTCTAGTTAGAATGGGCATTTGCCATAGTTTAGAAAAGGGCAGTTTTAGAGTTGCCCTTAAAACAAATAATGTTTTTCCAAAGGGCGAAAGAAAAGTCTCTTTAACCCTTTTCTTTTAGTCATTAGTTTACCTTAAGAAAAAACAAAAACAAAAAATAAAACAGCCCTATCCCCCATGCCATTTTTTTTTCCCTTGAGAATTTTAATTCCGCTTTGCTTTTCTACCAGTGACTGATTTCTTGTCAAGCTTTTATGGTTACAATTTTCTTAAACGGCAGCTAAATATTTTGTTTATGTTGTGAACATTAATGTTTAGGAGTTCTCATTGCAGTTTTTTGCATCTTTTTGTTGTTTTCCTTGGTCTCCTTGTTCTTTGGAGGGTAGGATGGAAGGTTCCTGTGAAGGGGCTGACAGTTGGACTCTGTCTCCATTAGTAAAATTTCCTTTGCAAGAACCCCACTCCTGCAACCTCTCTCCTCCCAAACAGGCAGATACTTTCACTTTTGTAATGGGATCTGCATGTGTATTTATTTTTGAGAATGTAGTCTCTACTACTCCCTCCTGAGAACTGTACATAATCCATTTGCTCATCTATTCCAACAATCCATATTACGAGGACATAATGCAAGTGGTGCATTAGCCGATCAACGGTGGCTAGAAAGGTGAAGGAATAAGGCTTGTGGGATTCAGATGGCCAGCACAGGCCCTGAAGAGGAGATCTGGGGCCATGGTGGAAAGCTCCAGAAAAAGAGACAAGGACAGACACCGTATCCTTAATCTAGTTCTCTTTGGCCCAAAGAAGTTTAGACCCTTAATACTTCTTTACCACAACCCAGCCTTTACTACCTTTTACAAGTTGTATCCCCTTTTACTGCATTTTAAATTCTTGGTGGCTTCCATTTTCCTACTATTTGTGTTCCTAAAATCTCTCTTCCCCCTACATTGTCAAGAGTGCTGCATTTTCTGCTTGAATATGTAAGATGTAGTAGCTGCAATAAAACGTCTGCTTAAATAAGTAAGATGTGCTATAAAATCTGTTCAGGAGACTACCTGTAGCCCTGCTGAAGTAGTTTGATTTGTGGTTTTCAGGTATGTGGAGAGAGAAAGAGAGAGATACACAGAGAGAGAGAGAGAGAGAGAAAGAGGATATAAATCTAATGACAACACAATAGTGATTGTAAAAAATGCTGATATTTGTGGTTACTTTTTGCCTGTCTCATTCATTAAGAAACTATTCTCCCACGTTATGCAAACCTAAGGAAAAATAAGATGTGTATGTGGGGGTGTGGTATATGAGAACTTGGTACTTTCCGTATGATTTTTCTTCTGTAAACCTACAACTGCTCTAAAAAATTTTTTTTTAATACCAAGTTCATTTCGTATAATCAGTGAACTCCTGGATTTGTTTCTTTCTTGCCACACTTCTTCCCACTTCCAGTTCTCTTCAGCCCATCTATGAAAGTTCACAGGAGATTCAGCTTCAGTGGTTTATATTAGCAGTCTTTACATGGTAAACATTTTCTTAGAGACACAATTTATAAATGGTGTAAGTAATTTTTCAATAGTATTCATTCTTCTACTAGTCCCCCAGATTTAGAGTGCTTTAAAAAGCAAAAGGACCCCTCTTGGAGGCTGGCCCAAAGAACTGAGTTGTCGGAGTTGTTAGATGATTAATTCCTGGTCCACTCTCTGAGCCTCGCATGGTTCCAGCATGCTCTTTTTAGCTGCTGGGACTTTGCCTCCATGTTCTGCTCACATGGAAAACTCTTAACCTTAGATCAGTTCAAATGTTACCTCTCCTGAGAAGCCCTCCTAAACCTCCAGTTGGCCTTAGATACTCCTGTAGTATTTTATTCATGGCTCATTCAATATTTTTCGCATTGTATAGAAAGTTATTCATTTACGTCTCATCCCCCTAATTATTCTTTGCACAAATTTTTAAGGACAGACACCATTATTTGTTTGACTAGTCCCTAAAATAAAGCCACACATATTGAAATCAATGAATAATGGAATAAATGACTGGCATGGACCAGTTTTTTAAAAAAGGATTAAAAGTCAGGAAATGAATATGTTGAAAAACTGTTAACTATAATTTAACCCTAAAGCATGATTATTCCAATTATGATTTATACTAACTCTAATTTGTTTACCTACTTTTCCTCCTTCCCTGTCACACTCCCTTATGGATTTACCAAAAGGCACAAGAAGGTCAAATCCGAACTCATCAGTTTAAGTCCTGGTTAGAGACTCTGATGGAAAATGCTTATTGGATAGGCTGGCACAATTGACTAAAATAAATTTTGAACATTTACTAAACATGTTCATGATATTTCTGCTTTGCATTATTGTCAGGAATCTAGAATTGGTTTCTTATATCCATGTGTATATAATAGTTTGTAATGCTTCATAATTGGACTGTTTATGGAGGAGGTTTAAAACCTGGTGGGAAATGGAAGAGAATTTCAGAACATAGTAAAGGCCACCGGATTCTGGAATAGGACCTTTCCATGAAACAAACAATCACAAAAAATTATCCCAGAGTCTTTAGATCAGTAATGTTGTCTCATGTTCATGCAAGTCTAAGAACTTAAACATTCTAATGGGTAGGTTATGGTTAGTTTTGTGGGGTTTTTTGGGGGGAGGGTTGGATCTAATCAATGTTAACACAGTTCTGATAGGTAACTTTTGGAGTTTGTATTATTTTGTATTATTTAAAACTCTTTAAGGATTAACTCACATGTGTATGAGTCACAATCATTTAATCAACCTTTATGAATTATGTTAAATTGATGTCCTAGGCAACCTGTGGCTTCTCTTAGGTTGTAAGACTGCAGTCACATCCCTGCACTTAAACTGTTATGGGCCAGTTGTTTCCAAAATTGGCTACTGTTTTCCAAACCCATGTGTTAAAACAAAGTTTCTAAAATGGTATTATGCAGCAAATAAGTGATTTTTTTCTGGTACATCTCCAAGTTACAAAAATCCCACTAATGTCATATTAACTATCTCTAATATCTCTAATATATACATTTCTGCTGAACTTTCACAAAATTTCACTAGTTTATCCAGTAAATTATAAAACACACTTTTTACTTATAATGGTGGGAATTCAAAAAATGATAATGTGTGGAGGGATATATTTAAAAGAGCTGGAATCTTACCACTGTAAATAATATTGATATAATAATGACTAAATTATATTGATTGTTAAGGGCAATGAATACTAGTAAGTTCAGTGCATCATTGGACTATAGAAGAATAATTGCTAGTCTGTCATGGGAAAATATGTTGGTGTGTTAGAATTATAAGTTGGGAGGAGCTAAATTCTATATGATTAGCCTTTTAGTAGAGAATTCATTTCAGATTCAAGAGTAAAGAATAATGTTTCCCACAGCTCGGTACGAATAATGCTTCGTTTAAGTATGTGGCACAAATCTAGTAGTAATAAGAAAGGAGTGTTAGAAAATCTAAGTTTTCATCCTAGGTCCAGGTTGGACTATGGAAAAATTGCTTGCAGATAAAGGAATGTGGAAATCCAAAAAAGCCCTGAAATCTGAAATGGTTTTCATAACTTATTTGGTGGCTAGAGCTGACCAGAATTGATATGAGCCTTTTTATAGCCTGTTATCTACCCTTAGTGTGACTATTGTTGAGTTTTGCTGAAGAAATGTTAATGTATCTGATTAGGGTTCTGCTCCAGACTCTGCTGGGGGTATTACAATAATACACAGCATACATCCTGTGTTACTTCTCATAAATATGAAAATTCCAAAAACTGAAAAATATCTGGCCCAAAAGATTTTCATTTAAGACATGTGGACTAGTACCTTAGTAATCTCATGTAAATTAGAATAATAATATTGTAATATTTTGTTAAGAGAAAAGTTTTTGGTATCAGACAGATCTGGGTTTAAACTTTGTCTTTACCTCTTACTGTATGACCTTGGACAGGTTATTTAACCTTTGACTTCGTGGGTGGTTTGTTTTGAAAGTTTCTAAAACACATTGTTTGACAGATGATAAACACTCAATAAGTGATAACTTTGGTTATTAATTTTAGGTTTAAAACTGACATTAGGCATCTTAAAAATTGGTATAATCTTCTAATTCTGGCAGCAGACCTAATCAACCCTTCTTCTAAAATGAACTAAAAATATGGAGATATATTTTACACACACATACATGCTCATAAACACAAATGCATACACACAAAAATGCACACACATTTAAAATATGTAAAAATGCTTTTTTCAAACATACATTTTGAATGCATCCTTGAGCTGGTTAGCAAGCAAGGGATATTCAGAGGCCAATAATCAAGTGTAAGGGAGAACCAGTGATGTAAATGGACCACTGAAGCTCACCAGCCTGGTGAACTCAGACTTCAGTTTCCATCGTTTTGCAGTGTGCATGGGACAAAGTGTAGAGTCCAATAGGAGGAAAACCCCAACCCCAGCAGAAATCTTGAATCCCAAAAGCTATTCTTTCAGTGTAAAGGTGGGCTAGAAATAAACTTACTTTTCTAGGGAACTGCAAAGAAAATGCCCTGCCTCAAACATTGGCACTGACCAGAACAAGAGGAAATCACTCCCTTAAGAATTGTGTCCATGAGCTGGCACTCACTCAGGTTTGCAGTCTGAATTCACATTGTCCAGGCTAACTGAAACACCTCAACCTGAGATTTTGGTTTAAAGGAGACGTCATTTGGTAATGCTACCCACAGCAAAAGCAAAGATAAATCCTCTCTGGAAGCACTTACTGTTAATATAGGCCTCAAAGAATCTCCATAGATAAACTTAAAAGACATGGATGCTCATAGTAGGGGCGGGGAGAAAGGAGAATAAAAAAATATTACAACACACAAGGAAATTTGACCCCATGAGTCAGAGTCAGCACACTCTAATAGAGTCAGACACCAGAGTCTTTAGATCAGCATTGTCCAATATCTGTGATGCTGTAATACAGTAAGGTGATCACTAATTGGGCGTAGTAGCTGTTTAGCACTCAACTAGCGCACCTGAGGAACGGAATCTTTAATTTTATTTAATTTTAATTCATTTTGATTTAAATGGCCACATAGCTAGTAGCTACTATATTGGACAGTACAGCTTTAGAAAATAAAATTATTAGATATTTAGGTTTAATATGTTTAAGACCTCAGAATAAGCTAATGAAACTATAATATTAGACAAACAGGAAGATTTCATTCTAAACTGTTATGTGTATACTAATATACCTTCAAAATATATAAAGGAAAAATGACAGAACCATAAGGAAATATAAACAAAACTGTCTTCTAGTGAAGGATTTCAATATAGCTCTATTAGTAATTGATACATCACCATACTGCTCCTCATCCTTGTCCCAAAATAATTATGAAAGATTTAAACAACACAGTTAACAAGCTTGATCAAACAGATCATGTGGATTGCTGTATCCAACAACTCCAGAATATAAAATATTGGGTCAGTATTCAATTGTTAACAAACTTCGAAGGGCTAAGTATCACATAGACCATATTCTTTGATCACAAAGCTGTTAATTTAGAAAAAGTCAACTAGAAAAGTCTTGTTTTATCATTAAGGAAAACTCATCTAAATGCATCAGAAGGTCAAAGAGAATATTTAGGACTGAATAGTGATAAAACATTTACATATCAAAACCAGGGTCATGCAGCCAAAGGGATATTTAGAGGGAAATTTATAACCTTAACACAACAGCAAAGAAAGGCTGAAAGGTACAGTATAAATGTAGTGGACCAAAAAAAAAATGATTGAGGCATGTTACTGGTGGCACAGTGCAGGCAGGGGGCTATCTGCCTTTGCTGCTAGAAGTCATTAACCCCTATATTTTGCGGGAGCATTCAAAGCTTTATTAGAAGTCAGTCTTTGCCAGAAAATTTATCTAGGATATTGGGAACAGATGGTTCAGAGAGCAAGAAAAAGGAGGTGGCAGCTCCGTAATGCCCAAAATAATAAGGCAGGCTTGGCTTGTGCTTTGGTGTATCTATTCTTCAGCCAAAATGGGAATAAAACTAGGTCCTTTAGTTGAGTAGATTAGTATCGGCACTAGGTTTAATAGGTAGAGTCTCAACATACAATCTCTGAACAATTTGGATTCCTGAAACACTTTCAGAAGATCCATGAGATCAAAACTATATTCATGAGAATACTGAGTCACTTTTTGCCATTTTTACTGTGTTGACATCTGTTTGCATTGGTGATATGAAAGCAATGGTGGATAAAACTGCTGGCTTAGCACAAATCAAGGCAGTGGCAGCAATTCTAGTGGTCATTATCTTCTTCATCACCATGCACTCTCAGTTAAAAAAAAAAGTAACTTGATAAAGCAGTAAAAGATATTTATCTTATTAAAGTTTGGGTCTCGGGTACATGTCTTTTTAATATTCTGACAATGAAATGGGAAGCATACGTAAAGCACTTTTGCTTTGTAGCAATGTGTCATAGTTGTCTTGAAGAAAAGCACTTGTGCGGTTGAGTTTTTACTTTGTGGAATGATTCACAGATCAGTTATGGTTTTTTGGACTTGGTTATCTGACATTTTATCAAAAATGAATAAAGTGAGCCTGTTACTTTAAGTAAAACAGGTATATTTGTTTCCAGTGATAAAATCAGAACTTTTGAAATCTTGTACCCTCATCACAAGCTTGACAGCTTTCCTATCCTTGAAGACTGTTCTGATGAGATCTGTGGGGATATTGACAAATGTGATTTTGATATTGTATAACGAAATACATCAACATTTGGAATATCTTCATAACTCAGTAAACCAACATTTTAAAAAGTATCTGTGTTTATTATGAAATCATCTTTCAGTAAAAGTTCCATTTCAAGTACAAGATAGACCCAGTAGATTTTAGTAGACTAAAAGTTCACTGGTGTGGCTTCAGATTCCACATTGCAGCTAACTTTTGAGAAACTATCATCTTTCTAATTTTGATGTAGTATCAAAGGAGAGTATTCACAAATTATCTAAATTATCTATAAAAATAATTTCTCCCTTTTTCATTTACATTTGTGTGGGAGGCCAGATTTTCTCCGTATACTTCAACCAAAACAATATATTACTACAGATTTTATACAGAAGCAGCTATGAGGGGTCCAGCTGTCTTTTTTTGAGCTAGATGTTAGATTTGCAAAAATGTAAACATTGCCACCTTTTTCACTACTTTTTTTTAAGAATATTTTCCATCATATGTTATTTATTGTAATATGTAATGAATATTGTTATTTTTAAAAATATTTTTAAATGTCTCACTTTTAATTTCTAATATGGTAAATATTTGTAGATATTATCCACATAAACAAAAGTTTTTTTAGGGTCTTCAATAATTTTTAGGAGTGTAAAAGGGATCCTGAAATAAAAAATTCGAGAACCTCTAGTTTGAGTCAGATTTTAAGCTCTTTGAAAGAAGAAGCTTGAGGTTACCAAATACACAGGTATGTGTGTGTGTTTTGTAATGATGACTATTAGTGATGAACCACTCCATTCAACATAATCCCAAATAGGCCACATCCTGCAATTGGCAAAGATCTTAAGACCTTTTATTGAGCTTTGTATTGATTTTTTTTTTTTTTTTCTTTTTTTTTGCATTAAAGTGGGACTTTAAAAGTGTGGGTGAGTTTTGCTGTCATTTTGTTTATGTCTGCAATTTCTTAAGTGACGTTTTGGGCACTATAAATCGGAATACTTTCATATTTAAAGGAGACTCAGAAATGTCCTGAGTGAAAATTTATGAGAATCAGTCATATCCTTGGCTTTTCCTTAATTAAAACAAAACAAAACGCCAGTATATACATTCAAAGGTGATCAGCAATAGAAATGATTTATTTTAAACAAAAGGAAAAAAATATAGAAAATTTCCCCCATTTTAGCAGAAGACAAAGATAAATGCTTTAGAACCCCAGACTTGCTTTCCTACTCAGTATGTGATTTTTGGTAACCTGGTATGGAGCCTTTATCTTGTATGTGGGAGTTGGCCTTCACTTCTTACACACAAGGCTGTGATCACAACCTTTTCTCTTGGGCTTCAGACCTCAAAATTCAACAAAGCACAGTTCAGGGAGATGACAACAAGAGAAAGAAAAATCATTTTGCCATGTATCCATATTTTCATTTCAGAAAATGAAAAAAAGAAACCATTAATACTCCGAAGCCTGCCTTTGAGCAAAATTTCTATCAATAATCTACATACCTAACCTGCCAGGATGGCAAAGACATTGAATGAAATCCTTTTTAAAATTTAGTTTTCTGGTTTTTTAATTTGTTGTTAGTTCCTGAATGTATTCGATGACCAGTCACTCGGATGTGAAGTATAGCTTCATCATAAAGATGTATAACTGTTGTATATGCACAAAAAAGACAAAGTTTTAGGAAGAAAAAATAGATAAAATGTTTTTGCTTTGGCCAAAAAGAATTTCTAGAGCAGAATAGGCTGTAATAAGAAACGTATGCAAAGGAAAACCCAGAAAACAGGTTGGGTGATATTGTATTACACTGTCTCATTAAAGAAAATGAGTCAAGATTGATCTAATTAACTCACACAGAGGCAGCACATTTTACCCACTGAACCTGGCAGCTGTGACCGTCTCCTGCCACAGCCATTTGTTTGAACGCTCACATGAGTCAACCTGAGTGAGCGCCTTTAAACAAATAAGTAAACAAACTATTTGAAATCTTTGTCTTCCACCTGATTATCATCTAAGAGAAGCATTGTAATTATGTACTTGGGAGAGTCCCTGGCTTAAGATCTTTCCAAACTTCAGGTGTCCTTGTATAGAAATGAGAAGCCGTGTCTTTGTCATTGGTCGTTTGGATGCATAGTGTTTTATCAAGTCTCTCAACTGTAGCATTGTTGTTGGCCCTCATGTTCAGCTTAAGCGTCACACTCAAACGATCATCCAAATCACGTTCATGTAAATATGTGGAAGCCAGCTACCAGCAAACCCAATCTGTTGAGTATTTTTATGTCACTTTATTTTAGCAAATGCGGAAAATCTAATCTCTGAAATGATGACTAGAGAGATGAAATCATTAATTCTTTGCCACCTTCTAAATTAACACTGAGTAGGAATAAGCTCATCTCTTTTTTAAAATGCAATAAAAATAAAACAATTCACTCTTACAATATGTTTCAAAGAGTCATGGACTTTTGGTGTCGAGTCTGGATTTGACTCCTGTGTCTACCACTTACTAGCTGTGGGATCTCAGGCCACTCTTTTCTAAGACTGTTAAATCATGTAAGACCAATATCTTGTTTTTAAATCAATACTGTGCTTTGCAACTTTCTTCTGATAGCTGAATGTTCTTAGACGTCCTAGCTTTATAACGTCTGTACTGTAGGAATAAATCACTGATTTTCAAAAAAAGCCCAGACAGGGATGATAAAAAATAGGGATCTTTGGGATTAAACATTTAGCACAGTGCTGGATGCCTAGTAATTCTTCCAAATGGTAGTGTTAGTAATTGTGACTGTTATTGCTAATATCTGAGTTGTATTTCACAAGTGCTAATGAAGTCCTGTTATCTTGCTGAGCCTTGGTTTCCTTATCTCTAAAGTAGGGAGGGAGTTCGTAGATGATCTCTATGGTTCTCCCACATGGCGGTTTCCTCCCTGAGCTTTCCTCCCTGAGCGGCTTCCCTAACCAGCTGTGGCTCTGCGGGGAAGTGGCTCCATCCAAGCCCTGGGAAAGGTCACACATTCAGGTGAACGGTGACACTCAGCTGTCTGCAAGGGCTGCTCTTCCCATATCTTTCCTGCAGAAGCTCCAGCATGTAAATGGAAAGGTTTATCGTGGGGCCACTTTCTGAGTCCTGCGGCTCTGCTGAGCTATGAGAAACTTATGGGAGAACGCCTGTTTCAGAATCACTATTAAAAGCTTTAATTTTTATGCTTTTTGCTTGTTTATTTAGGGATGTGTAAAAGGTGTGACTAGGAAAATGGAGGTTGAGTTTTGTCTTAAAGCTGCTCACAGGGAGTAAATTAAATAACAGTGTAGTCAAACAGTGCAACCATTAAAAATGGTGTCATACATTGAAGACTGGCGGTCTGATGTGTCGAGCCCTCTGTCACGGGACTTGCCCTTATGAAGCTTGCCACTGCAAAGGAGAGGTAAATTTGCTTATAATTGTGCCTAAGAGGCTCCCCCTGAATACCTCTTTGTTGCTCAGATGTGGTCCTCTCTCTGTCTCTAAGCCAACTCACTGCCCTTCCCCTTACATGGAACCTGACTCCCAGGGGTATAAATCTCCCTGGCAATGCAGGATATGACTCTCCAGGATGAGTCTGGACCCAGCATCATGGGATTGAGAACATCTTGACTGAAAGGGGGATGCAAAATGAAACAAAAGAAAGTTTCAGTGGCTGAGAGACTCCAAATGGAGTCAAGAGGTTACTCTGGTGGGCATTCTTACGCACTACATAGATAACCCTTTTCAGGTTTTAATACATTGGAATACCTAGAAGTTAATACCTGAAACTATCAAACTGCAACCCAGTAGCCTTGATTCTTGAAAACAAAGGTATAGCAGTGTAGCTTACAAGGGGTAATAGTGTGAGTGTGAAAGCCTTGTGGCTCACACCCCCTTTATCCAGTATATGGATGGATGAGTAGAAAAATGGGGACAAAAACTAAATGAAAAATAGGGTGGGCGGGGGATTTGTTTTGGTTGTTCTTTACTTTTATTTTTTATTCTTACTTTCACTTTTTCTGGTACAAGGAAAATGTTCAAAAATAGATTGGGGTGATGAATGCACAATTATATGATCGTACTGTGAACAATTGATTGTACACTTCAAATGATTGTATGGTATGTGAATATATCTCAATAAAATTGAATTAAAAATGGTGTTATAAGATATATTCCCTATTGAGCAATTGCTATAAGGAGTGAAGCTGTGAGACATGCAGCGAGGTGAACGGATCCCATAGTCAGCATTTAGAGTGAAGTATGCCAGAAACAAAAAGACAAACACTATAATGCCTCACCAATATGGGCTAACTACAGTGTGTAAACTCTGAGAATTGAATCTTAGAGCACAGCTTATCAGGGGAACACTTATTGTAATAGTCCCTAGATTGTAAGCTCTTACAGCAGTCACATCTATTCCTGAATTGTAATGGCTGTCTCCAAATTCTGAGATGCTGATCTCTGTGTATAATCTGGTCAGTCTCTGGAACTTTGGGTATCTGTGTGACACCTGAAACTCAGAGCTAGAGTTCAGCAGCTATGACTGTCAGTATTAGTGCATACAGCAACTGTTAAAAAAGCTGAAAAAGAGTCCAGACTCTAATTAAAGATATGAATGAAGCAGATCTGGTTAAGACTAAGGCAAATTGAGCCTCAGTAACCCAGTAACCTTGATTCTTGAAGACAATTGTATAACTATGTAGCTTACATAGTGTGACTTTGTGATTGTGAAAACCTTATGGCTCACACTCCCTTTATCCAGTGTATGGATGGATGAGTAGAAAACTGGTGAAAAAAATAAATGAAAAATAGGGTGAGATGGGGGGAGATGGAATGATTTGGATTTTCTTTTTTACTTTTATTTTTTATTTTTATTTTTATTCTTTTTGGCATAAGGAAAATGTTCAAAAATTGATTGGGATGATGAATGCACAACTATATGATGGTACTGTGAACAGTTGATTGTACACCATGTACACCGTGGATGATTGTATGGTATGTGAATGTATCGCAATAAAACTGAATTTTAAAAATGTTATATAAATGGAATTATACTGCATAAATATATATTCCCACAACATACTGAGTAAAAAAGTAGGTTACAAAATAATTTCACAAGTTTTTAGAAAATAAATGTATATCAGTGAAACTGTAAATAGAGAAAAACTATTGGAAAGAAATTTATTTGGCGTTTTTTTCTTGGTGGCATTATCAGGTAATTTTGTTTTATTTTTGCTTGCATTGTCACTATGTTTTATAGTTAACATGAGTTAAAAGAATTCTAATAAGAAGAAACAAAAACTTTTTTTTTTTTTAAGAAAAAAGCCAAATTGTACTTCAGATGAAAAGGTGACCCTCTTCAAAGAAAGGAGGATGTGTGAATGTGAGTTGTGCATCACTACAATACCTTGGGTTCACATGTCGCCACATTTAGAGGCTTATCAACACTTATTTAGTGCTTACTGTATGCCCAACACTACTCTTAGACCACTGGATAGGTAAACTTCCTAAGTCTTCTCCACAGTGTGAGGTAGACACTGTCATTCTTCCTTTTTAGGACACTGAGGCAGAGGGAAGTTAACTCAGCTAAGGTTACATAGCCAGTGCAAGGCAAAGTCAAGATTCTGACCCAGGCATGTTGGTTCCCGAATCCGTGCTCCAGCCACACACTGTGCTGCTTTTCCCTGAGCTGTTTTTATATATGTAGTATGGTGAGGGTTAATTGGGGTACCTTGGGCAAATACAGTTATAAACGGACACATAGGACACATTGGAACAGTTTTTCTTACTGGCTTTCTAGCCTGTCCCTTGAGGTCAGCCTTGGTCCCCCTGCCCTCACAACAGCCTTGGTTACCAGGTTCTACCAGGTGTGAGCACAACCGTGAGTCTATAGCTTCACTTGAAATTTGAGCCACGATTTCTTTTTCTTCTACCATAGTCAATGGCTTCAATTCTCCCTACAAAAGTAGCTTTTCCGTAACTGCTCCTAAATAGGGGGAAGGAAGCAAGGGAAGGAGGAGAGGGAGCCCCTGTTACAACAGATCACAATAGATCTGCCTGAGATCGTCCAACACAGATCTGTGAGTGTGTTACACTCTAGCTGACTGCTTAACCTCTGGAGCTCAGTCTCCTCATTTGTAAAATGCAATAACCTAATTAAATGAACTTGGAAGTCTCTCACCTTAGATTCTCTGAGAAGTGTTAGTCCATCTTTCAACATTTTCTATCACAGATTCTTTTTACTAACATGTGCCAGAAACAGAGGGAGAGGTTCGAGTCCTATCATGTATTCCTACAGCAGGCACGCAACTGTTATCTTTTCTCCCTTTAACCACTTGCAGGCTGATTAGAATCTCAGCTGGGTCCTGTTGTTTTGATGGCAATTATCTGTACCATGACATCAGATACTAATATACTTTTGATGGAGAGTTTCCAGTTCTTGTGTTATTAACAAAATAGTTTCTGGAAAGACCAATATCTCTTCAAAGGGAACCACTTTAAAACAACATTTAAATAGAAATTTCCTCAGTGTTATATAGCAGAGGAGAGACATGGCCTCGCCATAGGCACCAGTAGAGGAGGTGGCTTCCCAGCATTAAACCAAATCCTCTTCATCATGGGCGGAGAAGAGGCCGTGGGGATCTGGAGCTTCTGTTCACAGAGAAATCCAACCCGTCCATTGCAACTGTGGACGTGTAGTTTTCTCAGACAATGCAGATCTGCTTCAATCTGATAGTGTTTGGCAGCTTCGGACAGTGCTCTCAACTCTATCCTGAGGTCCTAACTTCCCTCTTAAAACCTTTTCCAAACTTAAGTGCCTTCCTTGCCCTTTTGACCTCTGCTCACTGTCTTCGGTGTTCTCCCCACAAACATTAAATACCTTATCCTGAGCTCAAGTTTGTCTGCTCATATGCACCAAAATCATGTCCACATCTCCTAGAGAACACTCTTGTTTTCATTTTACTTTGGGCTCCTTCACCAAATTGCTTACCTTTCCAACCTATATCTCTGTCCTTTGCCTCATTTTGACCTTTCACCTTTAACACACAGCGCTTGGGGGTGAGGTGGGGCGGGGAGAGCCTTCTTTCTGAATTATTGCTTTCTGGAGGGACCTAGCTGATACTCACCATCCTGCTATATTGATGAAGATGGTGATGATGGTGATGCTACCATCTGTATGGCTCTCTGCATAAAATATGCTTTTACTTTCTTTTGGCAAGCTTGGTCCTTCTCCTGGCTTGTTTTCACAGATTCCTTCACTTGACTGAAAATATTTTATAGGTTGATTTGCTTACAAACTCACAAGGAGAGAGAAAATCGCTGGAGGACACTTTTTCTTTATGTTTCTTGTTTTGCTTGAATGCCAGATACTCTGGGCTATTAAAGAGTCACAAAATTTGATGCTCTATGACTATGACTTGAATATGCTGAGTTTCTACAATGAAAAGAATGAATTTTTGATCGCTGTTAATAAAATAGGCCAAAATTTTTGTGTAGTTGAAGCTTCCTGAAGTTTCCCTAAAATACTTACCGTAGAAAAGGAAAAAAAAGAAATTCACTTTGCTTTAAACTTATTTGTTGCCTTTCACTAATTCTTTGTCTTCACATAGTGTCTTTAATGAGTTTAGGGTCCAGAGCTAAATCTTTTACATCTGAAAGCAGAACAAACCAACTTTCAACTTGGATCTGTCTCTTGTATGCAAAATGATTGTTCTAAGCAGGGTGACAATATCTCCCCCTCCACCCAGTGGTAGAAGTAGCTACCTATTATTTCATCCTCCGTGCCACCCTTCTTCTCCCAACACAGACACTTGCAGTTTATTCATGGCCCTGACCTAAAGTGATTACTGCTTTTTTGCATTTGTCCTTTCTCCTGTTTTAAAGAGAGCCAGGGAAATGCTGTTGAATTCTTTGAAGAGCAGATCTGTAGGTATCTTTTTTTTTAAATTAAGTGTGCATCAAAGATTTATTTAACTCATTAATTAATAAGAGATCCAAGCAGACGGCAAGGCTGGTTCAAGGAAGGACAGGAGAGACTGATACATAGTCAATCAAAGAAAAAATGCTGAAATAAGATTGCCAATTCAGATACAAAACCAGTTAATGTCGTACAGGGCAACAAAACTTTAACTTTGGGGGTTACCATTTATAACTTAGGATTTTTAAATATGGTTAAAATTATAGGACAATTACAAAAATAAACACATATCATGCAGAGAACTCCAACATACCCCTAACCCCCCAGATGCCTGGCTCCACTAATTCTAAGTTTTTCCACGTTTGTCATATGGTCTGTCTGTCTGTCATCTATCTATCAATCCATTTTCTGAACACATGAGTGTATGTAGATGTCTTTGTTTTGACAACACTAGATGCAGACTTAGGTTTAGGGTGTCTGTGACCTGTGACAAAAAAACAGGATGTTTTAGGTAAGCCTGCCTGCCTGTACAGGCGGTAACTTTGGTCCCTGTTTCCCCCTCCAGCCCCACAACAATTAGATTTTTTTCTGGGGTTGTTTCAGGATTGTCAAGGCACTCATTGAGAAGGCTCTCCCTCCTTCCCCTTAACACAGCTCCCTGGATCCACAGTTCTCCACCCCAACCTGAAGAGTTCTCCTCCAAGGCACACACTCACGGTGACACCTAGGTCCTGCTCTGGGTCTTCCTAGCTCTCTCCTTTCTGCCTTTGTCATAACTTGCTTGTCCTGCAGCTTTCTCTCTGATTTCCAGATGGAAAAATCTGGGTTAGTGGGTTTTCTGGTGAACTGTATGACATTAAACAAAGAGAATGGTTTCTGTCAGGGTCGTTAATAAATGCACAGTGGGTTTTTCTCTTTAATAACATCTTACCTTTGGGTAATGTTCTTCAGTTTACAGCTCCAAGACTCATGGTGGCACCTGCCTTCCTGGGCTCCTGCCTCTGCAGGTGTTGTTTCCCCTCTAACAAAACTGTCTCTGACTCTGCCTACTGGTGTGCTTTCTGGCTCTCTGGGGAATATCTTAGGGGCACAAAATACTTTATTGTGTGGAGTTAAATCCTGGCTTGAGTCTTCCTTTTCTGAGAGGGCTCTTTCTGTTTAGGTGTAAAATGAAAGCATATACTAACCAGGTTGGTGCTGAACCATTTGCACTAGTTTTCGTGTGTAGTTAATGACATTTGGTTACTCTGCAGCTGATGTTGAATAATTTTTACATTTTATCTGTATGACAATTTTATCTAATAATGCATATCATTATTAGGAGCCAAGGACTATTCCAGGAACTTTGTTTGGAAAAAAATTATTAAGAGAATGAGTAACTTGTTCAAGGTTGTACAGTAAGTGGCAGAGTTGAGATTCAGACTCAGGTATTCTGGCTCCGAATGCTGTCTTAAACACTTCCTGTGGCTGTATACAAGTAGGTGGGAGGACCACCGCCCAGTCATGGGTTCCTAGGAGCCCTTCAGGGGCCATCTCTCTGCCTCTGTGGAACCAGAATCAGAACACTCAACACCGGGGATTGGCACACGCTGCAAAAAACTGACTCCAGGCCCAGCAGCTGTTTTCACTGGCATTGATCCTTCTTTGGGCCTCTTCTAATGGAAGCAGGTATCTCGGTTCCCTCGTCCTACCACACCAAAAGCATCGGAGGCCCACAGAACAGGGCTCCAGAGATGGGAGTTTTGCGAACCCCAGCGGCCACACGTTGACATTCCAACATGGTCTAGCCGGATGCTGCCAGTACAACACTAGCACAAATGAACCCTAACAGGTCATTATCACTGTTTCTTCCATCTCCAAATAACCCAACTCTTTAGCTACAGGCCCCTAAAGAAGGGGCATGAGGACAGGGCTTGATATTGCAGATGAGATATGTAGTGTCAGTAGTCTGCCTTAAACAAGGGGCCTAAATCCCTCCTTCCGCTTTTCGTTGTATGCCAGCGCCTTTCTTCCCTCCCTTGTCCTCCTTTTCCTCCTCCTTTCTTACTCTCCCCTCCTTTATTAAGGAATGTGGAGGGTGGTGGGAATAAATGAGAGTTGGAGCTGGGAGTTTGTAAGGTAGCTGCAGAAGGGAAGAGAGCTTCTTTTGTAGCCATCTGTTCTTTCCCCCTCCTCTCTTCCCTCAGACAGGAGTTGTGGGGGCTCTGCAGGGTGGTCTGGTTGCTGCAAGGTGACTTAGCCAACAGTTCAGTCCACTGGCTGGATCCTTGGGTACTCGCAGCAAGCGGTGCTTTCACATAGTAGTTATAGGGGGAGTTTTCAGTTGGTGGGTATAGAGTGTCTGTGAAAAAAAAAGTAGTTACAGACCAATGTAACGAGAACCAAGATAAACCATCAGCTCTTATGAAAGTCATCATAAATTTAGATACACCCAGATTTAAAAAAAAAAAGAAAAAGTGACAACGGAAGGAAGGCAGAAATGTCAAGTCTGCACGGGCACATCTCACAGTTGCACATTTTTCATTTGTCCTCACCGGGGCTCTGTCCAGATAACCGTCACAAATAATCTTGTCTTACTCTGTTTGGGCATTGTGTTCTTTTGTTTGGTATACCCTTTGGAAATATGGGGGTAGGTGTTGATTAGCCCTATATCCTGCTCTGAGGAAGTTAGAGGAGATTTTCCCAATTTGTTAGGTAATTCAGTATATAGGAAGATATATAATCCATCTTTGCACCAATTTAATAAATGCTCATTTTCATTAAATGCCATAAAAAGTACTAACACAGAGTCTGAACAGATTTCACAGACTGTATGATTGTAGGACTCATCTGTGGTTTGAAATAATATGAAGGATTTCATATTTTTCATATTCTTATTGAGCAGCTACTAAGGGTTGTAAATTCTACGTGTATTTTCTTTAATCCTTACCCTAACACCAACAGGTAGATAGTATTATCTTCGTTTTACAGTAGAGGAAACAGAGATGTTGAGTAACTAGACAAAGACTACAATGGAGCCAGGGTCATGATTTGAACCCAGAGCTATCTGTCATGAACCATCCAGGAGCCCTGCATGGGTGCCTGTGCAGGGGTAGGATGCATGGATTAGCCGGGATGATTTCCTGAGACAAGTGGAGAGAGGGGCATTTTCAGGAAGGTGGAGAAATAAAGAACATTGATATGCCTGTCTCTTTACTGGGAAATGACCTCCTTAGGCTTTTTTGTTTATGTGTGTGTATGTGTTTTAATGTCAGTAGCCCAAGTTCAATCTCAAAGAAAATTATAATCATCCTATTGGCAATGTTCTAGGCAACAGACAAGTTTGATGTGTATGATATTTGTGAGAAATTCTGACTTCAGAGAAATGAAAATAAAATAATGAAAACATGCTCCATAAGGAAATGATTATAATACTTTGTGACCCCTGTTGTACTCAAAAATATCTGAGACAGAAAATTTTAACAACTAGTTGTTGTTTGGAACATGCTAATTTTCTACCTGGGAAACTGTTGAGCCAACAATGCCACCTGCCTTTCTTCCCCACCTCTCTTCCCCGCTGGAAGCCACTCGCTTTTACTGAATATAAACAACTGAGGGGGAAAACCTGTTATAACATAAATCTCCAATTCCTTTCCTTTCACACCCCTCCCCCTGTAGACATTAAAGGTGATAATTGCTTGAAATACTGGGAGAAAGTAATTTGTATTGGTAAAGTTCTGGTGAACTTCAAAAGAATCAGTGTTCTCTAATGGTGACTTCTTTTTAATTATGGGGCTCGGCAGATGTGTATTTTTGTGGACCTGCTGCCCCTGCCCACCCCACCCCCTTCCCACCCAAGAGCCTGGGAATTAATGATGGCAAATAACTTGTCTGGATTTTTTTTTAAATCTATGTGTATATAATGGAATACTATAGTTTAGAATCTCAGGGAATGTCAGTATTCACGAATGTTTTGGCTTCTGTTTCTACATCAAAATTTAGATTCAACAGGAATAGTATAATCTAACACTTATTGGCCACCATTCTAAGCACTTAACAGACATTTATTTTTGTTTAACACTTAATGTAGTACTTGCTGTGTGCCAGGTACTGTTCCAAGTTGTTTGCAAATATGAACACATATGTTCCGGATACAGTCCTTCATGGGTGCTCCTTTTCTTACTCCCATTTACAAATGAGGAAACAAGGGCACATGGAGATGCACTGACATGCCAAAGATCACCCATCTGATAAGTGGCAAAGCAGTGATAGTCAAACTTAGGCAGTCTGGCTCTGGAGTTCACGCCTAATCGCCTCACTACATTGGAAGATGACTTGTCCTGTCTTCAATTTTAGAGGTGTTTCTAGATGATTACAGCCTCCAGCAAGTCAACAGCATTTAGCTTTCCTCTGTTTCAACTGAAACAGAGGAAAGCACCGAGGAAGTGCTGGGGCTAAATCGAGCACTGAGGAAGTGCTGGGGCTAAAACACTAAGGTGTCATAGTTGATGTCCTTACAGAGTATGTTTTTTTCTTCTTTCCTCCTGGCTAATGAATTCTTCTACACAGGTGCTAACTCAACTATGCCTAAAGAAAGCATGCCCACAGCAGATAAGTAGCTTCTAACAAGATGTAGTAAATTATCCTTTGTCTACCAAGCTCCTTTGTTATCAAAAACTACATCCCTAGGTAGAAATGTAAAGTTCTTACACATCTAAGTTTGCATGCTCAGCTGGGGACACAGGAGAGACTTTGAATTTATGCCTGGTCTGGGTCCAGTCCTGAATTCCTGTGCAGATGGAGAATGAAAAACACACATAGGTCAGGTCTAATTGTTTGTGAAATCTTCATTCTAGATTCTTTTTAAATATAATTAGAGGGTTACTGGGGGTAGGAATGCTAAGGGAGGAGAGAGAGAAACTTGCAGCTCAACAGGAAGGGTTTGTTTGCTTGTTTTCTGTTTGTTTTAAAGCCTAATATTTAATTGTTAATCCTAAGGCAGTGTAAGTGTAATTTGTAAATAAGGAAATTGAAGAGTTGGTGATTTGAATTGGTTTCATGGGTGACTGCTGTTTGCCACATGGAAGGAATCTGGTAGGCTGCACAAATGGTATACTGTTCCAGCTGCCTGAGCTGCTCTTATTTTGATGGAAGTGTCCCAAGTTCCAAGGCCTTTGGGGATCCACACATTTTACTGTAACATATTGTGCGCATTCAGAAGAAAAATACCAATTTTTACCGGTATCATGGCTTTAATTCAGATGAGAGAAACCAAGTCCAGGAAAACGCTATTAGTGCTGCACCTCTGAACCAGGTCAGGTTGCAAGGAGAAAGGGTATATTATGAGTGAGTCAAATCTAGAAGAAGCCGAAAGTAAGAAAGAGGCACTATGACAAGCTGATTGCAGATAAGATGGTGATAAACCAAGACCTTTTCATTACCAGCAAAATGTTATGGCTTGTTACCAAACACTCATCTCTTGCAAAGCACCTGAAGGTTGATGTGGAAAGTCTGAGCAATTTGGAGAGGAAACCTCAAAATTGGAGCACGCTATTATAAAGCTATGTATCAAGGTTAAGGTCCCTTGCAGCTTTACACTTTTCAGAATGATTGAATAGATGGTTGGGTCTCATCGATACCTCCATCTCTCTCTTGAATAAAAAAGAAGATGAGTTTCACTACATGGCTTTCCTTTACCCATTTCCTGACCAAGGAACCTGTCTCTTTTGTGCCAGCTTTAGCGCTATAGTATATGGCTCTGCACTGTCGGAGCTGTGCTTACTGCAGATATGCTGGCTCCCACTATAAGACCTACATGAAGTAACTGTCCCTATGTTTTATGTGCCTGTACTAGTTTTCTATGTCCTGTTCTTTTTCTTATCCATACCAGGGAAAATGATAGTGAGAGGCAGCAATCTAGGGGGTGAGGGGGTGAAATTGGACTATTGAATCCCATGATAGTCAGAGAACATAACACCCAATTATTTTCTTTCAGTGGGCTTAAGACATTCTCAGAATATGTGTGTATGAATATAATTGACAGCAGCATAGAGGAAATTTTAGGAAAAAAAAAAACATAAATTCACATGTGAGTCTGACTTCAGTAGCTGTCCAAAATAAAATTCAAATATATAATTTGTTCTACACAGGAATGTTTAACTAGCAATAAAAATTTTCCCTTTTTAGATTATGAAAATATGCATTATTTTCTTGGTAGAGATTTTGGAAAACACAGAAAAGCAAAAGAAGTTAACATTGAGGTTAATATTCAGTGCATATATTTCTAGTCTTTTTCCATTTGTAGACATTATGCAGAATTTAATTTCTGTCAACTAAGTCTGCTAAATCTGTGTGATCTTTAAAAACAAACAAACAAACAAAAACAAAACAAAACAAAACCCTTTCCCTCTCTGTGCACCCATAAAATCCATCGTGTTTGCCTGCAGAAGTCATTGACCTCAGCCCATCTTCCAGGACATGAGTCTATATATTCATTCACGTGGAATAAAAATGTTGAAAATCATACTGAGGGACAGGGAAAGTGGACTGTTTAAAGGTCCAGTCAGCCTTTCCACCGGGATCAATGGTCGCTTTTATCTTAAGAGGCATGTGAGGTATGGGCTGTTTTGTATTTTCCAATCAGGCTCAAATTACAAGCTAACTGTTGGACTCCGGGTGAAACACAGTTTGTTTCATCTGTTGTCTGATTTGTGCTCATCCCTCTGTCATTACCCATTTTTCATCCTGTCTCTGACCTCCACTCAAATGAGTTTTCTCTCCCTGAGCACTCACAGAATCAAAAGAGATGTAAATATGTGCAAACTGCCCTTCCTAGCCGAGTTCTTTTTGTGTTAGAGAAGTTGTGGGTTTACAGAAAAATTGTTCGTAAAATTCGGGGTTCCTATATACTACCCTATTACTAACACCATGTATTGGTATGGTACATTTGTTATAATTGATAGAAGCACATTTTTACGATTATACTATTATCTATAGTTCCTGTTTTAACTTAGGGTTCATGCGTAGTGCAGTTTCATGGATTTCTTTAAAATTTTTATTTTAGTAACATATGTACAACCTAACATTTCCCCTTTTAACCACATACAAATATATAATGCAGTGCTGTTCCTTATGTTCACAGTGTTGAATTACCATCACCACCATCCATTACTAAAACTTTTCCATCATCCCAAATAGAAACTTTGAACATTTTATGACTTAACTCCCTATTCTGTATCCCCACCCAGAATCTAGATAACCTATATCTAGATTCTGACTCTATGAGTTTGCTCATTCTAATTATTTCATATCAGTGAACGCACACAATATTTGTCCTTTGGTGTCTGGCTTATTTCATTCAACATAATATCTTCAGGGTTCATCCATGTTGTTGCATGTATCAGAACTTCATTCCTCTTAATTGCTGAATAATATTCCATTGTGTGTATATACCACATTTTGTTTATTCATTCATTGGTTGATGGACACTAGGGTTACTTCCATCTTTTGACAGTTGAGTATAATACTGCTATGAACTTCAGTGTGCTAATGTCTGTTTGAGTCTCTGCTTTCAGTTCTTTGAGATGAATACATAGAAGTGAGATTGCCAGGTCCTATGGTAATTCTATACTTAGCTTCCTGAGGAACTGCCAAACTGTCTTCCCCAGTGGCTGCATCGTTTTACATCCTCACCAGCAATGAATGAGTGTTCCCATTTTTCCACATCTCTCCAACACTTGTTATTTTCTGTTTTTAAGTAGTAGCCATTCTAGTGGGAGTGAAATGGTATCTCATTGTGGTTGTGATTTGCATTTCCCTAATGGCTAATAATAAGCATCTTTTTGTGTACATTTTGGCCGTTTGGATATCTTCTTTGGAGAAATGTCTATTCAAGTCTTTTGTCTATTTTAAAATTGGGTTTTTTGTCTTGGTTGTTGAGTTGAAAGATTTCTTTATGTATTCAGGATATTAAACCCTTATCAGATGTGTGGTTTCCAAATATTTTCTCCATTGTGTAGGATGTTGTTTTATTTTCCTGACAAAATCCTTTGATGCATAAAAGTTTTTAACTTTGATGAGGTCCCATTTATCCATTTTTGTTGTTGTTTTTCATGCTTTGGGCATAAAGTCTAAGAAACCATTGCCTAACAGAAGTTCCTAGTTTTAGGAGTTTGATAGTTCTCACTCTTATGTTTAGATGTTTGATCCATTCTGGGTTGATTATTTTATGTGGTGTGAGGTAGGGGTCCACCTTCATTCTTTTGCATATAGAGATCCAGTTTTTCCAGCACCGTTTGTGGAAGAGATTCTTCTTTCTCAAGTGCATGGTCTTTGACCCTTGTCAAAAATCAATTTAAATGTGAGGTTTGATTTCTGAGCTGTCAATTCAATTCCATTGATATATGTCGTTTTTGTGCCAATTTCCTGCTATTTTAGTTACTGTGGCTTTGTTAAAAGTTTTAAGATTGGGAAATGTGAGTCTTCCAACTTTGTTCTTTTTCAAGAAGCTTGAATATTCTTGAATATGCTTGGATAGCTTTGGCTATTCAGGTTCTCTTACCCTTACATATAAATTTGATGATTGGCTTTTCCATTTCTACAAAGAAGGTTGCTGGAGTTTTTATTGGGTTTGTGTTTAATCTGCAAATCGCTTTGGATAGAATTGACATCTTAACAACATGTAGTCTTTCAGTCTATGAGTGTGGAATGACCTTCCATTTATTTAGGTCTTTTTTTATTTCCTTCAGAAATGTTTTGTAATTTCTTTGTGTAAGTCCTTTACATCCTTCGTTATATTTATTCCTAGATGCTTGATAAATTTAGTTGCTATTGTAAATGGAACTTTTTTCTTGATTTTTGCTCCAGTTGTTCATGACTAATGTATACAAACACTACTGTTTTAAGAATGTTAATTTTGTACCTGTCACTTTTCTTTAATTCATTTGTTTGTTTTAGGAGCTTTGTTGTGGATGCGTCAGGATTTTCTATATATAGGATCATGCCATGTGCAAATAGGGAAAGTTCTGTTTTTCCCTTTCCAATTTGATATCTTTTGTTTTTCTTGCCTAATTGCTCTGGCTAGAACTTCCTTTACAATGCTGAATAATAGTGGTGACAGTGGGCATCCTTGTCTTGTTACTGATCTTGGACGGAAAACTTTCAGTCTTTCACAGTTAAGTACAATGTTAGCTGTGTGTTTTTTATATATCCCCTTTATCATGTTGAGGAAGTTCCTTGTATTTCTGGTTTCTAAGTATTTTTAACAAAAGGGTTTGTTTGATTTTGTCAGATACTTTTTCCACATCAATAGAGATGATCATGTGTTTTTTCCCTGGATTCTGTTCATGTGGTGTATTATATTAATTGATTTTGTTATGTTAAACTACCCTTGCATGCCTGGTATAAATTCCACTTGATCATGTTGTGTAAGTGTTTGATGTGCTGTTTTATTCAGTTTGCTAGTATTTTGTTGTGGATTTTTACATCCAAATACATAAGGGGTACTGGTCTGTAGTTTTCTTCTCTTGAGGTATCTTTATCTGACTGGTATAATGGTAATGTCGGCCTCGTAGAATGAATTAGAGAGTGTTCCCTTCTCTTTATGGAAGAGTTTGAGAAGGATTGGTGTTAATTCTTTTTGAAATATTTGCTGAAATTTCTCTGAGAAGCCATGTGGGTCTGGGTTTTTCTATGATGGGAGGTTTTTGATTCTGATACATTCACTTCATTAGTTATTATAGGTTGTTGAGATCTTCTGTTTCTTTTTGAGTCATTATAGGTAATTTGTGTGTTTCAAAGAGTTTGTCCATTTCATCTAGGTTATCTAATTTGTTGGCATACTGTTGATAGTATCCTCTTATAGACGTTTTTATGTTTGTGTGTTCAGTAGTAATGTCCCCCTTTTTATTTCTGGTTTTAGTTATTTGTATCCTCTCTCTTTTTTTGGTAAGTCTGGCTAAAGATTTGTCAATTTTATCAACCATTGCGAAGAACAAACTTGTTTTTGTTGATTTCTCTATTAATTTTTTTTCTATTTCATTTATCTCCACTCTCATCTTTGTTATCTCCTTCTTTTTGCTAACTTTGAGTTTAGTTTGGTCTTCTTTTCTAGTTCTTCCAGTTTTGAGGTTGGGTCTCTGATTTGAAATCTTTCATCTTTTTTGCCTCCCATCTTGGCTACTTTGTCTTTTTTTTCCTGCTTTCTTTCATTTAGTGTAATGTTTTTTTTTAAACCGTTTTTTTTTTTTTTAATTAAGGGGTTGTAGATTTACAGAAAAAATACAGCATTCCCATATAACCCCATTGTTGACACTTTGTTAGTTCAGTGCTTTTGTTACAATTGAAAAAGAGTATTAAAAGAGTACTATTAATTATAGTCCATAGTTTACATTGTATATTTTTCCCATATACCACCCAAATATTAACACATTATTAGCATCATACATTTGTTATAATTCATGAAAGAACATTCTTACACTTGCACTGTTAACCCCAGTTCATCATCCACAGCAGGGTTCACTATGTTATACAGTCCTCTATTTTATCTTCTTTCATTTTAGTAGCATACACAACACAAAACTTCCCCTTTCAGCCACATTCAAACATGTAATTCAGCACTGTTAATTACACTCGGTAATGTGCTACCATCATCAACATCCATTTCCAAATCTTTACAATTAATAAGAATAGAAATTGTGTACAAATTAAGAATCAGTTCCCCATTCTGTATTCCCAGTGTATCCCCTGGTAATCTATATTGTAGATTCTAACTCTATGACTTCGCTTATTATAATTAGTTCATATCAGTGAGATAGTATTTGTCCTTTTGTGTTTAACTTACTTGACTCAGCATAATGTCCTCAAGATTCATCTGTGTTGTTGCATGTATCAGGACTTCATTCCTTTTTACAGCTGAGTGATATTCCATCATGTATGTATATACCACATTTTGTTTATCCATTCATTGGTTGATGGACAATGGGTTGCTTCCATCTTTTGGCAAATGTGAATAATGCCACTATGAACATCAGTGTGCAGATATCTGTTCAAGTCCCTGCAATCAGTTCTTCAGGGTATATACCTACTTGTATGATTTCTGGGTCATATGGTAATTCTATACTTAGCTTCCAGAGGAACTGCCAAACTATCTTTCACAGCAGCTACACCATTTTATGCTGCCACCAGCAATGAATGAGTGTTCCTATTTCTCCACATCCTCACCAACACTTGTAATTTTCTGTTCTTTTAATTGTAGCCATGCTTGTGGGTGTGAAATGATATCTCATCGTGCTTTTTATTTGCATTTCCCTGAAGTCCAGTGATGTTGAACATCCTTTCTTGAGCTATTTAGCCATTTGTATGTTCTCTCTAGGTAAATGTTTGCCCATTTTTAAATTGGGTTGTCTTTTTATTGTTGAGTTGTAGGATTCCTTTTATATATTCTGGATATTAAACCCTTATCAGGTATGTGGTTTCCAAATATTTTCTCCCATTGGATAATTAATCTTTTCACCTTCTTAACAAAGTTGTTTGATGCACAAAAGTTTTTACTTTGGAAGAGATTCCATTTATCTATTTTTTTTTTCTTTTGTTGCTTGTGCTTTCCCTGTAAAGTCTAAGAAACCATTGCTTAACAAAGATCCTAAAGATGCTTCTTCCTACATCTTCTTCTAAGAGTTTTATGGCACTGGCTCTTATATTTAGGCCTTTGATCCATTTTGAGTTAATTTTTATATATGGTGTGAGATAGGCATCCTCTTTTATTCTTTGGCATATGGGTCTCCAGTTCTCTTGGCACCATTTCTTAAAAAGACTTTTCTTTCCCAATTGAGTGGACTTGGCAGCCTTATCAAAAATCAGTTGAGAGAGTCTATTTCTGAACCCTCAATTTTATTCTGTTGGTCAGTATATCTAGCTTTGTGCCAGTACCATGCTGTTTGATCCACTGTAGCTTTGTAGTATGCTTTAAAGTCAGAAAGTGTGAGTCCTCCAACTTCTTTTTCAAGTTGTTTTTGGCTATTCAGGGTCCCTTACCCTTCCAAATGAATTTGATAATTGACTTTTCCATTTCTGCCAAGTAGGCTGTTGGAAAATTGATTAGGATTGCATTGAATCAGTAAATCATTTTCTGTGGAATTGACATCTTAAAAATATTTAGTCTTCCAATCCATGAACACAGAATGTCCTTCCATTTATTTAAGTCTTCTTTGATTTCTTTTAGCAATGTTTTGTAGTTTTCTGTGTACAAGTCCTTTTCATCCTTGGTGAGATTTATTCCTAGCTATTTGATTCTTTAAGTTGCTATTGTAAATGGAATTATTTTCTTGATTTCCTCCTCAGCATGCTTATTACTAGTATATAGAAACCCTACTGATTTTACATATTGATCATGTATCCCACCACTTTGCTGAACTCTTTTACTAGCTTTAGAAGCTTTGTTGTAGATTTTTGGGGATGTTCTATAGAAAGGATCATATCATCTGCAGATAGTGAAAGTTTTGCCTCTTCCTTTCCAATTGGCATGCCTTTTCTTTCTTTTTCTTGCTTAATTGCTCTGGCTAGAACTTCCAGCACAATGTTGGATAACAGAGGTGACAGTGGGCCTCCTTGTCTTGTTCCAGATCTTAGAGGGAATGCTTTCAGTCTTTCACCACTGAGTACGATGTTAACTGTGAGTTTTTCATATATCCCCTTTATCATGTTGAGGAGGTTCTCTTGTATTCCTATTTTTAAAGTGTTTTTAACAAGAAAGGATTCTGAATTTTTTCAGATGCCTTTTCTGCATCAATTGTGATGATTGTGTGTTTTATTTCACTTCATTTTCTTGGCAATGGTATATTACATTAATTTATTTTCTTTTGTTGGACCATCCTTGCATACCTGGTGTAAAAACCCACTTGATCATGGTGTAAAATTCTTTGATGAGCTGTTGGATTTGATTTGCAGGTATTTTGGTGAGAATTTTTGTATCTATGTTCAGTAGAGAAATTGGTCTGTAATTTTCTTTTCTAGTAGTATCATTATCCAGCTTTGGTCTTAGGGTGATGTTGGCCTCGTGAATGAATTAGGTAGTGTCCCCTCCTCTTAAATTTTTTGGAAGAATTTGAGCAGGATTGATATTAATTCTTCTTGGAGTGATTGGTAGAATTCACCTGTGAAGCCATCTGTTCCAGGGCTTTTCTTTTGGGGGAAGTTTTTGATGACTGATTCAGTCTCTTTATTTGTAATTCGTCTGTTGAGATCTTCTATTTCTTCTGGAGACAGTGTACATTGTTCATTTGTTTCTAGGAATTTGTCCATTTTACCTAGGTTGTCTAATTTGTTGGCATACTGTTGTTCATTATGTCCTCTTATTATCATTTTTATTTCTGTGGTGTCAATGGTAATGTCTCCCCTCTCATTTCTGATTTTATTTATTTGTGTCTTTTCTATTTTGTTGATTGCCTCTATTTTTTTGTTCTCCATTTCATTTGTTTCTGCTCTAATCTTTGTTATTTCTCTTTCTGCTTGCTTTATGGTTATCTGCTGTTCTTATTCTAGTTCCTCGAGGTGTGCAATTAGGCCTTTGATTTTAGATCTTCTTTTTCAATGTAAGCATTTAGGGTTACCAATTTTTTTCTAAACACTGCCTTCGCTGCATCCCGTAAGTTTTGATATGTTGTGTTCTCGTTTTCATTCATCTCAATATATTTACTGATTTCCCTTGAAATTTCTGCTTTGTCTCACTGATGAAGAGAGTGTTATTTAACTTCCATATTTTTGTGGATTTCTCAGTTCTCTGCCTGTTAATGATTTCCAGCTTCATTCCATTATGGTTAGAGAAGATGCTTTCTATGAGTTCAGTCTTTTTAAATGTATTGAGACTTTTTTGATGAACCAATATGTGGTCTATCCTGGAGAATGATCCGTGTGCACTTGAGAAGAATGTATAGCTTGCTGTTTTGGGATACAATGTTCTGTATATGTCTGTAGGATCTAGTTTGTTTATCATATTATTCAATTTCTATGTTTCCTTGTTGATCCTTCATCTAGATTTCTGTCTGTTGATGAGAGTGGTGTATTGAAGTCTCCACCTATTCTTGTAGAGATGTCTGTTTCTGTTTGCAGTTTTTCCAGTGTTTGCCTCATGTGTTTTTGGACTCCATGGTTAGGTGCATAAGTATTTTTGAATGTTATTTCTTCTTGGCGAATTGGCTCTTTTATTTATATATAGTGTTTTTGTCTCTTATAACAGCTTTTGACTTAAGGCCTATTTTGTCCAATATTAGTATAGCTACCCCAGCTGTTTTTTTGATTACTGTTTGCCTGGCACATCTTTTTCCATCCTTTCATTTTCAACTTATTTGTGTATTTGTGTCTAAGGTGAGTCTCTTTAAAGCAACATATAGCTGGATCATGCATTTTTTTTATTCTTCCAACTGGGTCTTTTGATTGGGTAGTTTATTCCATTAACATTCAGTATTGTTATTGTAAAGGGAGTACTTACTTCAGACATTTTGTCCTTTGGTGTTTATATGTCAGCTTTTTTTGTTTTGTCTCCCTTTTCCTTACCACAACTTCTTTTTCTATAAAGTTTATATTTTGTGATCTGGGTGACTGATCCCTTTCTCATATTTGTTTCTGTATATTTTTAAAATACTTTCTTTGTTGTTACCCTGGGGTTTATATTACACAACCTACATCTATAAGCTACTAATTTGGAAAGATACCAACTTTGCTTCAATAACGTACATGTTCTCTCCTCCCATATCCCTGTTTCTCCTCTTTATGTTGTTTTTGTCCCGCTTTACTACTTTATATTTCACACAACTGTTATCAGGAAATACGCCTTTTTCTTGTTAAATTGTATTCTGATTCATATATGAATTAAAAGGGAGAGTTGTATATTGAGGATAGAGTACTATAGAGTACTAGTTACTCTTACTTATGATTTTCTTTTCTTCACACCAGTCCAAGCCACTACATCCTGTTTTTTCCTTTCAACCTTCAGAACTCCCTTTAGCAATTCTTATAAGGAAGTTTTTGTTTATGAACTCCGTAAGTTTCTGCTTATCTGTGAATATTTTAAACTCTTCCTCATTTTTGAACTCTGCCTCATTTTTGAAGGACAGTTTTGCCAGATATAGAATTTTTTTGGCTGGCAGTTTTTCTATTTCAGTATGTATATTTATACCTTAAATATCATACCTCTGTCTTCTCACCGCCATGGTTTCTGATCAGAAATCAGCACTTAGCCTTATTGAGGATCCCTTGTATGTGATGAATTGCTTTTCTCTTGCTGCTTTCAGAATTCTCTGTCTTTAACATTTGACATTCTCATTAGTATGAGTCCTAGAGTAGGTTATTAGGATTTATTTTGTTGGGAATATGTTGCGCTTTTTGGACATGTATGTTTATGTCTTTCATGAAAGTTGGGAAATTCCATTATTTCCTCTGACTTACTTTCTGCCCCTTTTCTCTTTGTTTCATCTTTTGGGACACCTGTGACATGTATGTTTGTGTGCTTCATGCTGTCACTCAAATCCCTGAGACCTCACTCCATTTTTTCCATTCTTTTCTGTACCTGTTCTTCTGATTGTATGATTTTGATTGTCCTTTCTTTTAGTTCACTGATTCTTTCTTCTGCCTGTACAGATCTGCTGTTGTATGCCTTTAGTATATTTTAAATCTCTTCATATATTTTGGGGCTCTGTCTTTAGGTGTTGATATATTTATAATTACTATAACTTCTTGTTGAATTGACCCCTTTGTCAATGACTGTCTCTCTCTTACAACTGTTTCTGACTATTCTGTCTATTTTATTTGATATTAGTAAAGCTACCCCATATCTCTTTTGGTTACTACTTGTATGGTGTGTTTTCTTACATCCTTTCACTTTCAACCTACTAATGTCTTCGAATTTAAGGTGTCTCTTTTAAACAGTTTATAATTGGGTCATGCTTTTATATCCATTCATCCAATCTCTGCAATCTCTGCATTTTGATTGAAGAGTGTAATCTGTTTATATTTAAAGTCACTAGTTTTCCATTTTGCTATTTACTGTTTGTATGTTTTATACCTTTTTTTGTCCCTCATTTATTTCATTAATGCCTACTTTCATATTTATTTAATTTTTTATATTTCATCATATTCAATCCCCTCTCATTTTTATCTGGTTATATTTTTCTTGTGGTTACCATGGGGGTTAAAATTTAATATCCTTAGTATATATACTGACAACCACATTTGATTACAGACTAACTTGACTTCAATAACATGTGCATACACTGTTTCTATATCTTTTTCAGTACTTTTTACAAATTGTATCTTTGTATATTGTATGTCCAAAATCATGGATTCACCATTACTTTTTATACATATATGTTTTAGCACCTGTAGGAATTAAGAAGTAGAGTGAGTTACCAAAAAATGCAGTACAATCATACTGGCATTTATAATTATCCAAATGGTTACCTTTACCAGAGGTCTGTTTCTTTATACTGTTTTAAACCATTGTCTAGTGTCCTTTCCTTTCAGTCTGAAAAACTCCCTTTATCTTGGCTTGTAGGGCAGGTCTGGTTGTGATGAATTCCCTCAGCTTTTGTTTATCTGGGAATGTCTTACTCTCTCCCTCATTTTTTTTTTTTTTTTTTTAACTTATAATTTATTTATTATTTTTTTATCATCATTTTATTGAGATATATTCACATACCACGCAGTCATACAAAACAAATTGTACTTTCGATTGTTTACAGTACCATTACATAGTTGTACATTCATCACCTAAATCAATCCCTGACACCTTCATTAGCACACACACAAAAATAACAAGAATAATAATTAGAGTGAAAAAGAGCAATTGAAGTAAAAAAGAACACTGGGTACCTTTGTCTGTTTGTTTCCTTCCCCTACTTTTCTACACATCCATCCATAAACTAGACAAAGGGGAGTGTGGTCCTTATGGCTTTCCCAATCCCATTGTCACCCCTCATAAGCTACATTTTTATACAACTGTCTTCGAGATTCATGGGTTCTGGGTTGTAGTTTAATAGTTTCAGGTATCCACCACCAGCTACCCCAATTCTTTAGAACCTAAAAAAGGTTGTCTAAAGTGTGCGTAAGAGTGCCCACCAGAGTGATCTCTCGGCTCGTTTTGGAATCTCTCTGCCACTGAAGCTTATTTCATTTCCTTTCACATCCCCCTTTTGGTCAAGAAGATGTTCTCCATCCCACGACGCCGGGTCTACATTCCTCCCCGGGAGTCATATTCCACGTTGCCAGGGAGATTCACTCCCCTGGGTGTCTGATCCCACGTAGGGGGGAGGGCAGTGATTTCACCTTTCAAGTTGGCTTAGCCAGAGAGAGAGGGCCACATCTGAGCAACAAAGAGGCATTCAGGAGGAGACTCTTAGGCACAAATACAGGGAGGCCTAGCCTCTCCTTTGCAGCAACCATCTTCCCAAGGGTAAAACTTATGGTAGAGGGCTCAACCCATCAAACCAGCAGTCCCCTATGTCTGTGGTCATGTTAGCAACCATGGAGGTGGGGTAGGCGAATACCCCTGCATTCTCCACAGGCTCCTCAAGGGGGCACTACATTTTTTTTTTTTTTTTCCTTGTTTGTCTTTTTTCTTTCTTTCTTTTTTTTTTTTAACTTTCCCTTCTTTTTTAAATCAACTGTATGAAAAAAAAAGTTAAAAAGAAAACAAACATACAATAAAAGAACATTTCAAAGAGACCATAACAAGGGAGTAAGAAAAAGACAACTAACCTAAGATAACTGCTTAACTTCCAACATGTTCCTACTTTACCCCAAGAAAGTTACATAATATAGCAACATTTCAGTGAACTTGTTCCTACTACATCCATCAGAAATTAACAGACCATAGTCATTTCTGGGCATCCCCAGAACGTTAAATAGCTTATCTGTTCTTCTTGGATTATTGTTCCCCCTTCCTTAATTGCTCTCTACTGCTAGTTCCCCTACATTCTACATTATAAACCATTTGTTTTACATTTTTCAAAGTTCACATTAGTGGTAGCATATAATATTTCTCTTTTTGTGCCTGGCTTATTTCGCTCAGCATTATGTCTTCAAGGTTCATCCATGTTGTCATATGTTTCACCAGATCGTTCCTTCTTACTGCCGCGTAGTATTCCATCGTGTGTATATACCACATTTTATTTATCCACTCATCTGTTGAAGGACATTTGGGTTGTTTCCATCTCTTGGCAATTGTGAATAATGCTGCTATGAACATTGGCGTGCAGATATCTGTTCGTGTCACTGCTTTCCGATCTTCCGGGTATATACCGAGAAGTGCAATCGCTGGATCGAATGGTAGCTCTATATCTAGTTTTCTAAGGAACCGCCAGACTGACTTCCAGAGTGGCTGAACCATTATACAGTCCCACCAACAATGAATAAGAGTTCCAATTTCTCCACATCCCCTCCAGCATTTGTAGTTTCCTGTTTGTTTAATGGCAGCCATTCTAACCGGTGTTAGATGGTATCTCATTGTGGTCTTAATTTGCATCTCTCTAATAGCTAGTGAAGCTGAACATTTTTTCATGTGTTTCTTGGCCATTTGTATTTCCTCTTCAGAGAACTGTCTTTTCATATCTTTTGCCCATTTTATAATTGGGCTGTCTGTACTATTGTCATTGAGTTGTAGGATTTCTTTGTATATGCAAGATATCAGTCTTTTGTCAGATACATGGTTTCCAAAAATTTTTTCCCATTGAGTTGGCTGCCTCTTTACCTTTTTGAGAAATTCCTTTGAGGTGCAGAAACTTCTAAGCTTGAGGAGTTCCCATTTATCTATTTTCTCTTTTGTTGCTTGTGCTTTGGGTGTAAAGTCTAGGAAGTGGCCTCCTAATACAAGGTCTTGAAGATGTTTTCCTACATTATCTTCTAGGAGTTTTATGGTACTTTCTTTTATATTGAGATCTTTGGTCCATTTTGAGTTAATTTTTGTGTAGGGGGTGAGGTAGGGGTCCTCTTTCATTCTTTTGGATATGGATATCCAACTCTCCCAGCCCCATTTGTTGAAAAGACCATTATGGCTCAGTTCGGTGACTTTGGGGGCCTTATCAAAGATCAGTCGGCCATAGATCTGAGGGTCTATCTCTGAATTCTCAATTCGATTCCATTGATCTATATGTCTATCTTTGTGCCAGTACCATGCTGTTTTGGCAACTGTGGCTTTATAATAAGCTTCAAAGTCAGGGAGTGTAAGTCCTCCCACTTCGTTTGTCTTTTTTAGAGTGTCTTTAGCAATTCGAGGCATCTTCCCTTTCCAAATAAATTTGATAACTAGCTTTTCCAAGTCTGCAAAGTAGGTTGTTGGAATTTTGATTGGGATTGCATTGAATCTGTAGATGAGTTTGGGTAGAATTGACATCTTAATGACATTTAGCCTTCCTATCCATGAACATGGAATATTTTTCCATCTTTTAAGGTCCCCTTCTATTTCTTTTAGTAGAGTTATGTAGTTTTCTTTGTATAGGTCTTTTACATCTTTGGTTAAGTTGATTCCTAGGTACTTGATTTTTTTAGTTGCTATTGAAAATGGTATCTTTTTCTTGAGTGTCTCTTCAGTTTGTTCATTTCTAGCATATAGAAACATTACTGACTTATGTGCATTAATCTTGTATCCCGCTACTTTGCTAAATTTGTTTATTAGCTCTAGTAGGTGTATCGTTGATTTCTCAGGGTTTTCTAGATATAAGATCATATCATCTGCAAACAATGACAGTTTGACTTCTTCTTTTCCAATTTGGATGCCTTTTATTTCTTTGTCTTGCCGGATTGCCCTGGCTAGCACTTCCAGCACAATGTTGAATAACAGTGGTGACAGCGGGCATCCTTGTCTTGTTCCTGATCTTAGAGGGAAGGCTTTCAGTCTCTCACCATTGAGTACTATGCTGGCTGTGGGTTTTTCATATATGCTCTTTATCATGTTGAGGAAGTTTCCTTCAATTCCTACCTTTTGAAGTGTTTTTATCAAAAAGGGACATTGGATTTTGTCAAATGCTTTTTCAGCGTCTATTGAGATGATCAATTGATTTTTCCCTTTTGACTTGTTAATGTGTTGTAGTACATTGATTGTTTTTCTTATGTTGAACCATCCTTGCATGCCTGGAATGAACCCCACTTGGTCATGGTGTATGATTTTTTTAATGTGTCTTTGGATTCGATTTGCAAGTATTTTGTTGAGGATTTTTGCATCTATATTCATTAGGGAGATTGGCCGGTAGTTTTCCTTTGTTGTAGCATCTTTGCCTGGTTTTGGTATTAGATTGATGTTAGCTTCATAAGATGAGTTAGGTAGTGTTCCCTTTCCTTCAATGTTTTGAAAGAGTTTGAGTAAGATTGGTGTCAGTTCTTTCTGGAAAGTTTGGTAGAATTCCCCTGTGAAGCCATCTGGCCCTGGGCATTTATTTGTGGCAAGATTTTTGATGACTGATTGGATCTCTTTGCTTGTGATGGGTTGGTTGAGGTCTTCTATTTCTTCTCTGGTCAGTCTAGGTTGTTCATATGTTTCCAGGAAATTGTCCATTTCTTCTACATTATCCAGTTTGTTGCCATACAGTTGTTCATAATATCCTCTTATAATTTTTTTAATTTCTTCAGGATCTGCAGTTATGTCACCTGTTTCATTCATTATTTTGTTTATATGGGTCTTCTCTCTTTTTGATTTTGTCAGTCTAGCTAGGGGCTTGTCAATCTTGTTGATCTTCTCAAAGAACCAACTTTTGGTGATATTTATCCTCTCTATTGTTTTTTTGTTCTCTGTGTCATTTATTTCTGCTTTAATCCTTGTTATTTCTTTTCTTCTACTTGGTTTAGGATTGGTTTGCTGTTCATTTTCTAGCTTCTTCAGTTGATCCGTTAGTTCTTTGATTTTGGCTCTTTCTTCCTTTTTAATATATGCGTTTAGTGCTATAAATTTCCCCCTCAGCACTGCTTTTGCTGCATCCCATAGGTTTTGGTATGTTGTGTTCTCATTTTCATTCGTCTCTATATATTTAGCAATTTCTCTTGCTATTTCTTCTTTAACCCACTGATTGTTTAGGAGTGTGTTGTTTAACCTCCAGGTATTTGTGAATTTTCTAAGTCTCTGATGGTTATTAACTTCTAATTGTATTCCATTGTGGTCAGAGAATGTGCTTTGAATAATTTCAATCTTTTTAAATTTATTGAGGCTTGTTTTATGTCCCAGCATATGATCTATTCTGGAGAAAGTTCCGTGAGCACTAGAAAAGTATGTGTATCGTGGTGATTTGGGATGTAATGTCCTGTATATGTCTGTTAAATCTAATTCATTTATCAGATTGTTTAGGTTTTCAGTTTCCTTATTGGTCTTCTGTCTGGTTGATCTATCTATAGGAGAGAGTGCTGTGTTGAAGTCTCCCACAATTATTGTGGACACATCACTTGCTTCCTTTAGTTTTGCCAGTGTTTCTCTCATGTATTTTGTGGCACCTTGATTGGGTGCATAGACATTTACGATTGTTATTTCTTCTTGTTGAATTGCCCCTTTTATTAGTATGTAGTGGCCTTCTTTGTCTCTCAAAACATCCTTGCATTTGAAGTCTATTTTATCTGAGATTAATATTGCTACACCTGCTTTCTTTTGGCTGTAGCTTGCATGAAATATTTTTTTCCATCCTTTCACTTTCAGTTTCTTTGTGTCCCTGTGTCTAAGATGAGTCTCTTGTATGCAACATATTGATGGTTCATTTTTTTTGATCCATTCTGCGAATCTATATCTTTTAATTGGGGAGTTTAATCCATTTACATTGAACGTTATAACCGTGAAGGCATTTCTTGAATCAGCCATCTTATCCTTTGGTTTATGTTTGTCATATTTTTCCCCTCTGTCTATTAATATCCTTTATTGTACCCATACCGAATCTCTTTAGTACTGAACCTTTCTCCAAGTCTCTCTGTCCTTTCTTTGTTTCTCTGTCTGTAGGGCTCCCTTTAGTATCTCCAGTAGGGCAGGTCTCTTGTTAGCAAATTCTCTCAGCATTTGTTTGTCTGTGAAAAATTTAAGCTCTCCCTCAAATTTGAAGGAGAGCTTTGCTGGATAAAGTTTTCTTGGCTGGAAATTTTTCTCACTCAGAATTTTAAATATATCGTGCCACTGCCTTCTTGCCTCCATGGTGGCTGCTGAGTAGTCACTACTTAGTCTTATGCTGTTTCCTTTGTATGTGGTGAATTGCTTTTCTCTTGCTGCTTTCAGAACTTGCTCCTTCTCTTCTGTGTTTGACAGTGTGATCAGTATATGTCTCGGAGTGGGTTTATTTGGATTTATTCTATTTGGAGTTCGCTGAGCATTTATGATTTGTGTATTTATGTTGTTTAGAAGATTTGGGAAGTTTTCCCCAACAATTTCTTTGAATACTCTTCCTAGACCTTTACCCTTTTCTTCCCCTTCTGGGACACCAATGAGTCTTATATTCGGACGTTTCATATTATCTATGATATCCCTGAGGTCCATTTCGATTTTTTCAATTTTTTTCCCCATTCTTTCTTTTATGCTTTCATTTTCCATTCTGTCATCTTCCAGGTCACTGATTCGTTGTTCAACTTCCTCTAGTCTTGTACTATGAGTGTCCAGAATATTTTTAATTTGGTCAACAGTTTCTTTAATTTCCATAAGATCATCCATTTTTTTATTTAGTCTTGCAATGTCTTCTTTATGCTCTTCTAGGGTCTTCTTCATTTCCTTTATCTCCCGTACTATGGTCTCATTGTTCATCTTTAGTTCTTTGAGTAGCTGCTCTAGGTGCTGTGTGTCTTCTGATCTTTTGATTTGGGTGCTTGGGCTTGGGTTATCCATATCGTCTGGTTTTTTCATATGCTTTATAATTTTCTGTTGTTTTTGGCCTCGTGGCATTTGCTGAACTTGATAGGGTTCTTTTAGGATTTGTAGACCAATTGAAGTCCTTATCTCTAATTTATCAGATCTACAGCTTCGTGGAGTACACTTTCTCTAACTAACCAGCAGGTGGTGTCCACGAGCCACTTGTTCTCCACAAGCCAGTTCTCCCCTGCTTAGCCTTTTTGGTGAGTGGGGGAGTGAGTCTTGTGGGGTCCAATTGGTGTACCAAGCTTGCGTGTGTAGTTGGTGTTGCCTGCCCTGTATATGGGCCGTGTTTCTGGGCAGTCAGGGAGGGGGGGGTGGCCCTAACAATCAAATCTCCCTGGTGATCCTAGAGTTTTAAAGCTGCTGCAATAGTCTAATCCTTCAGTTCAGTCCTGCCACAGTTTGTCTCTGCCACTGACCCACAAGTCCTTGGTATTGGCGTATGGCTCCTGAGACTTGCAAGTGGGCCCCTCTTCCAGACTGTGCACCCCGGGTCCTCTGTTGAGGGATGACTATGCTATGTCACAGGTGAGTGCCGTCCCCCCAGGGCAGTTCTGGGCTGCTGGGCTGTGTAGGGAGGCTCCCAGTCTGCTCAAATGATGGCTGAATGGGGCTCTGTTAATTCACACTGCTCCACCTTCCCAACTCTGGGACAATCAGCTGAGGTTGCAGGGAAGGCTAATGTCCACGCCCAGTTTTGTGGTGTGTGCCTGTTATTTGAAGCGCTTCCGTCACACTGGGTTGTCTGGGGCAGCTCTGGGCTATGGGGCTGGCGATGGGCAGGAGTGTTTCCTGTCCACCAGGATGATGGCTGTGAGCGGACACCCCCCTTTTCTTGGGAAGTTGTGGTGTTTAGTGAATTTTCTCAGCCACTGGATTATTGCCTTTTGTCTCAGAGCTCTCTTAGTTCTGCTCTTGACTTGAGCTGCCCAAATTGCAAGTCTTTGAAGCTTTCTGTGTTGGGCTTCTTAGAGTAATTGTTTTAGAAAAAGAAAAAAGGATTAAAAAAAAAAAAAAAAAAGGGCCCTCCTCAGAGATCTAATGGGTTATTGAAATGCTAAGAGACAAAGCAACCAGGGCCATTAAGGAAAGGTCCACAGGGCATAGAGATCAGCTTTTCTTCGGGATTTGCATATGCGCCTCAGGGCCTGAGCTCTGCCCTTCCCCTTTCTATGTTCACCAGAACTCCAAAAATCCTCCGCTTTTATTTGGAATTTTTCGTGTTGTTTTTTTTCTATGCCTGTCTCCTCTCTGCTGGGCTGGCTGCTCTCAGAGTCTCTGGTGTCTGGTCTCAGTCTATCTATGGTTGGAGTTTGGATCAGTAGAATGAGTTTCTGATAAGAGCTGCCACTGCAGTTCTCCCTTCTCCTTCCCGGAGCTGACAGCCCCTCCTCCCAAGGGGCTGAGCCTGGCAGGGAGGGGCGCGAGTCCCCTGGCCGCAAAAACTTACAGTTTTCGCTGATCTCAGCAGTTCCACGTTTTCATGAGTGTTGTATGAAGTATGCCCAAAGACAGAGTGCTCTGTGTTGTCCAGTCCACGCAGTTCCTGGCTTTCTACCTACTTTCCTGGAGGAGTAACTAAAACATACAGCTCACCAGTCCGCCATCTTGCCCCACCCCCCCTCTGAATATTCTTTTTTTTTTTTTTTAATCATCATTTTATTGAGATATATTCACATACCACGCAGTCATACAAAACAAATTGTACTTTCGATTGTTTACAGTACCATTACATAGTTGTACATTCATCACCTAAATCAATCCCTGACACCTTCATTAGCACACACACAAAAATAACAAGAATAATAATTAGAGTGAAAAAGAGCAATTGAAGTAAAAAAGAACACTGGGTACCTTTGTCTGTTTGTTTCCTTCCCCTACTTTTCTACACATCCATCCATAAACTAGACAGAGTGGTGTTTGGTCCTCATGGCTTTCCCAATCCCATTGTCACCCCTCATAAGCTACATTTTTATACAACTGTCTTCGAGATTCATGGGTTCTGGGTTGTAGTTTGATAGTTTCAGGTATCCACCACCAGCTACCCCAATTCTTTAGAACCTAAAAAGGGTTGTCTAAAGTGTGCATAAGAGTGCCCACCAGAGTGATCTCTCGGCTCCTTTTGGAATCTCTCTGCCACTGAAGCTTATTTCATTTCCTTTCACATCCCCCTTTTGGTCAAGAAGATGTTCTCCGTCCCACGGTGCCAGGTCTACATTCCTCCCTGGGAGTCATATTCCACGTTGCCAGGAAGATTCACTTCCCTGGGTGTCTGATCCCACGTAGCGGGGAGGGCAGTGATTTCACCTTTCAAGTTGGCTTAGCCAGAGAGAGAGGGCCACATCTGAGCAACAAAGAGGCATTCAGGAGGAGACTCTTAGGCACAAATACAGGGAGGCCTAGCCTCTCCTTTGCAGCAACCGTCTTCCCAAGGGTAAAACTTATGGTAGAGGGCTCAACCCATCAAACCACCAGTCCCCTATGTCTGTGGTCATGTTAGCAACCATGGAGGTGGGGTAGGCGAATACCCCTGCATTCTCCACAGGCTCCTCAAGGGGGCACTACATCTTTTTTTTTTTTTTTTTTCCCTTGTTTGTCTTTTTTCTTTTTTTTTTTTTTTTTTTTTTTAACTTTCCCTTCTTTTTTCAAATCACCTGTATGAAAAAAAAAGTTAAAAAGAAAACAAACATACAATAAAAGAGCATTTCAAAGAGACCATAGCAAGGGAGTAAGAAAAAGACAACTAACCTAAGATAACTGCTTAACTTCCAACATGTTCCTACTTTACCCCAAGAAAGTTACATAATATAGCAACATTTCAGTGAACTTGTTCCTACTACAACCATCAGAAATTAACAGACCATAGTCATTTCTGGGCATCCCCAGAACGTTAAATAGCTTATCTGTTCTTCTTGGATTATTGTTCCCCCTTCCTTAATTGCTCTCTACTGCTAGTTCCCCTACATTCTACATTATAAACCATTTGTTTTACATTTTTCAAAGTTCACATTAGTGGTAGCATATAATATTTCTCTTTTTGTGCCTGGCTTATTTCGCTCAGCATTATGTCTTCAAGGTTCATCCATGTTGTCATATGTTTCACCAGATCGTTCCTTCTTACTGCCGCGTAGTATTCCATCGTGTGTATATACCACATTTTATTTATCCACTCCTCTGTTGAAGGACATTTGGGTTGTTTCCATCTCTTGGCAATTGTGAATAATGCTGCTATGAACACTGGCGTGCAGATATCTGTTCGTGTCACTGCTTTCCGATCTTCCGGGTATATACCGAGGAGTGCAATCGCTGGATCGAATGGTAGCTCTATATCTAGTTTTCTAAGGAACTGCCAGACTGACTTCCAGAGTGGCTGAACCATTATACAGTCCCACCAACAATGAATAAGAGTTCCAATTTCTCCACATCCCCTCCAGCATTTGTAGTTTCCTGTTTGTTTAATGGCAGCCATTCTAACCGGTGTTAGATGGTATCTCATTGTGGTCTTAATTTGCATCTCTCTAATAGCTAGTGAAGCTGAACATTTTTTCATGTGTTTCTTGGCCATTTGTATTTCCTCTTCAGAGAACTGTCTTTTCATATCTTTTGCCCATTTTATAATTGGGCTGTCTGTACTATTGTCATTGAGTTGTAGGATTTCTTTGTATATGCAAGATATCAGTCTTTTGTCAGATACATGGTTTCCAAAAATTTTTTCCCATTGAGTTGGCTGCCTCTTTACCTTTTTGAGAAATTCCTTTGAGGTGCAGAAACTTCTAAGCTTGAGGAGTTCCCATTTATCTATTTTCTCTTTTGTTGCTTGTGCTTTGGGTGTAAAGTCTAGGAAGTGGCCTCCTAATACAAGGTCTTGAAGATGTTTTCCTACATTATCTTCTAGGAGTTTTATGGTACTTTCTTTTATATTGAGATCTTTGGTCCATTTTGAGTTAATTTTTGTGTAGGGGGTGAGGTAGGGGTCCTCTTTCATTCTTTTGGATATGGATATCCAACTCTCCCAGCCCCATTTGTTGAAAAGACCATTATGGCTCAGTTCGGTGACTTTGGGGGCCTTATCAAAGATCAGTCGGCCATAGATCTGAGGGTCTATCTCTGAATTCTCAATTCGATTCCATTGATCTATATGTCTATCTTTGTGCCAGTACCATGCTGTTTTGGCAACTGTGGCTTTATAATAAGCTTCAAAGTCAGGGAGTGTAAGTCCTCCCACTTCGTTTTTCTTTTTTAGAGTGTCTTTAGCAATTCGAGGCATCTTCCCTTTCCAAATAAATTTGATAACTAGCTTTTCCAAGTCTGCAAAGTAGGTTGTTGGAATTTTGATTGGGATTGCATTGAATCTGTAGATGAGTTTGGGTAGAATTGACATCTTAATGACATTTAGCCTTCCTATCCATGAACATGGAATATTTTTCCATCTTTTAAGGTCCCCTTCTATTTCTTTTAGTAGAGTTATGTAGTTTTCTTTGTATAGGTCTTTTACATCTTTGGTTAAGTTGATTCCTAGGTACTTGATTTTTTTAGTTGCTATTGAAAATGGTATCTTTTTCTTGAGTGTCTCTTCAGTTTGTTCATTTCTAGCATATAGAAACATTACTGACTTATGTGCATTAATCTTGTATCCCACTACTTTGCTAAATTTGTTTATTAGCTCTAGTAGGTGTATCGTTGATTTCTCAGGGTTTTCTAGATATAAGATCATATCATCTGCAAACAATGACAGTTTGACTTCTTCTTTTCCAATTTGGATGCCTTTTATTTCTTTGTCTTGCCGGATTGCCCTGGCTAGCACTTCCAGCACAATGTTGAATAACAGTGGTGACAGCGGGCATCCTTGTCTTGTTCCTGATCTTAGAGGGAAGGCTTTCAGTCTCTCACCATTGAGTACTATGCTGGCTGTGGGTTTTTCATATATGCTCTTTATCATGTTGAGGAAGTTTCCTTCAATTCCTACCTTTTGAAGTGTTTTTATCAAAAAGGGATGTTGGATTTTGTCAAATGCTTTTTCAGCATCTATTGAGATGATCAATTGATTTTTCCCTTTCGAGTTTTTAATGTGTTGTAATACATTGATTGTTTTTCTGATGTTGAACCATCCTTGCATGCCTGGAATGAACCCCACTTGGTCATGGTGTATGATTTTTTTAATGTGTCTTTGGATTGGATTTGCAAGTATTTTGTTGAGGATTTTTGCATCTATATTCATTAGGGAGATTGGCCGGTAGTTTTCCTTTTTTGTAGCATCTTTGCCTGGTTTTGGTATTAGATTCATGTTAGCTTCATAAAATGAGTTAGGTAGTGTTCCATTTTTTTCAATGTTTTGAAAGAGTTTGAGTAAGATTGGTGTCAGTTCTTTCTGGAAAGTTTGGTAGAATTCCCCTGTGAAGCCATCTGGCCCTGGGCATTTATTTGTGGGAAGATTTTTGATGACTGATTGGATCTCTTTGCTTGTGATGGGTTGGTTGAGGTCTTCTATTTCTTCTCTGGTCAGTCTAGGTTGTTCATATGTTTCCAGGAAATTGTCCATTTCTTCTACATTATCCAGTTTGTTGCCATACAGTTGTTCATAATATCCTCTTATAATTTTTTTAATTTCTTCAGGATCTGCAGTTATGTCACCTTTTTCATTCATTATTTTGTTTATATGGGTCTTCTCTCTTTTTGATTTTGTCAGTCTAGCTAGGGGCTTGTCAATCTTGTTGATCTTCTCAAAGAACCAACTTTTGGTGATATTTATCCTTTCTATTGTTTTTTTGTTCTCTATGTCATTTATTTCTGCTTTAATCCTTGTTATTTCTTTTCTTGTACTTGGTTTAGGATTGGTTTGCTGTTCATTTTCTAGCTTCTTCAGTTGATCCATTAGTTCTTTGATTTTGGCTCTTTCTTCCTTTTTAATATATGCGTTTAGTGCTATAAATTTCCCCCTTAGCACTGCTTTTGCTGCATCCCATAGGTTTTGGTATGTTGTGTTCTCATTTTCATTCGTCTCTATATATTTAGCAATTTCTCTTGCTATTTCTTCTTTAACCCACTGATTGTTTAGGAGTGTGTTGTTTAACCTCCAGGTATTTGTGAATTTTCTAAGTCTCTGATGGTTATTGACTTCTAATTGTATTCCATTGTGGTCAGAGAATGTGCTTTGAATAATTTCAATCTTTTTAAATTTATTGAGGCTTGTTTTATGTCCCAGCATATGATCTATTCTGGAGAAAGTTCCGTGAGCACTAGAAAAGTATGTGTATCCTGGTGATTTGGGATGTAATGTCCTGTAGATGTCTGTTAAATCTAATTCATTTATCAGATTGTTTAGGTTTTCAATTTCCTTATTGGTCTTCTGTCTGGTTGATCTATCTATAGGAGAGAGTGATGTGTTGAAGTCTCCCACAATTATTGTGGAAACATCAATTGCTTCCTTTAGTTTTGCCAATGTTTCTCTCATGTATTTTGTGGCACCTTGATTGGGTGCATAGACATTTACGATTGTTATTTCTTCTTGCTGAATTGCCCCTTTTATTAGTATGTAGTGGCCTTCTTTGTCTCTCAAAACATCCCTGCATTTGAAGTCTATTTTATCTGAGATTAATATTGCTACACCTGCTTTCTTTTGGCTGTAGCTTGCATGAAATATTTTTTTCCATCCTTTCACTTTCAATTTCTTTGTGTCCCTGTGTCTAAGATGAGTCTCTTGTATGCAACATATTGATGGTTCATTTTTTTTGATCCATTCTGCGAATCTATATCTTTTAATTGGGGAGTTTAATCCATTTACATTCAACGTTAAAACCGTGAAGGCATTTCTTGAATCGGCCATCTTATCCTTTGGATTATGTTTGCCATATTTTTCCCTCTCTCTATTAATATCCTTTATTGTATCCATACCGAATCTCTTCGTACTGAACCTTTCTCCAAGTCTCTCTGTCCTGTCTTTGTTTCTCTGTCTGTAGGGCTCCCTTTAGTATCTCCAGTAGGGCAGGTCTCTTGTTAGCAAATTCTCTCAGCATTTCTTTGTCTGTGAAAAATTTAAGCTCTCCCTCAAATTTGAAGGAGAGCTTTGCTGGATAAAGTATTCTTGGCTGGAAATTCCTCTCTCTCAGAATTTTAAATATATCGTGCCACTGCCTTCTCGCCTCCATGGTGGCTGCTGAGTAGTCACTACTTAGTCTTATGCTGTTTCCTTTGTATGTGGTGAATTGCTTTTCTCTTGCTGCTTTCAGAACTTGCTCCTTCTCTTCTATGTTTGACAGTGTGATCAGTATATGTCTCGGAGTGGGTTTTTTTGGATTTATTCTATTTGGAGTTCGCTGAGAATTTATGATTTGTGTATTTATGTTGTTTAGAAGATTTGGGAAGTTTTCCCCAACAATTTCTTTGAATACTCTTCCTAGACCTTTACCCTTTTCTTCCCCTTCTGGGACACCAATGAGTCTTATATTCGGACGTTTCATATTATCTATCATATCCCTGAGGTCCATTTCGAGTTTTTCAATTTTTTTCCCCATTCTTTCTTTTATGCTTTCATTTTCCATTCTGTCATCTTCCAGGTCACTGATTCGTTGTTCAACTTCCTCTAGTCTTGTACTATGAGTGTCCAGAATCTTTTTAATTTGGTCAACAGTTTCTTTAATTTCCATAAGATCATCCATTTTTTTATTTAGTCTTGCAATGTCTTCTTTATGCTCTTCTAGGGTCTTCTTGATTTCCTTCATATCCCGTACTAGGGTCTCATTGTTCGTCTTTAGTTCTTTGAGTAGCTGCTCTAGGTGTGTCTCTTCTGGTCTTTTGATTTGGGTGCTTGGGCTTGGGTTATCCATATCGTCTGGTTTTTTCATATGCTTTATAATTTTCTGTTGTTTTTGGCCTCGTGGCATTTGCTGACCTTGATAGGGTTCTTTTAGGGTTTGTAGACCAGTTGAAGTCCTTATCTCTAATTTATCAGATCTACAGCTTTGTGGAGTACACTTTCTCTAACTAACCAGCAGGTGGCGTCCACGAGCCACCTGTTCTCCACAAGCCAGATCTCCCCTGCTTAGCCTTTTTGGTGAGTGGGGGAGTGAGTCTTGTGGGGCCCAATTGGTGTCCCAAGCTTGCGTGTGTAGTTGGTGTTGCCTGCCCTGTATGTGGGGCGTGTTTCTGGGCAGTCGGGGAGGGGGGGTGGCCCTAACAATCAAATCTCCCTGATGATCCTAGAGTTTTAAAGCTACTGCAATAGTCTAATCCTTCAGTTCAGTCCTGCCACAGTTTGTCTCTGCCACTGACCCACAAGTCTTTGATATTGGCGTATGGCTCCTGAGACTTGCAAGTGGGCCCCTCTTCCAGGCTGTGCACCCCGGGTCCTCTGTTGAGGGATGACTGTGCTATGTCCCAGGTGAGTGCCGTCCCCCCAGGGCAGTTCTGGGCTGCTGGGCTGTGTTGGGAGGCTCCCAGTCTGCTCAAATGATGGCTGAATGGGGCTCTGTTAATTCACACTGCTCCCCCTTCCCAGCTCTGGGACATTCAGCTGAGGTTGCAGGGAAGGCTAATGTCCACGCCCAGTTTTGTGGTGTGTGCCTGTTATTTGAAGCACTTCCGTCACACTGGGTTGTTTGGGGCAGCTCTGGGCTATGGGGCTGGCGGTGGGCAGGAGTGTTTCCTGTCCACCAGGATGGTGGCTGTGAGCGGACACCCCCCTTTTCTTGGGAAGTTGTGTTGTTTAGTGAATTTTCTCAGCCACTGGATTATTGCCTTTTGTCTCAGAGCTCTCTTAGTTCTGCTCTTGACTTGATGTGCCCAAATTTCAATTCTTTGAAGCTTTCTGTATTGAGCTTCTTAGAGTAATTGTTTTAGAAAAAGCAAAAAGGATTTAAAAAAAACAAACAAACAAACAAAAAAAACGGCCCTCCTCAGAGATCTAATGGGTTATTGAAATGCTAATAGACAAAGCAACCAGGGCCATTAAGGAAAGGTGCCCAGGGCAGAGAGATCAGCCTTGCTTCGGGATTTGCATATGCGCCTCAAGGCCTGATCTCCGCCCTTCCCCTTTCTGTGTTCACCAGAACTCCAAAAATCCTCTGCTTTTACTTTGGAGCTTCTCGTGTTGTTTTCCTTCTATGCCCGTCTCCTCTCTGCTGGGCTGGCTGCTCTCAGAGTCTCTGGTGTCTGGCCTCAGTCTATCTATGGTTGGAGTTTGAATCAGTAGAATGAGTTTCCAATAAGAGCAGCCACTGCAATTCTCCCTTCTCCTTCCTGGAGCTGACAGCCCCTCCTCCCCCGGGACTGAGCCTGGCAGGGAGGGGCGCGGGTCCCCTGGCCGCAAAAACTTACAGATTTCGCTGATCTCAGCAGTTCCACGTTTTCATGAGTGTTGTATGAAGTATGCCCAAAGACAGATTGCTCTGTGGTGTCCAGTCCACGCAGTTCCTGGCTTTTTACCTACTTTCCTGGAGGAGTAACTAAAACATACAGCTCACCAGTCTGCCATCTTGCCCCCTGAATATTCTTTTACAAGTTTTTTGGTGAACATATTTTCAGTTCTCTTGGTATATAACTAGGAGTGGTCAATTCTCTTGCTCAGTTCTCTTGGTATATACTTTGGAGTGGAATTGCCAGGTCACTTGGTAATTTTGTGTTTAACCTTTTGAGGAACTGAAAAACTGTTTCCCTAACTATTTCTTTTAAACATTTTTAAAGTCCTAAAATACCACCTATTTAAAGTGTTTTTAAAAGGTAGGGGAAGGGTTAAATGACTTAACTTAGTTGATAAAAGAAAACATAACTTATTAATAATAAGCTGAGGAAGAGAAATTCAAGTTGTTAAACAAAAGAAAAGTAAAAAAGAAAATTTTTTACATTGACTTACATTATCTCCACATTTACACATTAAAACTGGGTTAAATAGCATGGGTGGCAAAAATGAATTCCCACAAAATTTTAAATAGATATATTCAAACTCTGGTCAAGAAGATTATTTTGAATAATTAGTAATCACAATCAAGGCTAAGAAGATATTCTGAGCATTAATAATTAACTGGAAGGGTTGAGAGCCTGAAGAAAACACCATTATTAACGTAAGCTGGAAGATTAAGGGGCACGTGAACAACATAGGCATGTGGATGCACTCCATAAAATGATGACTCTGTTCTATGGGCAAAAATTTTCTAAACAGAATGGCAGCTTACATTCTTTTTTGACATTCCATTTATCAACAATGCTTGTGGATGACATTGATTATACTATTCATTAGCATGGTCAGTGATATTTTATAATTATTTCTAAACCATAAATGCAGATGCTAATTGCAATGATAGCATTCTAGGAGTAAGAGAGGTTTCTGTGAGTGGTTTCTTACAGCACTTAGTGCTTAACATTTCTCACGTCTGCCTCTGAGGCCCACTCGAGGTCAACTTTTGTGACCAATGTAGTGAGAGGAGCTGCAGGTCCCTGGATAACCAGAAAATGGGCTGCATCATGATTTAGTGAAAAGAAACCCATATTGAGTCCAGCTTTTCTACTTACTGTGTGGCTTGGGACTTTTCTGAGTTTTATTGTCCTTATATGAAACATGGAGATATTCTTACCAATTGATAGTGAGATCCAAAGGAGATGCAAAGGAGATAAGGAAGATGAAGATACTTTGTAAACTAATGTAAATTTGATTGTTTTTGTTACAGCTTAGTTCAGGCTTTTCTCCCCTAAGCCATCAACCTTTCCTTGGAATGGTTTATTCATAGCTAGACCATGCTGGCCAAAGATGTGTCCTCTTTGTAATATAGCACTCAGAGGAGACCTGGAATCCAGACTCCTGGAATAAGGCAGGACTCTTCTTCCACATTTGATTCTATGTAGGACCATAGCTCTGCAATCGTACAATTCTATAAATCATACAATTTATAGACTACTATACATCAGCTCACATTGTCAGCTGGAAACCTTGGGCTGACCTTTTTGTGCCTGTGCAGCTCAATCTGGGTGGCTGCCATCTCCCCCGCCTTGTCTGTGGTGGAGAGTCAAGGCAGATTTGGGGCACATAAGCACACAGTGATTCCTGCCTTCACTGAAGAAAAGGAGCAGCCTGTAGTGGAATTTTGGCAGAGATGACCACATTTTATCTAGAGGTTCTGTTCCTGATGATTTGTACAACCTCACAGGTCCATGCACTGGAAGAAATAAGGTTGGGTTATAGGACATTAATAAGAATTTTAATGATAATTTAAAGTGCCCCTGTTCTCCATTTTACATCTGTGAGTTTTATTGATGCTCCTTCAGATTCCCCACGCACATTGCCATCAAACCAGTTCTCACCGTTGGTGATGTGGCATTAATCAATCTTAAAACTGATTTTACAAACGTTCAGGTATATAAGTAATTTCTGACCATATGTGGTGCTTTCTTTCACTTCTCTTAACTTCCTTCTTCCATAGCCACTTCCAGAATATTAAGAGTATTGGAATTCAGAGCTTTAGAAACCTTTGGATCACAGGGTCATTGAGCTGGAAAGGGCATTGGAGATATTCAGGGTCACACATTATCATTTGTTGATCCAGGAATCCAACTCTTATAGGTCAAAAACTTCAAGTTACAAAGAAGGTTCTTGCCTGCTTACTCTTCTCACTTGCATTTACCTTCCATGCTACCTGCAGTGTTTGTGGATCACCTTCTTTTCACACAGGCAGAAACATCTGACTACATAGCTTAGGTTTATTTTGGTGTTTTCTTTGTCCCCAGTATATATATTTCCACTTTCTGCATTAGCTTATCCATGCATCCATCCACCCATCCATCCATGCATCTACCCATCCATCCATGTCCATGCAAACATAGTTAAAATATCGGTATTCAGATGAAGGGTGAAACAGATACATTTAACTGGAAAGTTGAAATATCCTTTAAGCGTTTAGATGGACCATGTTGTAGCATATTTGTATCACAGGAAAAAAACTTTTAAATGAAGTTTTCTTGATAGGGTAGCAGAGATTTCCTCAAGGCTGTAAATCCATAGTGAAGCACAGTAATTGAGAGGATTCTTTAACACTGTTATTAACTGTTTCAGCACATTTCAAAGTTAGCTTTATTTGGTTCTTGTGGGCTTACTTGACTGAAGTGTAATAACTTTGTCCATGTAGGAAATGAGCCTAATGACTTCTTTTTTTCCCCAAGTGGAATTAATATTGTTCTTACATATTGTTTTACCATTTGCAGAGTACTTTTCTGTGCATGCTTTCGTTTGATCCATAAAACAAACTTAGCCAGGGAAAATATTAGCCTCGTTTAACAAGGAATCTGAAACACAGAAAATAGTTAAGTAACAAATAGCAGATAGAGCAGGAATAGTACCCAGTATGCAGTTATTTGTCCCCCAAGCCTTGGTTTAGAAACCTAGGCCAAAAGCATTGTTTAAGAAAAGAGTAAAGTATCTTGAAAACATTCTTTAATTAGCCTTTAAATTATTTTTGCTCATTTGAACCTTCCCCCTATATCCAGAATTGTTCTTACATATCCGTAAGCTTATTCTCATGTTCTTTGGAGAGGACTCTTGTTAAGTTTCTTGAGTGAATGTTCGTCCAAGACAATAGCTTCATATCTCCCTCTTCCTTAATGGTTAGTCCAGTGCCAGATTCTGTGCATTTGGCCTGTACAGTTACTGCCCTCATTTTGCAAACTGTGTCATTCTGTATTCTTCAGTGCACATCTGAAATAGTCTCAATTATTTGCCCTTTTGTGTAAAATTCATTTGTTATGGATAACTTTGAAAAATAATTGCATCAAGCATTTTACACTTTTTAATCTACATAAAGTCTTTCCTGAAGAAGTAAAAGGAAGAGGGAAGAAAATGCCCATGAATGTTCTACAAATCTCTTCTTAATGTTGTGTAGTGGATTCTTTGTATACGGTGACTCAAATCTGATGCTAGGTACTTTCAGAGGCAAGAGACCAGGCAGGGCAATTAACTACCAATGGCTGCAGACCCCACCCATGTTAACAGGAAGTGGGTCATGGCTCAGGTCATCCTAGATCATCTCAAATGACAATCTTGAAAATTTCTTATTCTGGAATGGTTTCAGACAAAGATCAAGACTATGGTCCTGTTGCTTGTCAAATAGGGAGAAACAAGGAAAGAAAAGTTTGTTCCACCTAGCAATTTGGGAAGGGATACAGTGTTTGACAGTGATGTGTTGCCACATGTTTAACAGCCTGGGGGGTGGTGTGTGGCTGATGAGAGGAGACAGCTTTTTGCATTTCCATGGTATAAATAATCCTACCACAGCCAATTTCAAGCTACCAACGTGATAGTAGCAAACTCTTAAAATTCCAAAAATTTAGCAAGCAGCTCTTGTGAGCTAATACAAGCCAACTCCAGCACACTACTGTAAATTCAGGGTAATCTTTTGGGATAGAAAAATGTAGATCAGGCCTGCAGTATCTGCCTTGAGCTCATCTGTATGTTCCCTCCAAAAAAGATGGAAATGCACAATAAAATTCAAGAAGGAAATTTCCTATTCACAATAAATGGTCCAAAAGACATTTTATCTTTGACTTTATAGCCACAGAAGCACTCTTTTTCACCAATAGAGAGACCAACTGTTGTCACCTTTGTTACTGTGGTTTACCCCTGGCTATAGAATGTTCTTCTTTTAAAATATGTAAATAGAACTGGGACTCTTTTAAAAGGTCTTTACATTTGCTGCTTCTTTTTATACCATTGAAACAAATAATGTATTCAAAGAAAGTTTTCAATCCTAGTTTGACTTATTTGGGGGCTTTAAGATGAATTAAAAATAAGAAAAATTACATAAAACCCAGTTTGTGTCATATGAATTACTTTAATAATGCTTTCTTTGTCATTTAAGTCTTCTGCCTCAATTTCCAACTCATTTCAGGATTTTGTTTTTAAATCCAAAATAAAAGGTTCTTTTTCTTTGACTCATATGAATATATCCTATGAACAGTGACGTCTTTACCATAATTTACACTCCAGATCAGCTCTGCTTTTTCCCCCAGACATTGTGCTCTGATGTGAAATGGAAAATATGGTCAGCTATTGAAGAAAGAGTTCGTCAGTAACTCGTAATGAATCTGAAATGTATAATATTAGGTATTTTGAAAATTAATCTTAGTGACTGACAAGTTGAAGAAGTTACATATAACTGCTTTGCAACACTTCATTTGTTCATAAGGATCCTTTGAACGTGTAAAAGATAGATATCATTTAGTATTTTTTACACTATAAGATGAAATGCTATAGTTTCATACTTGTATGATGTATATATTTTGTTTTAAATATATTGGCTTGGCTCCCAATAAGGTATATTGAAATCCAGTGTTTGATTGCCAGTTCTGACAATTAACAGCCTATGATCTTGAACAGGTCACTTAACTTCTCTAATTTTTCAGTTTCCTCACCTATAAAAGGTAACTTTTGTTAACAAATATGCATTTTTTTAATTGTTTTAGCAAATTGGAATGTGAGACGGAAAGGGCTAATCCTACCTACACATTTTTCATCCTTAAAGCAGAGCTTCCTGATAGAAATATAATGTGAGTCACAAGTGTAAGTCACTTATGTAATTTTAAATTTTCTAGTAGCTACATTAAAAAAAAAAGTAAAAAGGAACAAGTGTGAAATAAGTTTTAGTAATTTTATCTCATTACATCCAAAATATTAATCACTTCAGCATGTAGTCAGTTTAAAAATTGAGATATTCACATTTTTTTTTTCATACTAAAGTGTGTGAAGTCCAGAGTGTATTTTACACATACAGCACATCTCAATTCTGACTAGCCAGATTTCACAGGCTTAATGACTGGTAGCTAATGGCTACCTGAGTTGACAGCTCAGCTCTCTAGAATAGCTTTAATGCTTACCTTATGATATAAATATTACATTTATTATACAGTCACAGAAATTGATATGAGTTTCTTGCTAAACTTTTAACTCTCAATTAGTTTTAGTCCTGAACATACTGATAGTTGCTAAACCCAATATAATTTATTAGTTCTGTTTTTCCCTTTTTATTTCTGAAAGACTTGTCAGGACATTCTATAGGAAAATGAGGACCTGGCGGACTTAAATGTTACTCTTTTTGCTTATCAAAACACCCAGTTTTCAGCGGAGAATACTTGACACATTTGGGACTTTAAAATTAGGGAAGGTTTGGTTGGACAAAATTTGCCCATACGTATCTTCTTCCTGTTCCGTAAATGCCTCACATCTGATCTTAAAAGTCAATTTTGTTTAAGCTAAAGTAAGGCAAATGCTTTCCATGGTTACTATGAATCAAATGTGAGGGAACCCCTTTTAATATGAAATAATTAAGTTTAAGTCTGCCACCTTTTCCCCTGTGGAATTTGGCATTATCTCTTTTGTAATCTGAACATGCAAACAACACACGGACACTCCCTATCTGGGGAGCTGTGGAATTTCCCTGACCAACCCCAGGCAGGTTCCAGATAGCTCTCCCACCCCCAGGGGTTTAGAGTCTTCTGTCTCCTCAGACCCCAAACCTTTCTCCTTTCCCACTGGATTTTCTGAGTGCTTTGGGGAGATCTTCCAACCCTCTGAAACTGGTTGTTTCGGTTTGCTAAAGCTGGTGGAATGTAATATACTGGAAATGGGCTGGATTTTAGAATAGGGATTTATTAGTTTACAAATTTACAATTCTAAGATCATGAAAATGTCCTAATTAAGGCATCAATAGGATGATACCTTCTATGAAGAAAGGCCAGTGGCATCTGGGGTTCCTCTGTCACATGGGAAGGCACATGGCTGGCTCTGCTGAACCTTCTCTCCTGGGTCTCGTTGCTTTCAGCCTCTGGTTCCAGTGGCCTCCTCTCTGAGCTTTCTTGGGCTCTCTGTTAGCATCTCTGGGCTTTTCTCTTGAAGCTCTCTGGGTGTTTCTCTCTCTGAACTGTCTGGGCTTTTTCTGTCTTTTATCCTCATAAAGGACTCTAGTAAAGGATTAAGACCCACCTTGAGTTGAGTGGGTCACATCTCAATTGAAATAACCTAATCAAAAGGTCCCACCCACAATATGCCTGCCACCCATTGGAATGGATTAAAAGAACATGGCCTTTTCTGAAGTACATGAGAGCCTCCAGCCAGCACACTGGGTCATAGAGAGGTACTGTTGAGGTGGCAACAGGAGAATGCTCCTTTCCTTTGAATATGCCATCCCTTGGGGGAGAAGGTGGAGGGCCCGGACCAGCTCCAGAAGACCTGGTTGAGTCTGTTCAGGGTTTAATAAATCTGTTGATGCCTGATTTAGTTCAGAGGAGAAGTTCTGGGAATTCGCTCACCCCAAAGCAGTGCCTTCCCTCTCTGGAGGGTTCTGGAGCCCCTAGCATGGCTTCTTTTTTGTCCTTTCCTGTTGCCCATTGTCATTGTAAAACCTTCCAAACTGGGCTACAGGGGAAATTATAGCCGCTGCCTCTGCTCTGACTGCTAACCCACTTTCACTGGCTTGTTTACTTCCCATTATTTCTCATACCTACACAAATACTCCCTCCACCGACCTGATCAAACTCCAGCTTAGTAATAATAATAAATTGGGCAGCAATTGTTAAAACATTCCTCTCTTGCAGTAGAACAGGAGTTTTTAATCTAGGGTCCGTGGGCCACTCTGTACTCTCTCCTCCCCTATGCACTCTGGACCCCCCACCCCAATCCATTGATGTGTGATTTTGTTTGTGTATAAAAATATATACTGCTTTCATGAGACTTTCAACTTCTGTGTTCCAGAGAAGGTTATGAACCATTGGAATCTTGCTCCACCCCATGTCCTTCCACAGTAAAATTTTCATACATATATGCACCCCACAAAACCCCTATTCCCCTACACCTAATGGCTCAGGCAGGCTCCTCTCTCTCCTCCTCCTGCCTCTTTAGAACCTGGTGATCCTTTCCAGCATCTACCCCTCCTCCCTTTATTCTATCACCTAACTGGCTACTACATCTCTTTACTTGTAATGTTTTACCACTAGCATGGTGTATATCCCAAGCCTATTTGTTTTGTATGGGTGTGTGTGTGTGTTTTGCTTGTTCATGTATCTTGAATGACTCCAGTTCTCACTTTTAATTTTCAAAGCATGATCTTAAGCAGTTTTAACCTGAAAAATACATGGAACACATGGAGGAGAATTAGGGGTATGGTGGTGGTAGTGTGAAATTAATCAAATAAGAGGATGTTACATAATTAGAAGTCATTTTCCCTTTTGCTGTGATCTTCACTCAGTCTAACCTTAACTCCAATCCCTTTATTCACAGACTCCAGTTATTGAAGAGTGTTGACCCCCTCTGGGTTCCAAAATGAACTATTCCCCTTTGTTACCATTTCTTTTTAGCACATCATAGTGAAAAGTTCATCTTTGGGATGAAACAGATCCATATAAAATCCACGCTCCACCTTTACAGGCTAACCCCTGTGACTTTTCCTGAGTTTGTTTCCCACATTTTGAAAATGGGGAAATAATTTGATAGCAAATGTAAAAGCTTGTCTGTAGATCCTAGAATATAGTAATTATTCAGTAAATGTCTCATTCTCAGTCTATATTCCAGGTTTTAATCTTTATCACCTATACTTCCTCTCTTTTTAGTTATCTTTTTATTTACTTATTTTCCTTCTACGATCTTCATTTCATGAATCATTTTGTGCATTTTTTATGAGTGAATAATAAATGGTAAGATGATTGATTATAAGATTCTTTAGTGACTCTCTGGAGTCAGATAATTAAGTTAAAATAAAGCTTAATGTGTCTATAGTCTTGTAGTAGAAGAGTTGCATTTAAATATAAAATTATGATTTTTCCAAAAGTTTCTTAAGAAAGGCAAAGGATTGGCCAGAATCTGACATGTTGATTGTTAATGTTGGAAAGAAAGCAAAAGCTTGTTTCTAAATATTCTTCCAAATCAATTCATGTGGACCCTCAGCTGTGGTCATTGCCTTTTTAAATTCTATAAGCTAGACCCTGTAGTTAATTTGGAATTTCCTTGCACTCAGTTCTCCCTGACTTCCCTCATCGGGTAATCCTTACCCTTGTCCCTTTCCCTCTCAATTGCAACTCCTGTCGGATCTCATATGTGTGAATACACACACTTGGGATAAAGAAAAGAAAGGGAGAGAAAACACAAAACAAAACTTCAGAACTTCATAATATAATCAGAATAATTATAAAAGCTCATGATAATGTTTGTGGTGGCATTTTATTTTTATCTGCAAAAGATTAACTGATGATAACTTTTCCTAAGGGAGAGAAAAAATTAGAAAGCTAAGTGGGTTATCTTTGTCTTAATAGATGGTGTTAGGCCTTGCAGCATCTTGACTATCACAGCTGCCCTCCCCTCTCCCCTGCTCTCACTATTGCCTTTAAGAGATCATATCACACACAGTGGGCCTGACCTAGTCACATAAGCCCTTTAAAAGCATAGCGTTTTCTCCACTGGCCATAGAAGAGGGAGTGAGTAAGATTCTTCACACCTTTGCTAGCTTTAAGATGGAGTGGACTACATATCAAGGAATGTGGGTGGCCCCCAGAAACTGAGAGCAGCCCCCAGCTGGCAACCAGCAAGGAAATGGGAACAACTGCAAGGAACTGAATTTAGCCAACAAAAATGAACTTGGAAGTGGATTTTTCCCCATAGTCTCCATATAAGAACTCAGCTCAGACAATACCTTGATTTTAGCCTTGAGCTACCTTGAGCAGAGAACCCAGTCATACCATGCTGGAATCCTGCCCCACAGAAACTGAGATAATGAATTTCTGTTGCTTTAAGCCACTAAGTTTGTGGTAGTTCATTTTACAGAATGAATGAATGAATGAATGAATGAATGAATGAATGAATGAATAAATAAATAAGCAAGCAAGCAAACAGTTAAGGCTCTGAATTCTTTCTCAAATGGAGTCGACTTGTTAGTGTTGAAAGCCTCATTGAGACAATTATTAATCATCAAAAATAGGATTGAATGTCTCCACTTTGCCAGGCCCTGTGCTGGATGCTGCTCATAAATCACTAAGGCACAGCTTCTATCTAAGGGTAGAGAACAGGTGCACAGACAAATGTAATAATACAATGTGGTAAATGTATAGAAGAGTGTGTCTTATGGACTATAAGTACAGTGCAAAGTATGGTTGCGTTTACTTAAGTGAACTGAAGAAGCCTTCTTGTCACCAAAGGGTACTGATCCATATTCCCAGTTATTGTACTTCAGGAATCCCTTTGAAAACAATAATTCAAAATTAACAAAAGAATGTGAGTTAAAGGAATCAAGGAGTTAAAAAAATTTTAATGTCATTTAAAAAGATGTGGTATGTGTACTTATATTTGTTGGTTTGCCTTTCAAATTTCTCTTGAAAAGGAAAAGAAAGAAACTAACCCTTGTTGCCTTTTGTTATAGTTTCAAAGAAGAAGACCCACAATTATCTGAAAAGACTATTAAAAATAACCCTCCCTTTTCAACTATATGTCCGTGAGGCTGGATTTCTTCATACATTTCAACCAAAAACAACCTAGTACAATGGAGTGGATGCAGAAGCAGATATAAGAATGCAGCTGTCTTTTACTAAACCAGACACTAAGGAGAGTTGCAAACATGTAAAACAGTTCCACTCTTCTCATGAAATATTTTGTTTGGAAAATAGTCACTTTTTCTTAAAACATGTTCTTTATGTTAAGCTGCTAGTGGATTTAGTGTTTCATTTTTAAATGAATTAGTAAATATTTTTAAATTTCTCATTTTAAATTTTAATATAAATAACTTTTAATATAAATATTGATAAATCAACCCACATAAACTAAAGCTCATTGGGCTCTTCCGTAATGTTTTAGAGTGTAAAGGTGCCCTAAGTCCAAAAGTTTGAGACTGGCTGTTGTAAGAGATTTTTAAAATGGGTCGACATAGATTGTATTATAATCTCACAGAGGAAATAAAGCAAGCACATAGAAAACGTGTGTGTATATGCATGCCACAGCAAAGTCTAGGCCAGAGTGTTACAAATTATGTAAGGTTCGAAGTGGAGTGCCATTTATGATGAGTCCCGGACGAAAGATGGGATGGGTTTCATCAAGCAGTATGGGAGGAAGGCTCTTGGGTCGGAGATGTAGATTAAAGGTATGGTGGTAGAATAGGGAAAAGAGAAGATAGGGAATTCAGCTGAACGAAAGTTTAATTCTAAATTTTATAACTTGCTGTGTCTTACAAATGAGCGACTCAAACTTTTGGAGCAGAGTAATTAACCTACTGGTCCTTTCTTCTTTTCTTTATCTACTTCACAAATATTTGTTGAGCACAGGTTATATGCCAGGACCTGAATTAGATGTTTTATTTGCATCACCCAATAATCCTCACCCTAATCCTGTGAGGTATTATTATACCCATTTAGATAAGAGGAAACTGAGATTCCAAGAAATGAAGTGAACTACCCCATACACTTAAATATTAAACTATGCTATTATTCATCTCATCCAGTTGGCAACTAGAGGCAATCACATGTGTCTTTGATTCCTTGGGAATACAAGCCATAGACTTCAGAGTCTCCTGGTTTGGGTTCAGATATGAACTCTGCTACTTAGCTACTTATGTGACCCTCTCAGAACCTCGGTTTTCTTCTCTGTGTAACAGAAATCATTGTACCTAATTTAGGGGTGGTTTCAGGATTAAATGATGTAATGTGTAGAAATTACCTGCCTTAGCCCAAAGTGGGTGCACCAAAGCTGCTGCATCACAGCTAGCAGTAGGTCTTAGATTCAAAAGCCACATTGGGCCTGGATCTGGTGTGTGTGACTTTGGTGACTCTAAGGAAGGTTTTCCAGTACTTAGTGTTATTATTGAGGTCTAGTTGATACAAGGATCAATTTATCCAGGAAGCTGGGGGAAAAAGAATCATTGTATCTTTCTGGAGTACTTTAAATCTGCTTGTTCCTGTTAATGAGAAGACTAGAAACTCAGATTCTCAGAAGAGAAGGAAGGCACAGTATTAAATTTCATGTTTTCTATTTCACGTACCAGACTTCTTGAGTTTAGTAAAATGTAAAGTGCTACGGTAAGAATTGAGGCCAGATGAAATTCCTCCTCTCAATAAGTCAGTGAAGTGTTGAAATTCCCCTGGATTCAGTTATCACCAGGAGGACTACTGGTAAAAATGCACAGCCAATTGGAATGGAACTCAAGACCTTTATGCACAGCCAGATCTTGTGCTTTGGGTCTAGTTGGAATCTGGAGATGTGCAAAATGGGGACTAGTGAGCCTGTCAGCAAGTATCTTCCCTAATTACTCCACTTTCCAGCAGCCCCACAGCCTTAGCCAGTAGGGATTTGGGCCACTTTTTAGCCCTTCCCAGAACCACATCCTCTGGAGACTGACAACTTTCACAACAACTTGATTTATTGCCAGTGGCGAGTGGCTCATTTCTGGGAATGCTGCTTTGGAGGTGGCTGTCAGGATCCCTAAGTGGCACCCATTTGGTGCCCACAGTAGGTGTGGGTTTTATAGGCTGTGATGCCAAAGAGGTCCTTACCTGCAGGGACCAGCCTGGATGGCAGCCAAGCAGGCTTCCTTGGAATATTTTCCAGTCCTGGAGAGAAAGGCAGCAGTTGAGTCTCTGTAGCTCTAACCACTTCTACTGAAATGCTTTCTTGTCTTGTGTGATCCCTGTGCCTGGGACAAAGACCACACAGTCATTTCATGGATGTCACTTACTGTCAGGTGTGGCCCAGATGGTCAGCTTGATGTCCAAGGTTTTATAAACTTGGCTCTTTAGAAAGACAGCATGGTACAGTGGTAAAGAACATGGCCTCTAGAGCCAGGCTTTCTGAGTTTGAGTCCTGGCTTTGCCATGTATTAGGTGCGTGCCCTTAGGAAAGTCACCGAATTTCTCTGTGCCTCAGTTTCTTTACCTGCATCAAAGGTTATTGTGAGGATAAAGTGCTTAGCACACACTAAGCACTTGGCAGGTGCAGGCTGTTGTAATTATATGTGCTCTGTGGGTAGGATGGCCCAATTGTGGTTTTTCAAGTTTAGGAAAGGATCGCAGCCTTCATGTTGAATACCACGCATGAGCATTGAATGCAGGTAGAAGCGCTGTCTTCTAGAGTCCACCCTTGATATTTTCTACCCCTGTCCCAGTACCTGCTCCCTTTCCAACTTCATAGTTCACCTGACCAGTATACTGCCTGAAATAAAATAATGTGTATTTGGAATTAGAAGCACAGGGTTTGAGACTTGGCCCAGCCTCTTAACACTGTGTGAACTCGAACAAGTTACAGAACCTATTTGAGCAGGAGTGGAGCATTTAGAATGATTTACGGCTGCCAGGTATCTCATAAAAATGGTGTAATTATGCATCCTACCAGGTTTTCCGGAACAATAAAACAAAGGATACACTTTGGGAATATGTGATGATTCTCCATTGGTAGCTAAGACTTACCTGGCTGTACCTATGAATGAAAAGGAATCAAAGCAACTTTTACAGTGAGCTGTATAGTGGGAAAAGTACAGGAGACTTGGGTTCTGTTAAATGAGGTGCTGTGTACACAGAGTACCCAGCATGGAGCAAGATCCAAAAGGATTGAATGTGTCTACCTCTCAGTTCCACTATGTCAGGCAGTTTGGGGACTCGATTCCCACTGTATTCCCAGTGACCCTGCATTATGGAGTTGTATAGTGAGTTAGTGAATGAGACTGTATTACAATTGCCGACCATCAACCTGGCTTGAACACCCATTCCCTGGTGACCTCTGTCCCTCAGCTTCCTGTCTTATAAAATAAGGATCTGGGACTAAATGGACTTTAGGGTTCTTATAGCTTTAGCATGATGTGAATGCATATATATTAGATACTCACACTATCCTGTCACCCAGGTTAATTTTCTTTTTAGTACTTGACACTATCTCTTCTGATTTTGCTTCTGATTTTGCTCTTTTTTAAAAAAATACATTTGTTCTTTCTCCCCCATGCCTGCCATCCCCACTTCCAAGCTCCTAGCACGTAAGATACATGAGGATTGGGCCCTTGTCTGTGTTAGTCAATGGTGCCTAGAATAGTGCTTGGCACATTTTAGGTGTTTGTTACACATACGCATACAGATACATGTATAACTATGCCTCGTAATGTGGTTACATAAATTTGTCTATAGAGACTTAGGTAGACGGTTGATTATTTCCCCTTTTGCCACCTATTCCTCACCCCCAAAATATACCATTGTTGTTTGGGGATTGGAAGAATAGCAGTAAGAGTGGCTGTACTGTCTGCCTTAAAACTTAACCTAAGTAGCGGTGCCAGGGTTCTCAGCTTGTGTGTGCAAATAGGATTCAGGGACAGTCCTGATGTCAGAGGAAGCCCACACATTTAGGGCTTGGGACACTACTGAGGTGGACATTTGCTAAGTATCTGTGGTGTAGGTTGGAACCGACTTTGTTCCACTTATGTACATGGTGGAGATTGTCAACAGGAGGCAAAATATAACCCTTAGGATTCTGCTCATACATATTACTGAGATTTCATACTGGTTTTATTATTTGGCCACAAAAATGGACATAATCCTTGTTGGCTTTAACACACATACTAGTACTGCCTTCACTACCCATCTTGGAAAATTTAAGACAAGGCCAGGGCTTAAATTAAAATCCTCAGCTTCTTATCTCCTTGCCACAGGAAAGCAAATCTGTGTTGAAAACCGTAAAATTAAGAGGAGAGCAAGGATAGCATAATTTAGCAAAAATTCATGGCACTAGATTCTGAGCTATTTGACTGGAGGGATAGGTCAGACATTAAGGAGATGCTGCCTGCTAATGCGAGTTCCTTAAGGTGGTGTTAGGGAAAAAAGGAAGGCATGCAAAATGTATATATTTCCAAATTTCTTCTCTGCTTATTATAACTACCTAAGAAATTGTCTTTGTAGATTGTTTGACAATTACGCTTCTTATGAGACTTCTGAAATGAAACTCAAAGCAACTATTCTAAATATTCATTTGAATATATTCATTGTAGCATTTAAGTGCTGAGATTTTTGTTTCCATTTTAAAAGGGTTTATAATATTAATGTCTTCCTATCCTCCCCTACCCCCATCCCCGCAGCCTTCTAAATTCCTTTATTTAAGAAGCTCATTCTGTATATTTGGCAGACTGCATCATTAATACTTGAAAAGCATCAAAACGCTTTTTAAGATTTTACACAGTTATGTGCATAGATGTCTGTGCTGAGGTATAGAGAGAAAATTTGTGTGGCTTTGATAATAGTGTTCTATTTAATAAATGCCAAGAGCTGCTTGGACTTTGCAGGTTGTGCCATTAGAAAAGAGCTGATAATTATAAAATAGGGAAAAGCTAGTATGGAAATTATGTCATTGTCTAAAAAAGTGATTTTTTTCTCCCTTGCCTTTTTTTGTCCTAAGTTCCTTTTGGGTAGAGGTTGTAATGATAGGGTGTATAAAGAATTAGGTATTACTAGCTGTAAAGAGAATTAAGTATTAACTAAGATAATTGTTCCTAATTTTCCTGAGGATAGTCTTCCCGTTGGAGCCACATATGTTTTACACCTGATTTGGAAAAAACATCAAATGCAAAATTAGTGTGTCATAGGTGCAGCCACCACACCCGAATGTGTTACCAGCACCCTCTTAGCCATGGAAGATGCATACTGTTTGCACTGTGAGTGTTCTTATTGTACAGTTTTTCAGGTACTTTCTCAATTTTTTATTTTTTGTATAGTGGGGTGTTTGTTTCTGGAGAAACCGATTTCATCCACATTTTAGTGTATAGTATGGAAATTCTCACTAATTCAAACTAATCATGGTGAAGGTGTGCCTGAACTAGTGAATTAAATATTCACAATTCCTTATAGTCTATTTTCCTTAAATTCACAAATTACTTATTACTGTATTGTTTCTAAATAGAGATCTTTCTGAGACTGCTTCAGTTAATAAATGAGTTTAAAATTAGGAACATCTTTTGCATATATATAATTGTGTTGAACTTCCTTTTCTTTCTGTGTGTGAATTTCTTTAAAAGGATCCTCTTAAATTAGGTTGAAACTGCAAGAATCTTGTTTATATTATTGATTTATTTAGCAAGTATGTTCTTGAAAAAATAATCTTCATCTTAACCCAATCCAGGGATCACAGATTCCAATTCAATGAAGTCTAAATAAATAACCTGAATTTTTAAAATGTGTCACTGTTTTGTAGTTTTAGACTTCCAAGTTAAATAATAGAAGTTATTTTTGAACAAGTATAAGACATATAAATATGTTATAAAATATAAAAATCTTAATTTAAATCTTATATTGCAGTTTTAACCTAATTTAAGAGGATCATTAAAACAAACAGTTAAACTCAAGATTGGAAATTGCCTTTCATCAATTTAAGACTTCTAGAAAGACCCAGAAGCTGAACTAAGTAGGGGCTAAAACATAATGGATAGTCATGTCTAGTTGACAAAACTGTAAAACATGAAAAAAATGGTGTAAAATGGTATAGAATTATGAATTCATGAATTAAGGTGACACCAGCACAACAAATTTATGTTTATTGGGTTATTTAAAAGTTTGCCCTTCTTTGTATATGGGAACTCTGTATTTCATGCCTGATTTTTCTATAAACAACTTATCTAATTAAAAAAAACTTTTTTAAACAAAAAACTTTGTCCCTCACATTGGCAATTATTCATTTGCTTGTTCACTGAACAATTTTTTCAAGTGCCTTTTTTATACCAGACATATTTAATGAATAAACAACTTATAACAAGTTCATAACCTTTGCTCGAGTTATTCTTTGTCAAACTTAACCTGAGGAGATAATCCAAAAAGGAGTGTAAACATTTATGTACGGAGATTCACATCACATGGAATAATAGTGAACCACCTAAATCTCTATAGGGGCACTGGTTAAATAACTGATAGCTTGTTAGTATAGTGAAATATTCACTATTTGAAGAATATTTAATATGGAAAAATTCTGGAGATCTAAATAAGTACAGCCAGTGATTTCAGTTGTCAAGGCCCAGAGACAATTGCTGGGTTATGCTCATGGCCACTTACTGCTATTGTGTGACTTGTACTGTGGAAGAGGAAACAAGAGCTGGGCCTCTGTATTAACTGTTGACTTTGTTTATTTGCAGTCAAATAAAGTGCCCGTGGTGCAGCCATCCCATGCAGTCCATCCTCTCACCCCCCTTATCACCTACAGCGATGAGCACTTTTCTCCAGGATCACACCCATCGCACATCCCGTCAGATGTCAACTCCAAACAAGGTGAGAGCACCTCCCTTCCAAGTCCCCTCAGTCAGCACCCCCTGTGGTGCCATAGTGACCCTACAGGTGGTCTCTGCCCCTCATCGCTGGGTGAATCAAAATACATTTGTAGTGGGGCAGGAGTAAATTTATTTGACAATCATTTGTTATAAACCCACAAGAATTTGTTGTTGCTGCTTTTATTTTGTAGGATTACAAAAAAAAAAGAGAAAAGAAAAGCATAGGAGAGTAATTTTCAAAATGAAAGCTTTGAAAATCTGTGATCCACAATATGAAACAATTATTGTGCAGATATACTAAATGTTCAGTCTTCAGTGCTCCTGAAGTATTTATTTACGTCAGCATGTGCAAGGTGTTGATGGTAGTGTAAAAAAACATTAGAAAGTGGCAAAATAGGAGATTGTTATTTCAAATGTTGTCTTTCTGAGCCTTCTGTGATATCTTTGGTTATTTGATGTTATAATAAAGTATGGAACCATCTCTGTTGAATGTTAGAGCAACGTGAATCCTATTTTGCTCCTCTACATTGGTACCAAGTTCTCCGTCTAGTTCATTTACAGAAAAACATGCAGCATAAGGTCTGAAAATAAAAATGCCTAGTTTCTGCTTTATGTGTGAGGATATGGGCGGGTTGTAGGGCACAGAGAGAGCTCTTTTTTCCGTGCCGCCTTGTTGCCCATCTGCTTAAGGGCAAACTTAGAAGATGAATTTGTTCCAAGGTTGAGCTTTGCTGTTTCTATGCACTTGTACACTTGTACCTCACCAGGATCTTTGGAAGTTCAAAGGAAGAGATCCTATAAAACCACATGAAGGCAGAGATTATTAAGGTGTAAATTTTGCCGTCTCCTGCATTTCACCCTTTTGTCCAGCCCTATCTGTGACTTAAAATGGGCAAAAAAAAATTTAGTAAGCCTATGAAAAAAGGCAGGTCCAGAGAATGGGTATTTTTTGTTCTATTAATAACACTTCTACGTTAAATACTTAGCTCCCTCCATTGTTCAAATGGAAATTTTCTTTGAGGACTTAGTTGCTATTGGATTGGACTTGAGTGGAGCCCAATTATCTGTACTCAGAGAAGGTGAAATCACCTAGGCAGTCACTTCCAGGTTTGCATCTGTTTTATTTCCTCATTCTAAGTCTTTCCCACACTCTGCTTCCTTTCATCGAGGGTCTCCAAAGAATGAGAAATATCAAATAGACAAGTGTGTGGATATATGGTTTGAAAGGGGACTTAGGGGTCTTAGGAAGAAGGCTGAGTATGAGAGAGGGTATCAAGAATATGATCTTGGTCATAGTGAGTTTGAGGTGCCTTTGAGATCCAAGAGGGGGCAGGAGGTCGGCAATTTAAACATAGGAGTCACAATCTCAGACCAGGGTTTGAGCTAGAGATACACATCTGGGAACCATAAAGATGTATATGATAGGTAAGCATAGTTGTAAAAGCCTCAAACAATTAGCAAAAAGAATCCAGTGTTGTATTTTATTTATTTTTAAACTTTTTAACTTATGTAACTGGCAATTATGTCATGCTTACACTATCTTAAGGCCCTGTTCTAAACATTTTACAAACATTAACTTATTTTTAAAATAACACATTGTGCAACTAGTTTTTTTCTCAAAAATTCTAGAACTTAATGGGAGTGGCCTGAAGTTGTCTGCTTGCAGTTTCTTTGAAATCTTTATTTTGTTTTAAAAATGTGTGTGATTTTCCCTTCAACCCCTTACACTATTTGTGCTTGTTTTAATATAAAGATCTTGTTTTTAATTGCATGTTTGTTCTGGGCTTCATGTATCTCATTACCGTGTACCTCTGTGGATATGTAAACTTCGGTTTGCAAAGCAGTAATTTACATGATTTTGAGTTCATGTAATTCTATGGAGTATATTCATCATCAAAATAATAATAATAATAATAATAAAGTAAAAAGCCTGCTAGGTAGGCTTCTTGTTTTTACTCTCTCTCTCCTTTTGCCTGCCTTTTGGATATGTGATGTTGCTCAAGTGGTTAGAGCATGAAGGTACTGAGGTCAGAGTTGCTGATTTCAAAGTTCTTCTAGGCTGGTTAGATTCCTCTGGAGGGAAAACAAATAAAAGAGTATCATGCCCACAATCCAACTCTTGATAGAACTATCCACTAAACGTAAACTGTCAGCAGAATCCATTCTCATTTGTGGAAAAATAGCTTTAAGTTAATTTTCTATTAGGAAGCATATTAGTTTTCTCCCTTCTCTCTCTCCCTCTCTCTCTCTCTCTCTCTCTCTCTCTGTGTGTGTGTTGGTGTGTAGGAAAGAGAAAGGAAGCTGATGCCAATCAGTTTTTCCTACTCACTATCAGTCTGGTGGAAATGTTAAAAGGAAAGGGCTTTTAGGAGATACTGGGTTTAAGTACCTGTTTATATCTTTGTGTTATCCATTTAATCCTTATATGTAATATAACAAACACTTGCATGACACTTCCTGTGTACTGAGCACTGTTGTGTTTAACATATATTAATGCATTTATTTCTTATAACAATCCTACTCTGTTTTTATTATGATTTTACGAAACAATTATGTAACTTCCTCAGCTACATATAGCTTAGGGATTGGCAGAGTGCTATACAAACCTATACAGTATGACTCCTGAACCGTTTCATTTATATTTATAGAAATTACCATAAAAGTTTTAAAATCTTTAACACTGTTTTAATGTTGAGTGTAGCCTCTGGCCCATAGTAGGTGTTTAATAACTACTCACTGAGTAAATGATGGAAATGTGTCTTCAGTAACAGAGCAGTTGGTAGAGAGGCATATGCTTCTAGGAATCCTTGAGAACATCTTAAAACAACAATGAAATATTTAGAAAACCCAGCTCCATTGTCTGCTCGCTTAATAACCTAAGCTGCATCATATACTTGCTCTAAAATAATTGATAATATTAACCTGGGTCAGTTTTAATACCATTTTATTTCACATGTTCATTTGTTAAGTTGTTCGGAAATATTTACTGAGAGCCTCTCTTGCAGATAGGAGGCTTTGATACGCAGATTGGTAAAACGTAGACTTTTTTCCCAAGCAGTGTGTAAGCTCAGGCAGGAAATCATTTGCAAATGAAACAAAAACAAAATGATGACCATCCCAAGTAACATGTTTAAAGTGCAAATAAAATGTCACAGGGCTCGGTTGAGCCCTCTACCATAAGTTTTATCCTTGGGAAGACGGTTGCTGCAAAGGAGAGGCTAGGCCTCCCTGTATTTGTGCCTAAGAGTCTCCTCCTGAATGCCTCTTTGTTGCTCAGATGTGGCCCTCTCTCTCTGGCTAAGCCAACTTGAAAGGTGAAATCACTGCCCTCCCCCCTACGTGGGATCAGACACCCAGGGAAGTGAATCTCCCTGGCAACGTGGAATATGACTCCCGGGGAGGAATGTAGACCCGGCATCGTGGGATGGAGAACATCTTCTTGACCAAAAGGGGGATGTGAAAGGAAATGAAATAAGCTTCAGTGGCAGAGAGATTCCAAAACGAGCCGAGAGATCACTCTGGTGGGCACTCTTACGCACACTTTAGACAACCTTTTTTAGGTTCTAAAGAATTGGGGTAGCTGGTGGTGGATACCTGAAACTATTAAACTACAACCCAGAACCCATGAATCTCGAAGACAGTTGTATAAAAATGTAGCTTATGAGGGGTGACAATGGGATTGGGAAAGCCATAAGGACCACACTCCCCTTTGTCTAGTTTATGGATGGATGTGTAGAAAAGTAGGGGAAGGAAACAAACAGACAAAGGTACCCAGTGTTCTTTTTTACTTCAATTGCTCTTTTTCACTCTAATTATTATTCTTGTTATTTTTGTGTGTGTGCTAATGAAGGTGTCAGGGATTGATTTAGGTGATGAATGTACAACTATGTAATGGTACTGTAAACAATCGAAAGTACAATTTGTTTTGTATGACTGCGTGGTATGTGAATATATCTCAATAAAATGATGATAAAAAAAAATGTCATAGGGCTCAAAGGAGAAAGATTTTTCAGAGATATAGTAGAGAAAATTCCATGAGGTAGGAGCATTTGAATAGAATTTTAGTAGATATAGTCAAATTAAATACTCCAAGTAGGATGTGGCAGTAGAGGCTAGGTATATGTTATTCCCTCCATCCTCCTTTTAACAGAAAACACAAATCCATCTAGTTTGTGTTTTTTGTTCTGTTGATTCACTCCTACCAAATGCTCTGTTCTAAGCACATTTAGAATGTGGTCTAGAGCAGAGAGCAAGGTTTTTATACCCATCTGCTTAAAGATGCGCATTGTGATTGCAAGTGAATTTCCTGTCTGCGTCCCAGTGATAGAACTACTATACTAAAACGTTTCTCATGTACCTGAACGGTCACCTAACCTCTCTAGACCTTCATTTCCATATCTGTAAAATAAATAGATAAAAGTAGATAATTCAGTAGTCTATGACTTCTAACCAAGATTTTCATGTTAATATAATAAAAAGTTCAAATTTCCACTGAGTTTCTGAAGTTTTTCTGAGCTGGTCTGTTTTTTCTTTTCAAACCTGAGTAATCTCCCTGCAGACTCGAGTTTTGGGGGGAGTGGGGGCTGTATCTGAATCTCAGGGTGAAGGACAGGATGCAGCAAGGTGGGAAGGTGATAGATGATTCTGAAATGTCAGGAGTCACCTCTGTAATTTTGACTCATATTAGGGGCACCACCTACCTCCAGAACCTCTCCAGACCCAAGAAAAATTTGCAGGATAATGAAATTTGGGAAATACTGTTTGTTCTAGCAGGAAAGAAGAAAAGAGATTTGACCATGTTCTTTTAAAAACAGCAACACATGAGCTGATCTTATGTACACTCTCTGTTGCAAGAGTAATGAGACAAAAGACTTTTCTCTTTACCATCTTTTTTCTCTCAGAGCTGGGAAATAGTTTGTTTAACATCAAAGTCAAATTAACATCAACTCTGAAGTAAACACTTCTTAAAGCATTCCCATTTGTTCAAGGCCTTCGATACCTTTTAAGATCCAAATGAAATCCGGAGGCATATTTAAATAGTAAAAAAGCAGAATGTTTGAAGAGCATTTTTCGTGCGCCCACCGAATTTCACACACCAGCCAAGGTATTTACAACCACTGAATGCATATTCTGGGTGTTGAGCCTTGGAATGTGTGTTTATACATGGTCTTTAAAAACCATGATTAGCTGTTTAAAGACACTTTTGTGGCTTCTTTCTATTAGAGTGACTTGACCCCTAATACATTAAATCTGAATCTTGATGTTTTACATGCTGTGCATTTGTCTTTTCTTTCTCCACCTTGTTTATACCTTTACCACCTTGTTTATACCTTTGTAAGGTATAAACAAAAGGGCATCAAGGGACTAGGACTAGGTATAATATTTAGGTGGTTTTTACCGCTATAGGGCAGTGTACTCCAGGGAGTGTGAGCTTAAGAAACAATTTGGTGGCACTCTTATTTTCTGTGGAATACAGCTAATCCAGAGCAGCTTGACCTTGAGCCCAGAGGACTCAACTTGATGAAGTGCTTAGTTAGAGCGGAAGTGGCAGACAGAGATCAAATGAATCATATCAAGTGTGACCATGATGGGGCTGAAGATGTTTCCTAATTAATCCTTGATCCTCTGAGGTATCACATTTCCCAAACCTGTGTGTCCATAAAGGAACAAAAGAAAACATGAAAGTGGCAATTTACCTAATCCTTGAGCCACCACGGCAGGCTGTCTGCTTACAAAGAGCTGTCATTTTACATGCTACACAAAACAATCATCTACCATTTTCTCAACCAAAGTAAAATAATGAGGACAAAATAAATATTTTGAAAATCTGCTTTAGTGACTGTTTTACTAGCAGCATATTTACTCTTTTCTAGTTCTTCAAGATGTACTATCCTAAAACTTGTTTTCTCAAATCTTGGAGGAAAAGCTGTTAAACTGACTTCTGTTACATGGATCTGATGAATAAATAGTTTCACTCTAAACCCTAAGTATTAATGGTGTAAAGCATCTTACTGCTTTTTTTTTATTTATTTATTTATTTATTTTTTATTGCTCCCAAGGTCAAATGTCCTATGAATCTGAACAATATCCTTTTCCTTTGTTCTTTTTAACAGGCATGTCCAGACATCCTCCAGCCCCTGACATCCCCACCTTTTATCCCCTGTCTCCGGGTGGTGTTGGACAGATTACCCCACCTCTTGGCTGGTAAGATACTTCCTGCAATCTTCAGCTATGCATTTGTACACATTTTCTTCTACTTTCCACCCACAGAAATTGGCTTTGTGAGTGGTAAAACTTGTGTAGTTGAAGAAATTTCACATTAGCAAGCAAGGGCCTAACGTTATTTCATTTTAATCTAAAAGATTAAAACATACAGATTTTGAAATGGATTGAATTAGTTTGCTAATATATATAGAAAATGTGCAGAATTTGCTTTAAGTATAGTTTTATGGATTCAGTTTGTGTTTTTCGGCCTTTGCTGTGCTTTTACAAAGTTATCACTGTGTTTTCTATTATAGCTTTTAATGAACAACTTGTGTTTTTGAAACATAAACTTGGACATGTTAAATGTCTACCTTTTCTTATAAATGGGCAAGGAGGAAAATGAGAAACATCTAACTAAAGAGAAATTTAGAAATATAGAAATATCTTTTGAATTTTAAGAAAGTGAGTGACCAGTTTAAGCCTCAGAGGCACGAAAAACTGATATTTGAGCTTTCTTTTTCTTTGCACTCCAAATGCTAATGCTTTTTATTTTGTTGGTGTTTGTTTCTTAAAAAAATTCTTACTGCTGCCCTTTAAAAATTTTAATTCTAAAGGTATAGGAAAGGAAATGTATTTTGGAAAGAAATAGAATCACTATTTAGAGTAGGCCTGTTTTTTATCATTTTATTAGCAAAAACCTTACTTCTCCCACTCCATCCCTTCCCCACTCCTTTCCTTCTCCACCTCTCACTTCATGGAAAACAGTGCTTCGACCTGAGCAAACGTTTCTCTCCTTTGTCCATTTGGGTCTCCATCCCCAGAGCCATCATTGCCCCAGTCTCCCTACCCTCGTATCCTTACATTATCCAGTTTCTTCAGCAAGGAGGGGCATCCCGACATGGAAATTCCAGCTTTCTCTCTATCTTTCAAAGCATTAAATCTCCCAGTCAATAACTCTGCTTGGATTTGATTGATTATGCAATACACTTTCAAATCTAGATCAATTATTCTGTCTGAATTTAGCTACTTAGCGGCAATAATCCCGTGCTGCGTTACATCAGTGGCAGCTGGAAATAAAGGCCATGTAAATGGAAAGTGTGTGATGTGGAAAGAACAGAGGGAATGATGAAATTCTCAGGGTGCGGAGAAGATAATTCCAGTGAATTGTTTTTTGTTTTTTGACTCTTAACAGGGGAATATGGGGGTGGGTTGGGAGTGGGGGGGAGTGCAGTGTGTTAAAAATTTGCTCATTTTGCTATAAATATAAACTTTCATTTCCTTTTATTCTTCCCTTCCCTGAAATTCTTGAAGATTCTGATAAAGAATTCACTAAGCTCCTCCTTTGAAAAGAATATTTCGTGATTCTCAGGGTTTCACTGTGTTCAGTAAACATTTATTAAGTGCCTACTTTGTTCAAAACATTGCAGCAGGCATTAAGGGGGTTTGGAAAGGGGTGGGGATAAAAAACAAATAATACATGGACTGGTTTACTTTTAAAGTTGAGGGGGGAGGGATTTCTTCAAGGCAAATGATGCTTTGATGGGGTTGAGGGTAAGGAAGGGAAACAGTTCTATAATTGAAGAAATTCTGTAATACTCCCCCAGCATTCTCTATGAATGCCTTCCTCTTCTCCCCTCATCAAATTCTTACTGCTGGTTGGTAACTCGTGCTCTCTCATTGATGGGTTCCTTTCTTCTGTGACCTCAGGCAAGGTCAGCCTGTATATCCCATCACGGGTGGATTCAGGCAACCCTACCCATCCTCACTGTCAGTCGACACTTCCATGTCCAGGTAGGTGGAGGTGGAGCCTGGGGGCACCGGAGGACAAGTTGCTCTTTCTTTCTCTGCTTGCATCTCGTGCACCTCTGCTTGCCTCTTGGTTGGCTAGGAGGGTGCATAACTCAACCCCATGTCTGTCTGTGCAGTGTGCCTGGCTCCCACACTAGGTATCCTAGAGATTCCTGGAGAGGAGCCATTTGCTGTGCCCCACAGGACCAACCACACCTGTCCGTGAACCAACTTGCCCACACTAGGAAACACTGCCTCCAAAAGAATTCAGTGCCACCCGGCTGCGAGATGGAAAATGGCCCCAGAGTGGACATTATATAATAAGCGCTTGTTTGATTCAAAAGGTGCTGGGGCGAGCTGAGACTGGTTTGGTCTGAGTTCTGTAATCTGCTTCCTTTGGGGAAAGTGGGACCAGTTTAACACAACAGTGGTTGAAGACGCCCAAATAGTCTGGAGCCTTCCCGGACCAAGGCTGTTGGAGGAGGAAGAACAGTGTTTACAAGCTGTCAGGCCATCCGGGGTGTCCCACCTAGTGTGCGAATCAGGCCCTGTGTGGACATAGTGCAAGCAGCGCTCTGTGAGGCCTGCCCTGCCATACCCTGAGGCTGCGCTGTGTGATGCTTTTGCTTCTGGAAAGGATGGCTTCTGTGCTTGATGTACACGCACATTTGTGGTGTATCATCTGTGTGTTCAATGTGGCTTTTTAAAGGGAGCTAGCGATACTGTGCCAAAAGTCAAAACTGTTGGGTTATTAACTGGTTGTGAATCTTTACTTTTTATATAGGTATGAAATTCCTGGTTTCCGTGGTGAATTACAGCTTTGAAAAATATATATATATATCATTTGTCCAGTGAATTGTAAATCTAGCTGGGGGAAGGGAAGGGGAATTAAAATCCTTACCCCTGAATGTATTTTTTTTATACTTATTTTTAACATTGTAAGAACTATCTGATGACACCATTTTCTCACTGGGAAATAACCAACATCATATATTTTTGCAAACAGTACATTTACCAAAGAATCATTATTTGTTCAGCTAACTGTATTTTTACCATGCCTCCTTAATTTTTAAATATTTGAATTGGAAATATTGCATATTCAAGCAGCATCCTTCCCAGCTGAAAGAATTAATTGTATAGGCCGTGGTGAAAGACTGAGAATGTTGTTCCTATTGAATTAAATGTTTACTTTAAAAAACAACAGTCTGAAAAGGAAAAATTTCTAACGCCATCTCCAAATTTGTCCAGAACACTTGTTGAAAGCACTGTCTTTATTTTTTCTTGCATGGCAGTTTCCCTCCTTTGTGCTGGCTGGTGGTGGATAGTTTGATTCCTTTTATTCTCTGCAAGAATACCCAGCAAATAGTAGTTGTGTTTAGGTGTGCTGTTTTACCATGCAACCTTCCATCTAATTAAATCTTTCCGTTTAATTCAGTTATCAGTTTTCCATAAGGCTAGAACTCTCAAACGTGACTTTCCTTCTGTATAGAAAATTATTTTGGATGATTTTCATCCAAAAACTTGATGAAATGAGGAACTGAAAAAAAAACTTCCTTTCCCATCTTTTCTCAATTGTTCCTTCTCATATTAATGAAGAAGCCAACAATATGAGAAAATTCTTAATGTGATGGTTTGCTTACGAACGTAGGCAGAGATTTTCAAATGTGCTGTCTTTAGCTTCCAATTGAAAATTATATAAAAAGCTAAATCTTGATAAAGTGTTACATTTCCAGTAATTGCTCTTATTGAAACACTCATTTGAAAACTGCTCTGCAAGAAAGGTGATTCCCTTTTTTTTTTTTTTAAATTCAGTGACCTAGAGCCTTCCCAGGAAAATGCCAGATTGTACTACTAGCTTGAGAAAAGTCCTCTTATACAGGGCATAAAAATATTTTCCCCCTGATTATAGAAAGTAAAAAAATAATAATAGCCCACTATAATTTACAGTTAATAGTCTTGTATATAAAGGGATGTGTTTTCACTTTTAGCCATTAGCAGTAAGGGGTTTGCTTTGAAATCCCATGTAGCTTTTGCTACAACAGTCACTAGTACAAACTGTTCTCTTTTCTTTCGTTCTCCTAGGTTTTCCCATCATATGATTCCTGGTCCTCCAGGTCCCCACACAACCGGCATCCCTCATCCAGCGATCGTAACGCCTCAGGTCAAACAGGAACATCCCCACACGGACAGTGACCTAATGCACGTGTGAGTCTGCGTCTGGTTTCTTCAGCAAATGCCTTAAGATACCGAGGGTTTTTTCTTCTCTGTTGTTGAGGCCCCCCCCCCAGCTCTTTTATTATGAAGATCAGTAGTCCCTGTGCCTTGAAAGCACTGTCCCTGAGGATATTGAGCAGCTTGATTGTCACTTCGATTCTGAGATTAGAAAGGTGAAGGGAACCTCACCAACAGGGAGGAATCCTCAGAGTTTAGGAATCCTCAGAGTAATTTTGAGGTGTTTAGCCATTTACCATGAGTTTTTAATTTGGCTCAGGTTGTTGGAGAGGACCTGCTAGTACCTGAGTGCAGTAGATTGGTGGGCTTAATGCATTACCTTCTGGAAATGCAGTTTACCCTGGTTTGAGGTTTCAAAAGCACAGAATTCAAGGGTAAAGGTGGTCTGCAAAGGCCGGGACTCCCTAGTGGGCCAGGGTTGTCACAGGGTGTTAGCTGCAGCACTAAATTGCCTAAAGAAGATTAATAGTTGAGCTGCTTAATCTAAGGTTTGTGAATTGGAATACAAGGGTGGGGGGTGGCAGGCAGCATGTGATCATCCATAAAGCCCTGCAAATGTGTGCAAAGCCAGTGTGCGTTTGTTTGGGGGAGAGGGGTCTAAGCTTTCTCAAGGGGTCCTGACCCCCAAAAGTTAAAAACCTCTGTTCTGAAAGAGGAACCATCACTTGTACTAAGTGTTCAACTTAAGATATGACCAAAGAAATAGGCCTTAGGACTCTAGATGGAGCATCTTCACAAACTCAAAACCATTTCCATTTTGTATGAAGCTATAGTTAAACTTCCTCAAACTAATGGATCCTTGTTCACAGAGTCAGTGAGTATATAAGAAGCCCTGTTGGTTTGGGTTGTTTCCATCTCAGTGTTTTATCAGATGAACCAAGCATTGCTCTTCAAAGTTGATAGTGTTCTGGGACCTCGTAGAGAGCTCAAAGTATTGTCCTCTGCTGAGTTTTGGTAATGTAAACAGATGCTCTGCTTCTCTCCTCCTCCCATCTCTTCCTTATTCCCTCTACCTCCCTCCCCAACCACCACCATAACCACCTTCAGGAAGCCTCAGCATGAACAGAGAAAGGAACAGGAGCCAAAAAGACCTCACATTAAGAAACCTCTGAATGCTTTTATGTTATACATGAAAGAAATGAGAGCAAATGTCGTAGCTGAGTGTACTCTAAAAGAAAGTGCAGCTATCAACCAGATTCTAGGCAGAAGGGTAAGTAGTGGGATGGTATATAAATGTTTATGGTAACCATGGAATTGCTTCATTAAATCTGCCCAAATTTAGTTACATACCAGCTGGTCATTGACTATATTTGTTACAACCACTAGGCACTTCAGGAAGTAACAAAGGGCACAAGATACCATATGATAATAACACTTTAGGAGGATTAAATGATATCATATATTGTAAACAACTTAGCATGTACCTGGCACGCAGGAAATTTCCCATAAATAACTGTTTTTACTATTACCATTATTTAAACAAATATTTATTGAGTATCTTTTATTGAGTGTTTTTTTCTGCCAGGCACTGTGCTAGGCATGAAGTAATAATTGCTGAATAAAACAGATATGGTTTTTGCCTTTGTGGAGCCTAATGTTTAGTGACAGGATACAGATAACAGGAATAACAGGAGGAGCATAATTTAGACTCGGAGGCGAGGGAAGGCCTTGTTGAGAAAATAGTATTTAAGACCTGAGAGATGAGTAGGTGTTAATGAAGTGATCAGAGGGGAGAGGTGGACTCTGCCTACATAGATGAAACAACACGTGTGTGCAGACTGAAGCAGGAAAGCACTCAGCCTGCTTAGGGAGCCACGCAAAGGCCTCTGGGGGACCAGCAGTGCTTCTGAATGAACCCTGGCAAACAGAGGTGGCCACTCCCTCCAAGACAGAAGGACATCTGTCCTATCCTGAAGCTTTAACTGGAAGCATATATATGAGCCAGAAAAATCTTTGCTTTAGAAAGCATCACTCTCTTCTTCTCAGGGTGTACGTGTGCCAGGTTTCTGGATTGCTCCTTTGCTTTTCGTTTCTCCTTTCACCCATGCTAAGATATTTTTCTGAGCATGCACAGTGTACCAGGTACTGGGCTACAACTAGGATAGGCACTCTAAAATTTCTTTATCCATCCACCAGCCAAAAGGCTAGTCAGGCTTTTCAGGTACTTTTCTCAGGATGGAAATGGTTTTTGTTAGGTCTCTAAAGAGCAGTGGGGAAAAAGAATTTTTAAAACTCATATTACATTTACATTACACTTACATTATAATTTTAGAAATGATTTTCATTGGTGCTGTCCATATATGTGTGGTAGCTTGATAAATTATGATCTTGTGCATTTGTTTTTGATATGCTCATGATTTGCAATTGAGCATCTAGGTAGGAGGGTCTAACAACCTTTATGAAACTTAGAGGTTCAGGCTTTAGCCATTGTAGATGATAATTTTTACCACTTTTGTTGAAACCCTAATAAACTTGAGCATTCATAACAAAATATTCAGGAGATTGTCAGTGCATGTAAACAAAGAGGGAAGCAGGCCTTCTTGTATTATTGATTCCTGTTGGGGAGTCTTAAAATACAGCTTTTCCAATCTGCGAGACACCATGGTTTCAGGGGTAGGGTGCGGCAGTAGATCATAGCTTTTTTGATGTCCTGTCGTATAATGTCTTATCTCCCTGTGGATTCCTAAGCACTTAATAACAGTAATTACAATGATTTTCCAAGCCAGATCATAGCAGATGAGTGATTGCCATCATCTTTGAAGAACTTCTCCTTAAAAGCTTAACAACCAATAATCATTTTCCCTGACCCTTGAAAAGAAGAAATCACAGGAAAAGAAGGACTGATTTTTTTATTTCAGCTTGTGTAAAACTCCTAGCTTTGTCTCTCCCCACCCTCCCCCTTCTCTTAGTGAGTTAAAGACCCCTGACCCTCCAGTGGGAATTATTTTCCTGCTCAAAAGAGTAAATGAGGATAGAATATGGGACTATACTTCCTATTTTTAATGCACATTTCCAACAATTGCTATTTTCTCGGCTCCCTTAACAATACCCAGATCAGAACATGTGTCCTATAGAATGGCTCTCATTTGGGGTCTCTTAAATCAGGTTTTCCATCCTTTCAAAACTCCCCTCTGGCAGGGCAGTTCTTGCTAGTTCTTTAAAGTTCCTGGCTTTAAAATGATGATGTTTTACATTGGGGTAAAGTTTGTAAAGGTGGATCTCAAACCCAATCTGGAATATTTTATCTTTTGACCTTTACTCATTTTTACTGTATCTCTAAAATAAAAATCTTCATTCATAATGGAATTAATCAAACTTTTCTTCTTAAGTCATATTATAAATAATAACCCAAACATTATTTAAAAATATACTTTTTCTTTTAAGATTTCCCAGGTTATTGGAAAACCATAAAAGAATGAATGAAAGAATAATTGGGAATTTATTGTCAGAATTTTTTTTATCTTGGAGCTAACTTTCTTCAAATTAAATGGGTATTTTCCCCACAACTTGATGAAAACTTGACAAAGAAATTTGATTTTTTAAAAACTTAACTCTTAAGCAAAAGAGATGGAAAAGGGGCTTTTAGTCAGTTATGTTTCAGAAATTCTTGTAAAGAAAGACCATCTTTCTAGTCTGTGCTAGACTTTATTTTTGTTTCTAATGCAGAGCTTCATTTTACCTGCTCTTCTAGTCTGGTAAATGATCTTTTATTTCTGAGTAGGTTTTGTGCATTTAGAAATATTTTATATATCAAAACCCATTACATGGGATGGTAGAGATGGTTGCACAACATTGCAAATGCAATTCATGCCACTGAATTACTTTAAAATGGTTAAGATGGCAAATTTCATGTACCACCATAATGTTAAAAAAAAAAAACATTATCTGTTTACAAACATATAAAGGAAATAAATGCACTTAAAAATGAAAGTAAATAGTTTGTGCCCACTTTTTCTCCTTGTGTCTGGTAGGTTTTGTTAGCAAGGGTCTTTTTGTCAACCTAGCTTTTCTGCTTTAACTGAAAAATACCCTATTGTTTTGGTAGAAGCAAGACCCAACCTTCATATGAATTCTGCAAGAACAGTTTTATTTGATTCCAGGCTTTCTCTGTAAGATATAAAGCTCTGCCATGAATTACATAAAATTTTACCAATATATTGCAGTAATAAAAGGTGCATATGGGGGATATTACTTTTCAAATAAATGAACAAGCAAATTTTAAAAGTAAGGTTTCTATCCTTTCTTGTCTCTTTTTTCTTTTTGTATTGTTTTCTTTTTTTCCTTTTTGGTAACATTTTGCCTCTTGCCAGTGACATTTCCTCAGCTCCAGAGCCAGCTGTGTAAATATTAATGATCAGACTTTTTAAATAAAAAAACATCAGGGATGAACTTTCCCACTGTATACAGTTTGTTTTTATTTCCTTCTAAATACCTCTGGTACTAGGTTTGTGCCTCAGATTTAGAAAAGCTGTCAGTTGGGAGAAGCAATAGGACTTTTCCTGTGTCCACTACTGCCCCAGGCATGCCTTGTTCTTGGGTTCAATTTGTCTAATTGTGTTTACCCTTAGTACAAAGAACTGTGTCTCAGGTAACTTTTTACAGCTTCCCTCCCCCCCCCCCCTTGAAGTACTGCTCCCTCCTCTCAATTTATTTTTAACAAAAGCGTATTACCTGATTTGCCTTCAGGCTTAGGCCATGTCCTACTCTGTGTCATGCTTTTTAACTACACGCTTGCACTTCTAAAGCAATTAAAAAACTATCTGCCTAAGATATGAATGTCAGTATTAGTGCATACAGCCACTGTCAAAAAAAAAAAAAAAAAAAAAAAAGCTGAAAAAGAGCCCAGACTTCAATTAGTGATATGAATGAAGCAGGTCTGGTTAAGACCAGGGCAAGCCAGGCCAAAGGGTAAAGGTTGAAACTGATTGTGTTTTAAAACTTCAACTTCCATATGAGACCAAGGGAAAAGATATCTATTTGGTACAGGATCTAAATTTTCTAAACGGTACAGCTCTACAGTCGATTTGTTCAAACACCACAATTTCATGGAGCTTTGAATAGGAAGTGAGATACAGTAGGTTAGTATAGGCTGGAGTGAAATAGTGACACATCCCAGAGTAATTTGGGCAGATAATAAAAAATATATTTACAGCCTCCCCCTCCCCAGCCCCAAGGATCTGGGGGAAGGTGCGGATGTGTTGGACATCCTCACCTGGACTGATGTTGATGCTGGCACAAACATTGAGACTGGCGGTTTGATGTGCTGAGCCCTTGATCATGGGACTTGCCCTTATGAAGCTCGTTACTGCAAAGGAGAATCTAAACTTGCATGTAATTGTGCCTAAGAGTCCCCCCCTGAGTACCTCTTTGTTGCTCAGATGTGGCCCTCTCTCTCTAACTGAGCCATCTCGACAGGTGAACTCGCTGCCCTCCCCGCTACGTGGGACCCGACTCCCAGGGTTGTAAATCTCCCTGGCAATGCAGAATATGACTCCCGGGGATGAATGTGGACCCGGCATCGTGGGACTGAGAGTATCTTCTTGACCAAAAGGGGGATGCAAAATGAGACGAAATAGTTTCAGTGGCTGAGAGATTTCAAATGGAGTCGAGAGGTCACTCTGGTGGACATTCTTATGCACTATAGAGATAACACCTCTTAGGTTTTAATGTATTGGAATAGCTAGAAGTAAATACCTGAAACTACCAAACTCCAACCCAGCAGTCTGGACTCCTGAAGACAATTATAGAATAATGTAGATTACAAGGGATGACAGTGTGCTTGTGAAGACCTTGTGGATCACACCGCCTTTATCTAGTGTATGGATGAGTAGAAAAATGGGGATAAAAACTAAAGGACAAATGGGGTGGGATGGGGGGATGATTTGGGTGTTCTTTTTTCACTTTTATTTTTCATTCTTGTTCTGGTTCTTTCTGATGTAAGGAAGATGTTCAGAGATAGATTGTGGTGATGAACGCATAACTATGTTATCATACTGTGGACAGTGGATTGTATACCATGGATGATTGTATGGTGTGTGAATGTATTTCAATAAAACTGAATTTAATTTAAAACAAACAAACAAAAAAAAAACTATCTGCGTAACCCAACACAGAGGACCTGGTTTTCTTAGGGTCTTTCCAAGGGAATGGAATGCACTACCCTGCCCATGGGCATCACACTGTCTTCCCTAGAGGCTGCAGTGGGAGGATGGGATAGGCAGGAAAGTGCTTTAGAGCTTTTCTTGAGAGGTTATCAAAGAGCAGTGGGTGTTTCTGGTTTCTTGAGGAAGAGCTTCTTAGCCATACATTAGGGGATGAAGGCAAGTTGATGAGGACTTAGCCATAGCTGGCTCCATGAGATATTTATTCTCTTTCATCAGTCTCCCTCTCTCCTTCCTCACCCTCCCACATGTTACTTTTCTTTTCTTTTTTTTCTATCACTTTTTAAAATTAAGATTTATTCACACACCATACAGTAATCCAAAGTATGCAATCAGTTGTTCACAGTACCATCATATAATTGTTCATTCATCACCCCAATCTGTTTTTGAACATTTTCCTTGTACCAAAAAAGTGAAAATAAGAATAAAAAAATTAGAGTAAAGAAAGAACACCCAAATTGTCCCCGTCTCCCACCCTATTTTTCCTTTAGTTTTTTGCCCCCATTCTTCTACTCATCTATCCATACACTGGATAAAGGGGAGTGTGATCCACAAGGCTTTCACAATCATACTGTCACCCCTTGTAAGCTACATTGTTATACAGTCATCAAGCTTCAAGGCTACTGGGTTGTAGTTTGGTAGTTTCAGGTATTTACTACTAGTTATTCCAATTCATTAAAATCTAAAAAGAGTTGTCTATATTGTGCATAAGAGTGCCCACCGGTGACCTCTCGACTCCATTTGGAATCTCTCAGCCACTGAAACTTTATTTCTTTTCATTTCACATCCCCCTTTTAGTCAAGAAGATGTTCTCCATCCCACGATGCTGGGTCCAGATTCCTTCCCCGGAGTCATACTCCATGTTGCCAGGGAGATTTACACCCTCTGGGTGTCAGATCCCACGCAGGGGAGGGGAGGCAGTGATTTCACCCACTGAGTTGGTTTAGCTAGAGAGAGGGCCACTTATGAGCAACAAAGAGGGATTCAGGAGGAGACTCTTAGGCACAATTATAAGCAGTCCTAGCTTCTCCTTTGCAATAACAGGCTTCTTAAGGGCAAGTCCCATGATAGAGGGCGCGTCAAACCAACCACCAGTCCTCGATGTTTCTGAGAATATCAGCAACCATCCAGATGAGGAAGCCCAACACCTCTGCATTCTCCCCCAACTCCTCAGGGGTGCTCTGCATATTTTTTTCATTTTTTCTTAAATTAACTTTATCAAAAAATTTAAAAAAAAGACAATTAAAAAAAAAAACGTTTCAAACAAAACTAAAACAAAGGAATAAGAGAAAACAAATAACTTAAAATAACATTAATTCCAAGATGTTCCTACTCTACCCCCAAGAAAATATACAGACTATAACCCAGCAAAGGAGCAAGAAAAACAGGTTACCTAAGATAACTACATTTCTGAGAACTTGATCCTACCATACCCACGAGAAATTAACAAACCTTAGTCAGTCTAGTATTCCCAGAACATTAAGTTTACCCACGATAATTTATCTGTTCTTATTAGGTTATCATTCCCCCTTCACTATTTGCTGTCTATTGCTAGGTCCCCTGCATTCTACAATATACACCATTTATTTTACATTTTTCACAGTGCTCACATTAGTGTTAACATACAGTATCTTTCTGTGCCTGGCTTATTTTGCTCAGCATTATGTCTTCAGGGTTATTCCATGTTGTCATATGTTTCACGACATTGTTCCTTCTTACTGCCGCATAGTATTCCATCGTGTGTATATACCACATTTTCTGTCCACTCATCTGTTGAAGGACATTTGAGTTGTTACCATCTCTTGGCAATTGTTAATATTGCTGCTATGAACATTGGAGTGCAGATATCTGTTTGTGTCACTGCTTTCAGATCTTCCGGGTACATACCAAGAAGTACGATTGCTGGATCGAAGGGTAACTCTATATCTAGTTGAAGGATAACTCTATATCTAGTTCTGTATCTAGATTCTATATATATCTAGTTCTAGATCTAGAACTGCTAGACTGTCTTGTCTTCCAAAGTGGCTGAACCATTATACAGTCCCACCAACAATGAATTAAGAGTTCCAATTTCTCCACATCCTTTCTAGCATTTGTAGTTACCTGTTTGTTTAAGGGCAGCTATTCTAGTTGGTGTGAGATGATATCTCATTGTGGTCTTAATTTGCATCTCATAAAATGAGTCTGAACATTCTTTCATGTGTTTTTTAGCCATTTATATTTCCTCTTCAGAGAACTGTCTTTTCATATCTTTTGCCCATTTTATAATTGGGGTGTCTGTGCTATTGTCATTGAGTTGTAGGATTTCTTTATATATGCAAGATGTCAGTCTTTTTGTCAGATACATGGTTTCCAAAAATTTTTCCCATTGAGTTGGCTGCCTCTTCACCTTTTTTACAAATTGCTTTGAGGTCCAGAAACTTCTAAGTTTGAGGAGTTCCCATTTATCTATTTTTTCTTTTGTTGTTTGTTCTTTGGGTATAAGGTCTAGGAAGTAACCGCCTAATACAAGGTCTTGAAGAGGTTTCCCTACATTACCTTCTAGGAGTTTTATGGTACTGTCTCTTATGTTGAGGTCTTTAACCCATTTTTTGAGTTAATTTTTATGTAGGGGTCCTTTTTAATTCTTTTGGGTATGGATATCCAACTCTCAGCCCCATTTGTTGAACTGCTGTGTCCCAGTTCAGTGGCTTTGGGGGCCTTATCAAACATCGGTCAACCATAGATTTGGGGGTCTATCTCCAAATTCTCAATTCGATTCCATTGATCAATATGTCTGTCTTTGTGCCAGTACCATGCTGTTTGGCTACTGTGGGTTTATAATAAGCTTCGAAGTCAGGGAGTGTAAGTTCCTCCCGCTTCATTTTCTTTTTGAGAATATTTTTAGCAATTCAAGGCATCTTCCCTTTCCAAATAAATTTGATACCTAGCTTTTCCAAGTCTGTGAAATAGATTGTTGGAATTTTGATTGGGATTGCATTGAATCTGTAGATGAGTTTGGGGAGAATTGTCTTAATGACATTTAGCCTTCCTATCCATGAACAAGGAATATTTTTCCATCTTTTTAGGGTTCTCTTTCTATTTCTTACAGTAAAGTTATGTAGTTTTTTTTGTATAGGTCTTTTACATCTTTGGTTAAATTTATTCCTAGGTACTTGATTTTTTTAGTTGCTATTGAAAATGGAATCTTTTTGCTGAGTGTCTCTTCAGTTAGGTGATTTCTAGTGTATAGGATATAGGAACTTTACTGACTTATGTACATTAATCTTGTATCCCGCTACTTTGCTAAATATGTTTATTAGCTCTAATAGCTGTGTCGTTGATTTCTCAGGGTTTTCCAGATATAAGATCATATGACAGTTTTATTTCTTCCTTTCAAATTTGGATGCCTTTTATTTCTTTGTCTTGCCAAATTGCCCTGGCTAGCACTTCTAGCACAATGTTGAATAACAGTGGTGACAGCGGGCATCCTTGTCTTGTTCTTGATTTTAGAGTCTCTCACCATTGAGTATTATGCTGGCTTTGGGATTTTCATGTATGCTCTTTATCATATTGAGTAAGTTTCCTTCAATTCCTATCTTTTGAAGTGTTTTTATCAAGAAAGGATGTTGGATTTTGTCGAATGCTTTTTCATCATCTATTGAGATGATCATTTGATTTTTCCCTTTTGATTTGTTAATGTGTTGTAATACATTGAGTGATTTTCTTATGTTGAACCATCCTTGTATGCCTGAGATGAACCCCACTTGGTCATGGTGTATGATTTTTTTAATGTGTCTTTGGATTCAGTTTGCAAGTATTTTGTTGAGACTTTTTGCGTCTATTCATGAGGGAGATTGGCCTGTAGTTTTCCTTTCTTGTAGCATTTTTACCTGGTTTTGGTATTAGAGTGATGTTAGCTTCATAAAATGTGTTAGGTAGTGTTCCACTTTCTTCAATGTTTTGAAAGAGTTTAAGTAAGATTGATGTCAGTTCTTTTTGGAAAGTTTGGCAAATTCCCCTGTGAAGCCATCTGGCCCTGGGCATTTATTTGTGGGAAGTTTTCAATGACTGACTGAACCTCTTTGCTTGTGATTGGTTGGTTGAGGTCTTCTGTTTTTTCTCTGCTCAGTCTGAGTTGTTCATGTATTTCCAGGAAATTGTCCATTTCCTCTACATTATCTAGTTTGTTGGCATATAGTTGTTCATGGTATCCTTATAATTTTTAAAATTTCTTTGGGATCCGCAGTAATGTCACCTCTCTCATTCATTACTCTGTTTATTTGGGTCTTCTCTCTTTTTAATTTTGTCAGTCTAGCTAGGGGCTTGTCAATCTTAGTGATCTCAAAGAACCAACTTTTGGTGTTATTTATTCTGTCTATTGTTTTTTTGTTCTCTATGTCATTTATTTCTGCTTTAATCCTTATTATTTCTTTTCTTCTACTTGGTTTAAGATTAGTTTGCTGTTCATTTTCTAGCTTCTTCAGTTGTCCCATTAGTTCTTTGATTTTAGCACTTTCTTCCTTTTTAATGTATGTATTTAGAGTTATAAATTTCCCCCTCAATACCACCTTTGCTGCATCGCATAAGTTTTGTTATTTTGTGTTCTCAATTTCATTCTTCGGTATATATTTAGCAATTTCTCTTGCTGTTTCTTCTTTAACCCACTGATTGTGTAGGAGTGTGTTGTTTAACCTCCAGATATTTGTGAATTTTCTAAGTCTCTGATGGTTATTGACTTCTAATTATATTCATTGTGATCAGAGAATGTGCTTTCAATAATTTCAATCTTTTTAAATTTATTGAGGCTTATTTTATGTCCCAGCATATGGTCTTTTCTGGAGAAAGTTCCATGAGCACTAGAGAAGATTCTGTATCCTGGTGATTTGGGATGTAATGTTCTATATATGTCTATTAAATCCAATTCATTTATCCGATTGTTTAGGTTTTCAGTTTCCTTATTGGTCTTTTGTCTGGTTGATCTATCTATAGGAGAGAGTGATGTACGGAAGTTCCCACAATTATTGTGGAAACATCTTTTGCTTCCTTCAGTTTTGCCAATGTTTTTCTCAGGCATTTTGGGGCACCTGGATTGCGTGCATAAACATTTAAGATTGTTATTTCTTCTTGTTGAATTGTCCCTTTTATTAGTATGTAGTGGTCTTCTTTGTGTCTCATAACATCCTTGCATTTAAACTATATTTTACCTGAAATTAATATAGCTAGTTCTGCTTTCTTTTGGCTGTAGCTTGCATGAAATACTTTTTTCCATCCTTTCACTTTCAATTTCTTTGTGTCCCTGTGTCTAAGATGAGTCTCTTGTATTCAACATATTGATGGTTCATATTCTTTAATCCATTCTGCCAATCTGTATCTTTTAATTGGGGAGTTTAATCTGTTTACATTCAGTGTTATTACTGTGAAGGCATTTCTTGAATCAGCCATCCTGTCGTTTGGTTTATGTTTGTCAGATACATTTTTCCCCCCTCTCTCTTAATGTGCTTTAACATACCCTTACTAAATCTCTTTAGTTCTGAACCTTTCTCCATATCTCTCTCTCCTTTCTTTGTTTCTCTGTTGGTAGGACTCCCTTTAGTATCTCAAGTAGGGCAGGTCTCTTGTTAGCAAATTCTCTCAGCATTTGTTTGTGAAAAATTTAAGTTCTCCCTTAAATTTGAAGAGAGCTTTACTGGATAAGGAATTCTTGGTTAGCTGTTTTTCTGTTTCATAATTTTAAATATGTCATGCCACTGTCTTCTTGTCTCCACGGTGGCTGCTGAGTAGTCACTGCTTAGTCTTATGCTGTTTCACTTGTAAATGGTGAATTGCTTTTCTCTTGCTACTTTCAGAACTTGCTCCTTCTCTTCAGCATTTGACAATCTGATCAGAGTATATTTGGATTTATTCTGTCTGGAGTTCATTGGGCATCTGTGATTTGTGTGTTTGTTGTTTAGAAGGTTTGGGAAATTTTCCTCAACAATTTCTTGAATACTCTTCCTAGACCTTTACCCTTCTCTTCTCCTTCTGGAACACCAGTGATTCTTATATTTGTGCTTTTATGTTGTCCATCATATCCTTGAGATCCATTTTAATTTTTTTTTTATTTTTTTTCCCCATTCTTTTGTTTTTTCTTTCACTTTCCATTCTGTCCTCTTCGAGCTCACTGATTCTGATTCACTGCTCACCTTCCTCTAATCTAGTACTGTGAGTATCCAGAATCTTTTTAATTTGAGATCAATGGTTTCTTTTCTTTCCATAAGATCGTCTTGTTTATTTACTCTTGCAATTCTTCTTTATGCTCTTCTACGGTCTTCTTCATGTCCTTTATATTCAGTGCCATGATCTGGCTGTTTGTCATCAGTTCTTTGATTAATTGCTCCAAATACTGTGTCTCCTCTGATCTTTTGATTTGGTTGTTTGGGTTTGGGTTATCCATATCTTCTGGTTTCTTCATATGCTTTAAAATTTTCTGTTGTTTTTGGCCCCTTGGATATGCTTATCGTGTTAGCGTTCTTTTAGGATATGCAGGTTTATTTGAACAAGTATCTCTGATCTGTCAGAGCTACAGCTTGGTGGAATGCACTTTCTCTGACTCTGGCTTCCGTGAGCCACCTTTTCGCCTCAAGCCAGTTCCCCACAACTTTGTCTTTGTGGTAAGTGGGGGTCTGAATCTTGCAGGGGTCCAATTGGTGCACCAAACTTCCATGTATTTTTGGTGCTGCCTACCCTGAATGTGAGGAGTGTCTGAGTGGTTAGGAAGGGAGGTTGGCTTTAATAATCAAATCTCCCAGGTGTTCCTAGAGACTTAAAGCTGTTGTAGGAGTCGAAACTTTCAGTTAGTCTCCCCACACTCTGTCTCTGCCACAGACCCACAAGTCCCTGGTACTGGTGTATGGTCCTGGGACTTCCATACAGTTCTGTCTTCCAAGCCTTGCCCTCCTAGGGCCTCCGCTGAGGGATGACTGCTGTGTCACAGGTGAGTGCAGTCTCCAAGGGAAGCTGTGGGCCCCTGCGTTGCCAGAGGTGTTCCTAGCCCACTGAAAATACGGCTATATGGGATGTGGTAATTTCCCCCTTTTCGCAGACATCTGCCTTCGTAGCTGCTGGACATTTAGCTGCGGGTGTGCAAAAGGCTATCATGCGCACCAGATACTGAAGCATGTGTGCAGGTTGTGGGAAGCACTCCCACTGCGCTGGGCTGTGTGGCGTAGCTCTGGCCTGTTGAAAAGATGGCTGTATGGGGTGTGGTAATTTCCTCCTTTTCGTGGACCTCTGCCTTCCTAGCTCTGGGACAGTTAGCTGCAGGTGTGCGAAAGGCTATCGGCCATGCCAGATTCTGAGGCATGTGCACAGGTTGTGGGAAGCCCTTCCCGCCATGCTGCACTGCAGAGTTCTCACTGCCGGATCTGCAGCCACTTTGGGGTTTTTAAACTACTACATCTCCAAACACCATCCCCCAGTTTATCCCAAGCGCGGTGTGGCTGCCGGTTCTCCAGCAGGCTCACTCACTCATTTCGGAATGCAGACTCTTGATTTCACCAAGTGCACAATCCCTGTGGATTTAGCAGACCTTGTTCAGCTGGTGCATTGCTGGAACTGGTGTTCTGGATCACTTTCTGTCTTTTTTCTAGTATTTTTCATGGAGATGTTTTTTTGCTCTGTCTCTCCTAATCCACCATCTTAAAACTCCCTCTATCCTTTTTTAAAACAAGAACAGGGAAACAAATCAATATGCAGAAAGGCTGTGAATGGGCCAATCAGCTCTCCAGCACTGGCTTCAATGAGCGTTTCCTGTCCTGCACCACAGCCTCCTCAGCCTTCGCCTGGCGGCCAGTGGGTCTCCAACGCACAGCCAGTCCTCCAGGATGGTTTTGTTGGTAGAGCCTGGCATTTGGGAAGTAGGGAAAATACTTGAAAACTGTTTCCTGAGATCTGTGGCAAGTTGCTTGCAAATGTGTGTAGAGCAGTGTGCAAATGTAAGCCTTTTAAAATTCAAAAGAGAGACCTGGAATCCCTTTATTAACTATTTTGCTACATATGATATGTAAATATATCAGTTATGTAAAATGGAAATGGAAAGTGAAGGATATGTGCTACATTGTCCAAATTAGATACTACAATCCCAAATTATAGATGGCAAAACAAATGTAGATAATGCCCCTTGCTTTCCTTCAGAAGGAAGGTGTGCCAGTTTGAATGTATTATGTCCCCCAAAACACCATTATCTTTTATATAATCTTGTGTGGGCAGACATATCAGTTTTGATTAGATTGTGATTCTCTGAGTGTTTCCATGGAGATGCACCCCACCCAACTGTGGGTGATGACTCTAATTGGATAATTTTCATGGAGGTGTTGCCCCACCCATTCAGGGTGGGTCTGAATTAAATTACTGGAGCACTGTATAAGCTCAGACAGAAGGAGCAAGCTTGCTACAGCCAAGAGGGACACTTTGAAGAATGCACAGAAGCTGAGAGAGTAGCTGCAGGTGAGAGACAGTTTGAAGACAGCCGTTGAAAACAGACTCTTGCTCCAGAGAAGCTAAGAGAAGACAAACACCCAAGAGCAACTAAGAGTGACATTTTTGAGGAACTGCAGCCTAGAGAGGAACTTCCCGGCAGAAAGCCATTTTGAAACCAGAACTTTGGAGCAGACACCAGCCACGTGACTTCCCAGCTAACAGGTTTCGGACACCATTGGCCATCCTCCAGTGAAGGTACCTGATTGCTGATATGTTACCTTGGACACTTTATGGCCTTAAGACTGTAACTGTGCAACCAAATAAACCCCCTTTTATAAAAGCCAATCCATTTCTGGTGTTTTGCATTCCAGCAGTATTAGCAAACTAGCACAGAAGGTAAAAACCAGAGCTCTGAAATGTGCTTCTGTAATTGTACAATGTTTCCAGCATTCTTCATATAGATAATTCATGTTTATGGAAGTGTGAGGAGATGGTGAGAAGACTGAGTGACTAATGTCTTGCTCCACTGACAGGATCATATGATGCAAGCTCATTATTTTCAGTGTTTCAGACTCTTCATGTGGCAGAATGATAAAGTGTCCATGTGAGGAGAGGGTGTATCTGTATGAAAAAAAAACATCTGGAAATTATCACATTTTGCATAAATAAATGGTACTTGAGCTCAGATACCAGAATGTGCTACAAACTAGTGGGAAAAAAAAGGCTCAGTGGGGTGTTAAGGTTCACAAGTTAAGTTTCTTTTTAATTTATATTGGAAGAGAGCAAGGGTGGGTGACAGATCATTTTCCTTTGGGTGCTTTGTTTGACGATGTGTTTCATATGATGTTGGAGAACAGGTTAAAGAAACCAAAGTTTGAATTTCACTGTTTCCACCAGGCTGCAAATGGAATTCTTCAGCACTTCTTCTTTTGCCATTTAAAAATACATCAAAGTTTAAATGCTTAATATTTTCATTTTTCAGTGTTTGAAACATGAAATATATAATGCTATTGCTATATTGCTTGCTTTTGTTTGATTCTTTTCCTCTTTCCCCTTTCATTTCAGTGGCATGCTCTCTCTCGTGAAGAGCAGGCTAAATATTATGAATTAGCACGGAAGGAAAGACAGCTACATATGCAGCTTTATCCAGGCTGGTCTGCAAGAGACAATTATGTAAGCCCCTTCTGTATACCAACAACTCTCTACTTTCACTCATTCTCTTTCCCTTTTGCTTTCAGGAAAGAAATGTGTTTTAGGGTGTGTACAATGCTGATATTGTTTCTTATTTTTGGAAGTTAATGAACTTTGTCATAAAAGTTTTGTGGATATGTTGCATTATGAAAGCTTTGAGATAATTATTATAATTATTTAGTTTGGGAATGGGTGCTCATGCGTTCTTTTTCAAAGCAAAGTTTTTTTAATGAGAAAAGTAATAACTTACTGTTAAAATGTTGGTGAAAAAGATCATTAAAAAAAGCAAAGCCCATAATCCCACTATATAAAGGTAGCATTAGTAACAACTGGGTATATTTCTTCTTAGTATTTTTCTGTCATACGCTTTTATTTTTTTCTTGGAAATAAATATAAATGTTTGCATATGGATATTTACTTTTGTGTCATATTTCTTTTGTTACATATAACAAACTATAGATATATGCTATATTATGGCTTATTGTTTGTAAATATCAATTCTGATGACTGTACATTGAATGAATGTCACAATTTTCTTAGCCATTATTGTCCTGCTTTTAGACATTTAAGTTGCTTTCTATTTGTTCACAATTGTAAATAATCCTGCAATTAACATATTTATGCATAACAATTTTTTCTTTTATTTAGGACTATGATGTCTGTAAGATAGATTCACAGTACTGGAATTGTAGAATTAAAGGATATAAATATTTTAAGGCTCTTGATGCATATTGTCAAATTGCTTTTCAAAAGCATTGTATCATTTTACAATTTAAGTGAATGTTTTGCCACAAACTAATCAGAACTTAGGGAAAATAATTTTGTTGCATATTAAAGTACCCTTACATCCATTATGTATTTTATTCAAGCAGAGTAGGTATTACCATATTTTTAAGTTGTACTGGTTTTATTGGCAAGAAATATCTCATTTTAATTCAACACTTCTTTCATTACTATGGAGTTGGACAATTTTACTAACATGGCAAAGAATATTTCTAAAAAAGTTATAAGTGTATATTTGAAATTTGATCATAGTTTATAAAGAAGAATTATTTTTGACTATTAAAACTCTTTGAATAATTTATAGGTTTGATGATCCTTCTCATGTTCCATGTGAGACTAGCATTAGAAATACCAACAAGGAAAGTCTTAAATATAAGTATAATTTCCCTTTAAGGAAGGGGAAAAACGTGACACCATTAATCAATATATAATTTAATGTGAAGTCGTCGTCGTTGCTACTTTGGGGCTTTTCGTCCCATGAGAGATTGTTAGACTGCATGTCTGAAGTGATCCATCTTGTACAGTGAGACATCAAACTTTCTGAACACACATCTAAACTTAATTCTGAGAAGGGGTTGCACTGAAGAAAAAGTCACTTTACTAGTCAGGATTTTGAGCTCAAATATTGAAATCACCTGTGATATAGGACGTACAAGTCCTGCTGTTTAGTTACATACTTATAAGTAACAGCTGGGTCACCCCTCCTAAGCGGTTGTTTTGGTTGTTTCAAAGCATCTACCATATACTGAGGGTCAGGAACTGTTTTAAATGCGTTGTGTGTTATTTTCTAATCCTTATGACAATCCTCTGACATAAATAGCATTATCCCTCTGTACAGATGAGGAAATTGAGGATCAGGGAGGTTAAGTAATTTGTCCAAGGCCATGTAGTAAGTGGGTAAGCTGAGATTTACACCCAGCTCTGCCTGACTTGGCAGTTTCCATTCTCCTGAGTGGATTAGCTCAGTCTTCCAGTGCCTTCTTAAGAAGGCCCTTTAGTTGAAGAATTTCCTCTGAATTGGGCTTCTGTCTTCTTGGCTGTGATTACCATCTGTCTGGATAGAGCCCTTAAAGTGGGAAGGAGTCTCCCACCCAAAGGGTTTCAAAAGTGTCCTAATCCTGTCCTGGATCTCTTTTGGATGTGGTTTGCCAAGAAGGGAAGAGCTGACCTTTCTTTCCTCTTTGACCCGTGTGAGAGCTTTGCTGTGTTGTGGATTTGTGTAGATTGAACAGTGGTTGCTGAATGTCTTTGAGTTAAGTTTCTGTTTCTGATCTTTAGGTAAAGGAATGAGTTTTAACTTTTAAAAAGAGATAAAAAAAAAAAAAACCCCACACATATTCTCTCCCTCTTTTACTCTTTTCTCTGTTGTACTCACTGCACACAGAGAGATGAAAAGGAGTTTTAAAGAAAGACACTGTAATGTGAATTTATTTATATTTTCTTCTGCACAATTTTTAAAGGAAATAGTTTTGCAAAACTTGATTTTAGGGTCCCCTTGTATGAAGGGGTAAAGCCCAGCTTTGTTGCGTACATTTTTATAATACTCAAAATAAGCCTATTAATTGCTAAGGCCCCAAAATTATGCCAAACAGAAGTCAATCAAGTGGTAACAATTTCAACTTAAGATATTGTTCTTAATATAACTGTACTGGAATAGTTTAAACAAAACAAAACAAGGCATTTTGTGTCAGAATGCTATTCTGATCTGCACTGAGATCATATTAAATGTATATCTCAATGATTTAAGATTAAAAAGCCCTAGTCTATGACATTACAGATACTACAATTTTTGTTTTTATAACTTTGGCTAATAAATTAAGTTTTCATAAGTCAACAATGTACACATTTTCTTGGGTGAGATCAGCCAAATATTTGTATTGTTAGAGCTTTTAAATTTAGTCCTTAGTGCTTCCCAGTAAGATATATTTTATATAATTTTCATGAAAAATACTTTAACATTTACCATATTGAAATTTTGTTTTTTGTGTGTGTAAGTTGATACTACTGAATCCAAACTTCTTAAGTCTTTTTGTATATCATAAATGTTGGTTTTGAAATGCTTGTTCATATTTGGAATACAAATAGGTTATTTCACAAAGGCAGTCAAGTTATAACACATCATGCCTAGGCATTTGCTAGGTGGCAGAGATGGGCTGAGAGACCCAGAAGGCACCCTTACCTGCTGACAGCCATGGGGTAAGGGGCTCAGGGACATGGACACTACAGCCCCTGGGAGGGGTTATGTTTGGGGGGTGAGCTCAGGGTTGGGGGTGAGCACAGACAGGAACCCCAGCTATGCCCTCATGGTTTGGGCAGAGAAGTTTCCTGGAAGATACATGTAAGATGAGTGTCAAAAGGCAATTAGGAGGAAGAAGGTTCCAGACACATGAAACAACCTTCTAGTGCTTTCTGAAAAACACCGTAATTCCATTTGAAGGAAGATAGTGGATGGCCATGAGAAGCTTGTGCTTTCTCTGCCTGCCCCCCACCTCAAAGTGCCTTTAAATAATCTCAAAGAAGAGATTATTTTTTGGATATGCCATTTCCGTGGGTCATTGACATCTGCTATTCACTTCAATGTTTGCAGAAATAGTTTCTGTTGACTTTTTAAAACTTTAAAGCCTCACTGGTCATGTGACATGAAGGAAAAAATATCTTAAGGTGCATAAATATATATACTTTTATATATTCATACCATATATTCAATATAGCCTTATAGTTTTATTTTTTTCTGGTTATTTGTTAATGTGCTTATTACAGCAGACTTAAGATAAAGATATTGGATGTGATATGTGTTCTGTTACGATTATTTGAAAATCCCATCTAACCCAGGTTGGTCATTTACTATTCATAGAGGTGGACTGGCCATGCCCTATTAAAGTTAATTTTTGAGGGGAAACTAGTGTTTAAGAAAAAAAATGGAAAATTAGAACACTATAAATAGAAGCTAAAGTTTTAAAATTTGTTATAAAGATGATCTTGAAATGGATTTAAAACTACATCTGTATCCATGTTATTGGGTCTGTCTCTGGAAGCAAGGTCTTTAATTGCTGGAAATAAGGCTTTGAAATTATCTTGCATTTTCTCAAGTCCTGTCTTAAACCCTCCTGCCTCTATTCTTGGTTATGTCTTGCTATGCCATGGACTGCAGGTCTTCGGGAAGCACCCTTGTTACTGTGAATATGGTGAACTCACCCTGTTTTTTCAAGTATGGGGTTTTGAGTATGGTGGGTGGTAAAAGGAATACCCCATAAGCAGGCTTTCCTTGAAGACACTCCTGGCTGCGCAGCCCTAGGGCAGCGTTATCCTTGTGCACGTGGGTGTGACTGGTAGTGTCAGTGCTGGCAATACTAAACATGGAGCTAGAGTCAAGGGTCACAAAGGGATAAGACTATTTTCTCTCATTGTCACCCTCTGTGACTCTGGGTTTCTAGGTAGAGATGACAAGGAGAGAGGGGGATATAGAGAGAGAGAATGAGCTGTTTTTCTCTTTTTGTTGACCGCCTGCCCGCACTTTCATGTCACATTCATCCACGTATTCAGAGCACAGTCTGTGGCCTGACATGCTGCCTGTCTTCTTCCAGGGTAAGAAGAAGAAGAGGAAGAGAGAGAAACTGCAGGAGTCGACATCAGGTAGGCACCCTGAGACTTTGCAGTCTGTCTCCAGGCTTCTGACAAGTACATTCTTAAAGTGCTCTGCCTCTCTCTCCACGCTGCTTTCTCCTGTCACAAAACTTGTGATTCTTTAACTCTGCTGTTCTTCCTGAAATTCTTTAAAAGATTTTCAGCAACGTTTCTTTTAAATGTGCCTATGTGAAGGTACATCTAAAAGCCCCTTCCCCAAACCCTACCTCCTGAAACCTTGGTTGTGAACTGTGGTTGATTTTTTTTCCCACTTCTGTTCTCTGAGTGTGTTCTCTTTACTTTAACACTTATGCTTTATTACTCTTTGCATAATTCCTTAAAATTATAATTTCTATGATGATTATACAACATGCTTGAGAATCTTTTCTGTGGCTTTGAATTTTTTAAATATAAAACATGGTGATAGGGTTTGTCTTTCTTGTTCATTAATTCAAGGCATCAGTGAGGTCCTATTTATTTTCCTTTTTTCTTTCATTAAGAATAAGACCACTACTTGTACTTCACATACAAAAAATGGCTGGTATAAGAACCACAACAAGTAAAGCAAATTGAATCCTCATGATGTTGTAGCTACTACGTATATGGAATGTGCAAATACCTCTTCAATAAAAATTTGTTAAAGACACAATTTTCTGCAGGTACAGGTCCAAGAATGACAGCTGCCTACATCTGAAACATGGTAAGAATAACCCTCCAGTCCTACTGCTGACATTAGTTATAGAAAGAGATACTTGCTTATGAGTCTTCTTGCTCACATTGATTCCATTCAACATTGCCCCTTAAAGAGGAAAACTCTGCAAAATCAAATTTGTGCTTTTAAAAATCTGATGGTTTTTATACCGGCTATGTATTTGCAATGTAGCATGCTTTTATCTTTTCTTCCTCCTTTGTCCCTTTATTCTTTCTCTATTTCTTTTCCCCTATATCTTTCTTCTCAACCATTCCTTACTGACACATGACAAATCTGTCAGCTTAAAAAAAAAAAAAATGCAGCAAGCAAAATGCCATCTTAATCAGCAAATCCAGGGGGAGGTTGGTACCATTCTAGCCCAGGACTCAGGTCTTGCTCTGTCAAGACTTTTTCTCAATTGAGAGATGGTATGTGACATGCAAAAGGTAATTTATTTGCTCCTAGTAAGAAAGATAGATATACTTTTTTTTTTTTCCTATTATTTTAAAATATGGCATGGGCATTTTTTTTAATTCAGTTTTATTGAGATATATTCACATACCATACAATCATCCATAGTGTACAGTCAACTGTTCACAATATCATCATATAGTTGTACACTCATCACCCCAATCTATTTTTCTTAACATTTTCCTTAACCAGAAAGAATAAAAATAAGAATAAAAAATAAAAGTAAAAAAGAACACCCAAATCATCCCCCCATCCCACCCTATTTTTCATTTACTTTTTTGTCCCCATTTTTCTACTCATCCATCCATACACTGGATAAAGGGAGTGTGATCCACAAGCTTTCACAATCACACTGTCACCCCTTGTGAGCTACAGTGTTATACAGTCATCTTCAAGAGTCAAGACTACTGGGTTGTAGTTTGATAGTTTCGCTAATTGACTGCATCATTCCAATGCATTGAAACCTGGAAAGTGTTATCTATATAGTACATAAGAGTGTCCACCAGAGTGACTTCTCGACTCCACCCGGAATCTCTCAGCCACTAATACTTTACTTTGTTTCATTTCTCTTCCACCTTTTGGTCAAGAAGATACCCTCAATCCCACGATGCTGGGTCCAGATTCATCCTTGGGAGTCATATCCCACGTCACCAGGGAGATTTACACCCCTGGGAGTCAGGTCCCACGTAGGGGGTAGGGTAGCAAGATCACCCACCAAGGTGACTGACTTAGAGAGAGAGAGAGAGCCACATCTGAGCAACGAAGAGGTACTCAGGGGGAGACTCTTAGGCACAACTGTAAGCAGGTTTAACCTCTCCTTTGCAGCAACGAGTTTCATAAGGGCAAGCCCCGAGACAGAGGGCTTGGTGTACCAAACCACCAGTCTTCAGTGTTTGTGAGAACATCAGTAACAGTCCAAGTGAGGAAGTCCAACTCTTCCGCATTTTCCCCCAGCTCTTCGGGAGGGCCCTGCATATATATTTTTATTCTCTGCCCAGTGTGTCTCTATTTCACACTAACCTATACAAACCTACCAGATCTCACTCCATGAGCGCTTGTTTGATTAACTGAATTTCTGCTATCAAAGCAAGTATTCTCTTCACTGGCAACCATTGCTAGATCTCACATTAATATTTAGATGTAATACGTACTTCATTTCTTTTTCTTTTTACTATAATTCTTTTATTTTTGACTACATGACCACTAGTCCAGGGAACCTGTCTTCATAAATTAAGTCTTTGCTTTAACTTTGAATTCAGTGTGTCTACATCTTCCCACATCACAATTCTTCCTAAAGGAGTTATCTTTCATTCTTCTACTGCCTCCTGGAACCCAAGTCCAATCCATCACCAGGTCCTGTCACTTCTGCCTTTTGGGTTTTTCTTAAGTCTTTCCCTTTGCCACCCTTCCCACTGCCACAGCCCTAGCTCAGGTGCTCAGACTTTCCATCTGAATTACTGTAAAAGGCTGCCTGCCCACCTGCTTTCTGCTAGTTCATCCTCCACTTTGCTCCCAGAGGGATTTTCGAAAACACAAATTGATTGCGTCACTTTCCCTACATAAAAATAGCCATTGCTTTTTGTTGCCTAGAGGATAAAGTACAAACCCCTTAGCGTGAATCTGCCTCCACACTGTCCTTGCGGCTCCACTTGTGCTCACACTTGCTCTCTGCCTCTTCTCACTGCCATCCTCGCCCTTAGGAATCCTATGCTCAGGCCAAACAAAAGTATTAGGTCACAGCCCCTGCACATGTTGTTCCTGTGCTAAGAAAGCTCACTTCCTCTGCCTGAAGAGTGTTTCTTGGAGAAGGGTGTTAGCTTCCAGATCATTTGAACCAGAAGACCCTCACCTAACCTTTTAGTTCTTACTTTTTGCTGCTGAAATTTCAACTGACTCTCCCAAAGATGCCAGCAGAGATTTTGGAACTAAATAGATCTGAAATTTAAATCATCTGTTTGCCTGGACAATCTACTTCAGCTTCTTAATCTTCATTTTCCTCATCTGTAAAATGGCAATAACACCCACCACCTAGGGTTGTTTATGTATAATATATGCCTAGCCTTTAGCATACAGTTGGAGCTCAAAATGCTGTTTGTTTCTTCCCTCCACCCCTCATGGAGACCTAACTCAATTGCCACCTCCTCTGTGAAACCTTCCTAATATTTGCTCAGATAACTCAGGTTTGTCAGAATTCCCATGTTGTCTTTTGATGATATCAAAACTCCTCTAAACTAATACTGAGTGGCAGGCTTTTCTCCAGCTGAACAGAGGACCATCCCTTCATGTAGATGACCAGAGTATCAGAAAAATAATATCATTAAAGACAACACCCACTTTTAATTCAACTTCAATGGCTGTTAATTGAAGAGGTTCTCTGAGCTTGCTGCTGGGCTTGCTTGTGAGGGGCACAGGCCATGCCCTTGCCTGGAAGCTGGGGGCATCATAGTAGAAGTCAGTCTAGGAATAAGCACATGCTATTGGTTTATATTATTACTATTATCATTTTAAGTAACATCTTTAAGTCACTGAACTTATAGGTACAGACAACAGGTCCATCCCATGCCCTACATAGAAAATCCCTCAGAAGTGCAGCGTGATCAAGACCCATATTCATTGATTTACGCCATCATATGTTTGTACCAACATCTTTAGCATTAACTACTCTGACCAAAAATCATCTGCAAATGTATTGCTGTGCTTCAGAGTTCAGTATTTGATTAAGTGTCCTTAATGACTGAGGGTCTTACTGTGCTCAGACCTTAACCTTACACAGTATTTTAGGTGTAGACAAGGCTAAGTCTATTCTTATCCTAGGATACAGCCCAGACATCTCTTTATTTTATTTAATAAGTTGCAGCTATCAGATTGCTTTCTTGTACCTTGTTTATTTTTTCTCATGGTTAAAATGTCGCCTCCCCTCTGTACCAGAAAAACAAAACAAAGCCAAAAAGAAAAAAAGAAAAATTCTTCCCCAAGCCACCCAGCCGGCCGGATGAGGCGCAGTTGGTTGGGCTCTGCTTAATCAGGGTCTCTAGTGTTGCTCTCCCCGCTGGCTCCCAGATCAGCCACGGAGCCTTTGAAGTTACTGTCCTCCACACCATCCTGTTTTGGAGAGCAGAACTGGCAGGCATTTGATGTGAATTATGGAGCAGAGAGGAGCTCAGATTTGTGTCCATAAAGCTTTGAGTAAATTAAGGACGATGGTATATTCTTACTGTGTTACCCTTCCCTCCTTTTATTTTTTTGCTTTAGGACATTTTTCTGTATGTGTAGTTGTTGAATCTTTAGTGAGCACTTGGCATTTATTGAATACCTAATAGATGCCAACTGGAGCTCTGAGACGTGGAGATGCAGTGTTGAATGAGGCAGAGGAGGTCTCTCCCTTATTGTGCTTACATTGCGATAAAGGTAGTTGATAAAAAATAAACAAGAAAATATGTGTGCTATAGTAAAAATAAAACGGAGTGGCTTGGGGTCTGCTTTAGGTTATATGGTCAAGAAAGGGCCAGGTGGGGGGGTTGTGACCCTCAGTAGTAATCATTGTCATCCTTGAAAAATGGAGAGGTGTTCTGTGCATGGTTTTGGGACAGAGCAGTGGCAAAGAAATGAAAGGCCAAGGTAATAGAGACTTGTGTTGTGGAAAGAGCAGGGACTACAAACAAGGTTACCTGGACTCTCCGATCAACCCTCCTACAAGCAGTGAGTCCCTGGGCCTCTCAGTTCCTCCTGTGGGAAGGGAAGGGGTGGAGACCCCGTGGCCTCTGCGATCCCTGTCTGCCCTTCCCTCATCATCCAAATTGCTAGTCTGCTTTTCTCTTCCTTGGTGTGCACTGCCTCCCAGTGTTACTAAAGGGACTCAGATCTTGCAGAAGCTCCTTTTGTATTTACTGATTAACAGTTATCATTCATGTCTGAGTGATTCTGTATAACTGTTAAGCATCTGTATGGTCTTGAAAATGATTTCCACACAATGTGGTGGTTCTTCCAATTCCTTCGTCTCCTCCTCCTCCTCCCAGTATTGCCTCTAGTTTGGAGGCTTGATATGATAATATGATTCGTTATTTGCTGGACTACGGTGTGAAAGTCACCTCAGAAACAAGCTGAAGAAGGGCCATTAACCAGAAAAGACAAAATATTTGGTTAGAACCAATCCTACAAATAGTGGGATATAAAATTTCATGCAGCTGTCTTTCAGTCCTGTTCCTTTATTCTTTTTAAAGGAAGTTGCAGAATATTAACTAAATCTTTCCCTCATGACCCTCTCTTTGCAAAGGTAATACTCCAGTAACACAGTGCAGAGAAGATCTCATCACTCCAACATGAAGAGATTTTTTGACAGGGTTTGTTCCTCTTATGTACCCAGTGAAACTTAATACCATCTTTGTGTCCTGAAAGAAAATTACTATTAAATTATAAAGATCTTTGCGCTCAGACCACCCACCATGTATGAAGCTCAAATGCTAGAAAACAGCCATTACTCTGAACTAGCATGGAACAATAAATTAAGGAAAAGGCCCTTCTCAGTGAACCAAAAAAGCTCTCTAAAAACTTGTATTTCTACTCCATAAAAGATGAATGGGTTTCATCGAATGCTTTCATTTTTTTGGTGGAAAATGCCACTGTAGTTGGCTCCTATAGCCCAACATAGCATTGAAGTTGGCCCATTAAGTAGTTTCTCATACACCCAGCTGTGTTCCTGTTGTTCCAGGTATTATACTGTTCCTCAATGCTGTAAAATCATGTCAAAACAGATTAGCATTAACCTAGACTCACCACTGTGCAACAGCTTTTAGGATAATTGGAATTGGGATCTATTAAAGTCATTCCAACAGGTTGGAGTTGGTTTCTAAGCTGTAGGATCTTTTGAGAGAAAGGCAAGGTCATCCTTAGCTTTTTTGATGAGCTTTTCACAGGTGAGAGTGCTGGGAACCCTGAGCCTGAGGAAATGAGATAGCACACATTCTCCTATGTCCTGAAGGCCAGTGTTAAAAACACCAAGCATCTGTTTATTCACTCTGCAAACATCCTCTTAGGACTACCCCTACAAGTCAAAAACTATCAGGCAGTGGGGGTACTTGCTAAAATAGATGTGGCCCCTTCCTGGAAAAGCTCACAGTTTAAGAAGATACAGACTTATAAATGGGTAATTACAATACTTGAGGTGAAGCAGATGCTTAAAAGGCATTATATAAAAATAGAAATACAAGACATATATAAATCAGAGGAAGGTCAAAGGTAAGCTTCTAGAGTAGATGGCACTTAAGGTGCCAGGTTAGCAAAGGAAGTCTAGGTTTGAAAGAATAGTGATTGTGTTGCTGTGAGTGTCCAGTGCTTTGGTTCTTAGTTGTTCACAAATATGTAACATCTCAAAAGTTTGCCAGAGGTCAGAGATTGTCATCAAATACTGATCTTCCCTTCATGACCAAATCAAGATTCATGAAAAATTAAAGAACCAAAGAAGGAGAATTTTTGAAAAGCTAGGGAGAATTATTACTCTGAGTTTAATAATTAAAAAGACATAACTTTTTATAAATTGTTTTTTAATTCATATTTACTTTTGTAAAACAGAGACAAAAGCCCACCATCTTAAGATTATATATATTTAAAAAGATAATTTTAGGTATTTCAGTGTATTTCCTTTGATTATATAATGTCAAAGAGCTAGTCTAAAAGTAGAAACAAGTGCTATTTCTTTACAAATCTCTTTGTGCCCTGCACACAGATACACCCAGAGGCAAGCACATACAGACATACACAGGTACATCATACAGATGGACACACACACTCACACTGTTTTTGCCTTTGGCACAATCTTGTAGACTTGCTAAAATAAATCAAGAATTAGAATGTGTTTTTTACTAAATAAAAACTCCAGCCTTTATTTCCCTGGGGCCCTGAGGTGTGTGGGGGAAGAGGTAATTGCTAGTGGAGTACAGAAAGTTATAGTTAATTGTTCAGTGCCTGGGTTTAGATCTTTAAAAAACTTGTTGTCAGCCAGTTGTTGATGATGGTGTTTTAGAGCCTAATGAGGTGGTTAAGGTCTGGGAACTTGGCACCCCTGGGTCCTGGGAAGGCTTTCTGCAGAGCTGGCCAAGTGCAGAATGGGAATAGAGACATCTTCAGGGTGGAGAGAGGACCATGGCCTGGGGATCTTCCAGGAGCCTTCCCTGAATGCCAAGCTTTAGCCCCGTCCTCTTACAGTAAGGGAGCATTTCAAATATTTTCGGTGGTCTCATTGAGGAGAACATTTATTTTCTATAATTTCAGAAGCTCACCCTCATGATTTTGACACTCTTGCCTTATCTTTGCTTTGAATTCTGTTCCACAAATCCAAATAAAACCACCCACATTAAATATCAATAAGCCTCTGGAGATTAGCTTCTGAGTTGGCATGTCTATTTAGAAAACAAAGCCAAGGTCTTTAAAAAATTTAAAAAAAACAAACAAAAAAAAAGTAAAAAGGGAAGTTGGAAACAGCAAGAGAAATCTCAAGGCTTGTCCATAATCTCAAAGTAAAAATTAAGGCTTTGACAACTAGAAACTGAAAAAAAAGACACCTTGTTTTCTGTTCTTCATTTTTGTTTGTTTGTTTGTTTTTGCAATATGCGTGGACATACGGAAGCACCTGACTTAGAATGGTTACTAAACAAGCAGAAGACACGTGAGGATCAGGAACTCTTGGGAAGGAAGCCTAAAGTCGGGCGGAGGGTGGCTGTCAGTTTAGGGAAAATCAGATACAGGCACAGCATCGAGTGCTGTGCAGCTTCCCTGGGGCCAGACAACATCTCCTGGGAAAATATCCATGCCTTGCTCGGCCTATGCTGGTCCTTGAATGAAGGCCCAGTCCCTTCTGTGGCTGGCCTGCCACTTTACCACAGCGGTGAGATTCTGAAGAAGGCAACTCTTGAATGTCATTTGCTTTGTCTGGGTCCTAGGAAACAGAGGTCTTGATGGCCTAGTGAGGCTCACACCTTGGGCTTTCCCCAGGAATGTTCCAGTGTGAGTTGATAGCCTAATCCTTGCTAAACTTGTCACAGATTAGTAGAAAAGTTGTAGAGAAATCTCGAGACAATCACAATTAACTACAATGTTCCTTACTCAGGATTCCCTAGTAAGGAAAATTCAGATGGCGAGGTCAGGCTTGGTCACGTTGTCTTAAATAGAGTTGACTGCATGATGATTCAAGCATAGCTAGACTAACTTATGTGTCTGCAGGTTCTCCAATTTTGTCCCTGTCTCCAGGTGGCTTATGTGCACTCATATATTGGGAGCCTTTTTATCGCAAGTACAGAAATAACCTATATTAGCTTAAGGAGAAAGAGGAAAATTATTTTAAGGGTACAGTTGCATCTTGCGGAACCCAGTGGGCAATAGTGCATTTCAACCAAGCGAAGTACTGGAAGAGGGTGCTGGGAAGCTGTCCAAATGCTTTTCACAACCTCTTACATCTGCCTCTCCCTGAAAATGGCTTCCTTCTCTCCTCTGCAGATAAACATGCTCCATTTCTTTAATCTGTACATCCAGAGCTCCTAAGCTTATGTGTTGTTACAGGATCAGTCTCCCAAAGAGAGGATGGTTCCTGCAAATTCTAATGATTTAAATCAAACAACTTCTGTTTGGTCCACCTTGGGTAAAACATCTACTCCAATCCATAATCAGCTGTGGCCAGAGAAAAAGGTCACATTGTACAGAATGTCTGTCAACCCCCAGCTGTAGCCTTGGGTGTGTTGGAGTTGGAACAGTCAAAAGGGGAGGTAGGCAGCAAACCAGCAGGTGTCCACCACAGCTCACTACATGTGGATGGTTGGGGGCTGTTAAATTAACAAGGCAGTTTTTATCTAGACAGCTGTAAATTAAGGAAGAATTGGGGAGGGATCAGATGTATGGTGAAAACGTAAAACCTTTGCTGCAATATCCTTCCCAGCAGTTCCCTTTATTCTCCTTAATGATCATAAGAACTGGAATTGTGCTTCATTTGCCTAGGGAAGTAGAAGCAGGGAAATGGACCCTCTGCTATCAAGGTTAAAATCAGGTGCCATTAAAAAATAATACAACAAGGAGAGAAGTACATGGGGCTTGTTAGAACCCTCGAGACACTATGTTTAGTATTGTTCATGAAAGCCCATGAAAATGTGTTACAATCAATGCCCTAAAATAGTTTACAGAAGAAAAAACGAATTATTTTGTTTCATTGAATGTGTTTTCTCTTTGAGCTCATCTGGAACTGTGAGGAAATGAGTCCTTCTGGATAACAGACTTCCCCAAGTTTACCTCTTTAAGTATCAAAACATAAAATTTTAAATTTTATCTCTCCTGGCTGCAACTCTATCATTTTCAGTCCAGTAAAATTCATTTAAGTATTTTTTAATACCTCATGCCATTATTCTTCAGTGCATATAGTATACCATCTAGTATATGCTAACAAGGAATATGGTAGTATTTGCCAGTATTCAAAATGACCCCAAATAGTATGAGGTTTTAACTGCTTTTTACAATTTTTTTGTCGTCTTGGCTATCTGGGACAGCCCCTCCCTTGTATTGTCTTTCTACTCTGCTGTGTGGATTTGGAAACCAGGAAATCAAGCTTATTTGAATAATACATAAATTACACATAAATGGGATCTGAGTTGGGGTCTGGAGAGCTCTTTTATAAAAAAAGATAAAATGTATTAATTTTGTGCACGAATGTCGTGACATTATTTTTATGACATGAGGGCTTTTTAACTTTTTTCTCAGCTATATTCTTCATAACTGAAGCTTCCAGATAATTGAGATCCAACATGAGCTTCAGCAAAATAACTATTCTTTTTGGCAGAATAGGGGAAAAAATGAAAGCATATCAGTTGATTAATACTTCCTCACTTTTTTGCTTAAGTTTTAATTCACATCTAGCCTGAAATTTTTAAAATTTTTAGTTCTAACCCTTTCCTTGCACTCCAAAGTGAATTATGATCAGTTAAACCAGACTTTGGTGATTATAACAATTTAGTGGCTGCCCTCTTGGAATTACTTTGGTCAGCTAGGGTTGTGTTTTTGGAGAGATTCTGTTTCATAAGAGATGTTTTAATTTTTTTAAGAATACTCTATTGGTCTTAATTTTCTACCAGAAGGTCTGTAATAGCATGAATCTTGCTTGCTAGACCAAACATGTGAAGCTGCTAACAATGAAAATTGAAAGAACATTTGTGGACTACATGTTGTTCTTGGGTGCTGTAATCAGTGCCTCTACATATGTCACCTCATACCCTTCTGTGGCAGCCCTGTGTGGGGGTAGATCTCATTCCCATTTGAGGAATGAGCAAACATCAGTAACTTATCCAAGGCCACATGACTGGTGAGCAGCAGTGTCGGGTTCTAACCTGGATCTACTCATCTTTAACTGCATCCCTCAATCCACTATGATAATTAACAGTTATTGGTTGCCAGTATTATTGGCACCATGCCAAGCATGCCACACATCTCTCCTTTTGTCCTCTCAACAGACCTTATGAGGGATAATGACTTATTGGCTCCATTTTACAGAAGAGGAAAATAGGGGTTGGTATTTTCAAGTAACTTGCCCAAGATACCCCTGGTTCAAACCCAACGCAGTACTTCCTGCCTTCAGAGTCTGTGCTCTTAACCCACAGGTATTGTTGTACGACATATACTCACACACACACTCCCCGTATTATACATACTTACATACATACACATACACAGGCATACAAGAGAAAATACTTAGTTTGAAAAGAAAAAAAGACAAAGTGTGCACTGATCCTGTCACCTGATCTTTAGAAGATAAGTTAACGCCTTTATTGTAGAGGAACTTACATTAAGCTGAGAGAAAAGTAGATTGGATAAAAAATTTGGAGGTGGGTAGATGAGGTGGGTCCATCTAGTTGGTCACTGTCCTCTTCAATTTACAGAACTAAAATGGAGTTTTGAGGTTTTCTGACTATTCACTGCTTTCCTTGAGAATATTTCTTTAATTTTCCCAGCAGTAGCAAGGGTCCTATGGGTGTGACCCGCACTGGGAGGCCCAGCCCACCTATATGACTGACATATGTCATCATGAAGGAGGCATAAGGGGCATAGCAGAAAGAGAAACCAACTCTTTCCCTGGATTCCCCTGGAATAATTTATTAACAGTTACAGGCCTGCCTCGGAGTATTTTAGACCTCATGAAAGTCTGGTTTACCTGATCATAATTCACTTGGTGAAAAACTGCAAGGAAAGGGTTAGAACGCATTATAGCACTGGCACTGACACTGGCACCATCCTCTCATCTTCAGGTTCTGGCAATTTTCTTTTTGCTCCAGAACTTTCTTTATGGCTCGGGGACTGACTGGTCTTGAATGCCGGGACTAAGGGCTAATTCAGCTGCATAAACAAGATTCAGTGCTGACCTTCCCACCTGTACGTTATCATTTTTCCTTTTAAAACCAGGTAATGTTTACTGCCAAGGAGTAGAAGCTGGCTTTTGTAAGTTATATTTTCAAACTTAGAATTAATGTTCACAGTGAACTTCTTATACCTTTCCTTCTCTTTATCATCCTTTCAGACATGTCACTTGGGCATAATATTTTGGGGGAAGCTATGATGTTCTTGATCTAGACCACCACCACAGTGATACAGGTGGTATTGACTAGTGTTGAGAGAGGCATGGACAGACAGATGGATGGAAGGTAAGATGGAGGGAAGAAGAGAGAATGAATGAGAATTTGATAGTCTGCAAGGTATCATGGGGAGAGCAATGTGTTTAGGGCTCCAAAGTTGATTCCGTCACACATTGGTTGGGAAACCTTTGGCAAGTTATTTCACCTCATGCAGCTTCTGTTTCCGTTTACTGTAAATGGGGAGGATAGGCAGAGCTGTCGTGAATGGTGATGTGAAATTGTATATATAAAGTACATGTCCCTGTGCCTGGCCACCGGTGCTCCTTTCCCCCCATCAGTTTCTTACAGACAAGTCCACCTCAAAATAAACGAGGCTGTGACAGAGGGAAACAGGAGACCCAGTTCTGCCCAGCTCTCTAGGGGTCACCTGGGACCAGTCACTTTGTGACCGTCCACCTCAGTACTCTCCTCTGAAGTGACAGGGCCAGACTGGCTCTGTCAGATTTGCATGCTTCCTCTTCTGCAGTTCTGGGCTTCTCTTCCTTGGTGCATGTGACCTTGTGCAACAGAAAAGTTCGCGCCCTAAAATAACAGGCTTTTGTCAGTTTTCCGCAAGGCAATTGGCATGAGGCGTGCCGTGAGGAAATTTTTGCTATGTCTCTTTTTTACCTCTTACAAAACTAATCTCCAATACTCGCTCCTAAAATTTCATGTCATAACTAAGAACATTTTTAAGGTTCCTGCTGTATGCTAGTAGCATTTGGAACTGGGGCTAGGTCTTTTATTCCAACCCAACTGTTTTTGGTTCCTCACCAGTTTGGAACAGACATGATATGACACCTAGTAGGGGAGTTTGTTCCTAGAGACCAGTTTTGCTGCCCTGTGCTTGGTCTGGGTTGCTTGAGGAGACAGTGCATCCTGGGTCACTTGCCGAGCTGGCCGGCCTCCTTGTGGGGTTCATCTATGGGCATCTTCTCTTGGCTCCTCCTCCCAGAGGGCTGCTCAGGAGGGGGGTTTGGAACCCCAAGGATATACGCTGGGGAAGCACTCAAGTTTTTTATGCAATTTTACCTTTGGACTTACAGAAAAGGGATTTCCTCTTTTCCCTTTTCTCACATTTTTTGAGTCCAGGCCTGGAAAGCCCTAATGCCTCAGGGTCAGCACTGTCTGTCTCCCAGTAACAGGTCTGCTGCTGAAATCTTTAGATTTCCTTCTCCCGCTTTAGCTCTCAATAAGTGACCTGCCCATTTGGTTCCTGATTCCATTTAGTTACTGGGATATTTTTGCCAAGACTGGAGCTTGCTCTGTGAGTTTGCTTCCTGGGTTCCGGTTGGATGGGAGCAGGCAGGGGAAGGAGGGTTTTGCATGGCCTTGAGATGCACTGTACAAATGGCCCATATGGTGACTCCCAAGATTTAACATATGTAAGACGTGCCTCGCTGCGCTCCCTTTGAAGCCGAACCGCAGCCTGGGAGCGGTAATTGCCACCTTTGATTGCGCCGACCTCACTGGCGGATTGGGCTTTGCTAGGGCTCGCCTGGCCTGGCAGACCTTCAGCCGCAGCCCCCCAGGGAAGCCTCAGATGTGGGGAGTCTCCAGCCTCTGGAGCCTCATTCTGTGGTTTCTTGAAAAGAATCTTGATTTGACCTGTTTTATATCTATGTAAAGCAACACTAGATGGCCCCCATTTCTCCCATTTGAGGGTGGGAGTTAGTTCGCCCTGACGACCCCGTATTTTAAATGAGCAACCAGGAGCAAACTGCATTATTTGATAGAGAGGCAGTTTCTCCGCTGATTTATTTAAATACTAGTTACACTACTAAGGGAATATCCTCTGGGCAGGGGGATAGTCGTTTTTTGGTAGGCAGTTGTACAAAAGATCTCGGAAGCCAGATTTACAGGAGGATTTGTAAGGGAGCAATATAAAATACTGAAATACAGGGCGGAAAATTGTGAGACTCGAGAAAGAAATAGCTTTATTAGGAGATGGGATTCTTTCCAGGGAAGTTGCATATTTTCCTTGTGATAAACGGCCATCTTGGGGCAGCCAGGTTTGTGTGTCTGTTACAATAATTTCATAATTATTTGTGCTCAGCTCAAGAAGGGAGAGAAGGGTAAGGCAGAGGGAGCAAAGAAAGACTCAGTGAGTCAGAAGTGCAGGGTGCCATGGATGGGAAGGTGCCGAGCCCTGTTTGGGAATGGGGGCCGCAGCAGGACCACGGAAAGTGTCTTTACATCAGGACTTCAGAATGAGCCTGCGGCCAGAGGCTGGGTCAGATGCCAGCAGAGAGGCAGCTTGTCTCCTTCAGCAAGCACGTGTTCCTGGCTGCTAATGGCCAGTCCATTCTGAACCACAGCGCTTGTCTCTGGCTGCTGGGAACTCCTGGTCCAGGGCTTTCCAGCCATTCCCCAGCAGGAAGCTGAGTATTTTTATATAAGGCTGAGAGGAAAACCTTCCCAGGAAGAGCATCCTGGAGCAAGCCTTTGAAAATCTATGGTGAAAAAGTGCAATGTAAATAGAAATCTGTGGGGTGCCCTCACCACCTTTTCCAGGCTTCCAGCTTCAGCCTATTCCTTTCTCCTTGGAGAGGCTGGGTCCTGCTTAGCTCTTTGGTCTTTTGTGTTAGATTGGCACCCCTCTTAGCCTGAAAACATCACAGTACTACAGTGTGTGGTGTGTTCGCCTGCTAAATAGGGAAAGGTTAATTTTGCAGGAGAATACGAACTGAAATTGTCCTTGAAGCCCTCCTCAGTTGAAAACGTGTGGCTGATTTCCTCTTGTATTGTGTATGTGTGTCTTTCCTATAGTTACCCAGATAAAGTTTTTTCACAGTTGAGATCAATAATTTTTAGGGACAGCATTGGTAGTAATTGCAGCAATAATAATAACTACAGAGCTATTTATGTGCCATGCACTCCCTAAACACCTAAAATATATTAGCCCAGACTCTCCTCAACAGCCCATGTGGTAGGTACCGTCACAGTTCCCATTTTACAGACCTCTCTCCTTCTGTGAAAAGCACTGTATAGACTGTAACTTGCCATCCCAGTGAAATGCCATGCCATTATTAAACTATTCAAAACTTCCTTTTATTTCTCCTAATTTTTCTTCCAATTCATTGAAATAAAAAGCACAAAGGAAACCACTATTATTTAAGATGAATTTTTAAAGGAAGTGTTTGCTAGTAACATGGACACTCCAGTCACAAGCACCGAGTTGGGATTCATTCCGCTGAGGTTGTCGCGGGATCTGCACTTCCTCCCACGTGTCTCCACGGCCAAAGGAAAGCAGGGGAGGCGCATGCTCTCCTGAGGGAAGGAACGGAACTTTGGAATGCTTTCCCCTTGTATTGTCTTTGAATCTTGTTACAATGTTATATTTTCTCCTTAATCAATCAAGTTTTTAAATTTCAGATCATTAAAGCTTTGGGGATTTTGGGATTCTCTTTTGAAATCCATTATCATCAGCTGTATCTAGTAAAATGTACTTAAAAATATTTAGCAAGTAATGCTTTCCAAGGCTAATGTTAGAGACCCTGGTTGTCATGCAGGAAAAAAAGATCTTGAAAACTGTAGGGTCTAAATAGAAGCAGAGAGTGAACGTACCTCAGACTGTATATGAGTGGACACAGCCCATCCCAGCTGCAGTAGTGTAGCCTGTAGTCCCATGTGAAATCATACAATGGCTCCCCACGGTGGACTGAAAAGATCAAACACTCTAGAATGACACAAATCTTTCCCTGATCTGAGCATCACCTGCCTTTCCAGTTGACATTCGGCCATATCCTACTGGTATCTTTCAAACATGTTTGAAAAATACATGTGACCTGAGTATTAAATACATTTCGCATCATAACCCTGTACATACATATACATATAGAGAAGAGACTGAAGTAAAAATTTCAATAGGTTTTACTTATCATATGACGTATTCTGAGGACTTCAGGTGAGCAGAGGGTGATCCATTTTAGCCATCACCAAATCAAAGTGGATTAATTATATGAATTATATGCAGAGATCTTAAGACATGTGCTGTGTTAATAGAGGTTAAAATCTTTCAAAGGCCTATGGCCAATAAATTTTAATAGCATTTCGTTTGTTCCTTCCTGAGGTGGAAAACGAAACTCATTCCCAACGTGCAAAGCTAAGGCAGCAACCCCGGGACCTCTTCTGGAGATGGAAGCTTGTTGAGAACACAGACTGTCTCCCCAGCTTGTGCAGTTGACCCCAAAGGAGAATTGATACCAACTTCATTCACATTGAGGTCCCTGCTAGAGACACTGACCCATAAAGACAATCACTGCCAACCCCCCTTTTGTCTACTGCAAGAGCCAAATTCCAAAATAACACATTTAAAAAAAAAAACAGATTTTTAAAAAGAAAATTAAAAAGCACATGAGAATCCTGGCCAGCAGGCCCTAGGTCAGCTGAGCAGCTCTCCTGTGCACCCAGAGCATCCTGCATCCAAACCTGTAACCCTTGGCAAGGACAGTGACTCGGCTGCCTTGGCCTGCCATGAACAACAGGCCTGCAACTAGCATGTCCATCAGCATCCCAGAGGAGGAATTTGTGGGAGAGCTTGCTCTTTGTTTCTGTCTCCATTTTTCTTTCTCTTCCTTTCTCCTAAAGCTTTTATTTAACAGTGCAAAAGGATCAATCGTATGTCTGCTTATTTTAAACTTGAATTTTTTTTTTAATTTACACTTTTTAGTTTTAATTTTCTTGTATATTTTGCTAGCTATGAGCTTTGAAATAAAATTCAAAAATCTGAAAAAGTTGAAAATAAAATGGAATTAAAAGAAGCCCTCTATTTCTGAGAGAGATCTTGTCCGCTAAGTGGCTTCTCTGTGAATTATCTGTAACAAATAGTGGCCTCTCATCCTTTGTCAGGTGTTCTATAGAGCTAAATAAATGTATCAGCCAACTCCACTCTGTTGGTAGCAATGGCAGTCCTATTTCACTTTATTTTTCTTCTGATTTTTTTTTTTTTTTTAATGGTAAACCTTAACAGATACTTTCTGCAGACTGGTTTGCAGTGAATTTTCATTTCTTTCCTTCTCAGCCCCTTGTAAAAAGCCCAGCACTTGAAATGTTATTACTTTAAATGTTCTGTATTTGTATCTGCTTTTATTAGCCGATTAGTGAGATTTTATGTCAGTTGTTAAAATGAGCATTGATGTATCCATTTTTTTTAAATAGCAAGGCACAGCCTTTGCCCAAAACTGTCATCTAACATTTGTCATTCCAGTTTGAGTTAATGTGCTGAGCATTTTTTAAAAGAAGCTTTGTAATAAAACATTAAAAAAAAGAAAAGTGTCATTTTAATTAAACGAAGTTCCTGATAGTCTAAATCCACAGGCCAGGACTGGATCATACCCAAGCAGTGCAGGGGGGTTCTGCTGGTGCAGTCCCCTATGAGGACAGGCCCATCCCTGTGGTGTAGGAGGACCAACCCATGTCTCCTAGACATGCCGATCCTCAAAAGAACTTGAATGGCTTAGCTCTCCTCCCTTTTCTGGCGTAGACATAAATCAGGGTAAACAGAGTCACTAGAACTTCCTGACCATCTCAAGATCCCTGTGGACTCAGCCAACAGATTGCAGTGCTCCCGTAAGTATGCAGGTAACTTCCCATCTTCATAGCTCATTGGCTCTCAAACTGGGCTCCTAAAACCACGGTATCCCTGTGTAAAAAAGGCTTGACTCCCACCCATCTCCGAAAAGTCAGCATTTTCCCAATTTGACTTTGTATTCCATCATTTCCCCTCAACTTGTATTATACTAGTCTGTAAGTTGCAAGAACTAGACATTTTAAGTTTAAAACAATGTTTCACAGTCTTCCACAATGGTACCCCATCCCTTGAGCTAGTTTGAAAGCCATTGATAACACTAGTCTAACTTAAATCTTTCTTGCTGAAATTCTGTTTTCCTTTTCGACCTTCAGTACAGCTAGGGGAACAGCTGGCTACCATAATAATAACCCTCCACAAACACTGCACTGAAGACTGCCATTAAATCATCCCTCAAATTTCTCTTCTCCAGGCTAAGTAATCCCAATTCCTTGAACCTTTCATCATCAGTGCTTTAATCATTTTCATAACTATCCTCTGGAACCTCTCCAATTTCTCTTCATTTAGTCCTAAATTTGGCCTGGGTGAGGCAGGGGGAGGGTGTCTGTTATGTTCAGGGACCTATTTGTTGTAAAAGTTTCATTTTCAACTGTGGCCAGAACTTCGTTTGAAAATTATCTCTTGAGTTTTCTTAATGTACATGAACCAACCATTTAAATGAGTCTAAATTTGCCACTATGGTCTTTTAGGAGGTTAACTGGAAAATTCCACAAAATTGTGTGAGAGGTGACTTTGGAGTGTCAACTTCTTGAAGAGAAGATTGTCACAACACACTGATTGGCTATTCTGGACCTTAGGAAGAAACCAACTATTTTAAAAAGTGTGTTCTATGTTGGAAGCAATGTAGTTATTTGTTTTTCTTACTCCTTTGTTTTGTTAGGGTATGTTAATTTTCTTGGGGTATGGTAGGGACATGTTGGAAGCAATGCAGTTATTTTAGGTTATTTGTTTTTCTTAATCCTTTGGTTTTGTTTGAATTGTTCTGTTTTTAATTATTTGATAAAGTAAAAAAAAAAAATTATTGCATTTAAAAAAAAAAGTCTGTTCTTCGAGTACGCAGAGACCTAGCAGGATATAAAACTGAAAATCAAGGTTTAGCCAAAGCCCGCCCAACACACTTCTCTCCTTCAGTTCCTCCTCCTGTACATTTTTAACAAAAAATGAGTAAACAACATAGAAATAAATAAGTTGCTCGGGCCCTCTGAGCCAGTCATTCCACACTTTGGTCCCTTCCTAGTTTTCTGTTTCTTCAAGAATAATTTCTCCCAAATAACTGGTATCACTGCACAATGCTCATTCCTGTTCCATTCTGCCAAAATCCTGCTTTCTGCAGACAGCAGTTCTGGGAAAGAGAGTCAGGAATCCCCTAGAGGTGTCGACCAAAGGGGGACCGTCCTGGGGCATCTGCACCCAGTGCTGCTCCCCCAGCCAGTGCTTCTGTTAGACCTGAGAGTGATTTGACTTCCTGCGGTGAGCTCAGAGCGGATTTCTGTGCCAAGCAGAGGAGGGTGGTTCAGCCCCTGCGAGCTGAGCCCTGCCTGGAGATCGGCTGGTCACTGCAAAGGGGGTCTTTTCCTGCTTTTAGTTTGGTTGCTGAGTTCTCTGGCAACTACCTGTTTATCTGCAAGGTGCCTTTGAACTGTCTCATGACTACAGCTGTCCTAAGTGCAATCATTTTCTCCTCTATATTTTAGTCTAAGTCTGGAACTATGGAAATCATTAATAAAGGGCCAGTGAGCAATAACAAGATGCCTGTGTGGCTTTCCTTTTAATGAAAAACCAAGAGGGAGTAATGCATGTCATTAAATTACATTTACTCCTGGGAATTTTAATATCTGCTCTGTGAAACCTAACATCTGAGGATACAAATGCAATTTTGAACTTTTTGATACAAACTAAAATTTGACTGCTAATAATCAGAAGGATGTGATTCTAAATCCTGCTTATGTAGGTGTATCGTGGAAGAAATAAGGTCACTAATTTAATTGACTATCTGGATATCATTTTGAAAGTTGCAACTCTCCAAATGGGAAAACACATTAACTTTTTGCAACCAAGAGTGGCTCTGGGGCTGATGTGTGTGTCTAGGGTAGGGGGTGGGGGTAGCAGAGGAAAAAGTGTACCAAGAGCAGCTATTTAAAATAAACATATTAGCATGAATCTGCCTAAATTGGAATTTTATACATATTTTATGTAATATTAGGTTACATGAAATTAATAATTTACAGTAAAACGAACTCATGTGAAAACTGGATGTTTATTTCCTTGCCCTTATTGAAGAAATAATGCCAATTTTTTTTGTCATCAGCATACCTGTGGGTAACAGTAAACTGGTATTAGAAATAATCAATGCTTTCATTCAATAAATTTTAATTGAACTCAACTGTACACTAGAAAAATGTTAATTTTTTGAAGATTGTTCACGATCTGCATTTGTTACAAGGTACCAGCATCCCTCTCCAAAAAGGATAATTTGGACTTTAAAAAACAGGTTCTATTAGGTGGTACACTGAGGAAAGCCCAGATGTGGAGCCACACAGTCCTGGACCTGTGTTGGGTGCTGCCACTTAGCCCTTCTGAGCACCCTCCTTGTGGGCTAAGTGAGGGTCTCACTAACCTCTACAAAGGTGTGGTGCTAAATGAGACGCTGACATGCAAAACACCTGGCACACTGCAAAAGACTAAACATAAATTTCCCCTTGAATTGTTCCCCAATTTGTTAGGAAACATGTTTTGTCCAGCATAAAAAATATTTTGTTATTTCCTATAGCCATAGACCATAAGCATATCTCTTCCAACCATGAAGCAGCTAGTAACCAAGGTTAACCCATTTATTTTGGACCCAAGATCAAGGAAGTACTTACACAAAGGCAAAGCAGAGTCTGATTTTTATCGGGTCATCCATACTGATGTGTTCTTTAAATATTTTTCTTAATCGAGAATTATATTACCAGCTAATTAAATTTTTGATCACCATTAAAAATGTGAGAGAAATTGGTTGAAAATACATTATTTGCCAGATGGAATGAGAACACTATACAAATAGATGTAATCACACATTGTCTTAACTGCTTCTGTTTATAGTCACAGTTGAATTAGTAGTCATTTTCTCTTCTCCATGTTTAACTTGTCTCAGAGTTTGAACTCAATGGAATCAATGAATTATGTCCTGCGCTGTCATCATTTGTTTTCTCTCATCAAAGTAAAATGGAGCCCCACAAATTGACGTGTTTGTTGTTACGGGTCCTTTCAAAGTTAGTTCAGATAACCATTGCTCAACTGGAGAGAGGTAGCACACAGTTCTAAAACCTAGCTTGCCCTCCATCTGTAGAGGTCTAGAGACACCGTGCAGTACCAATGACCCTCTGAGTGTCCAACAAAGCTACGGCTGCGTGGTGCTCCTGAGGCGCATACAAAAGCCCATAGGTGCCTTGTGTAAAACTCATCTGTTTCCCAAAAGCTGGCACATGCCGTGCCTGCTGCAGTTCTAAGGTTCCAACAACTGAGGCTGTTCTTCCTCCAGGTCCTGGTCCTGGAGAACTCACACCCATGCAGGCAGCCCTTGGAAACAGTCCTGTTTTCACGAGCTTCCAATCTGAATGAGACACACTATTGCAGCCAACTGCAACTTGCATTCTGAAACTTTAGAATGATTATCTCTATTCTCTCCTCAGCCTTTTCTTCCTAGAAGAGTGTTTCTCAGATTGTATAGTGAGACCTTCAACCAGCGGGGCTGGGGAATTTCAAGTGGTGATCAAGGATCCTGGAGTGTAGAGTTGCAAAGACGCTGCAGCTGATGGAGGGCAGGGAGGCAAACTGCAAGTCACGTGAATGAGATGAGCGCATAGTTCTCTCAGCAAACCAGGACTTGGGATTAGTTACGATTTTTTAAGAATGCTATAAACTAGTTTTCTCTCCTAGCACAAGACACTCTCCCCCAAGTACACACACACACACGAGTTTAAAAAAAAAAAAGGACAATAGAGAAAATCAAGATACAAGCACTGATAACCTTACCTTATGCCTATGACTTGAAAGAATACTGCGTCAGCTGCTGGGGGAATCCACCATGAGACCAAGTACCAACAGGGGAGCTGATGAGCTCTGACATCTTGTGCACTGTTCCTTCTCAGACCAGGATATGCATATATACTAACATTTCCATGAACTATGCAGGCTTCAGGGTGGCAGCTCTTTGCCACTTCCCTCCCTATTGCACTGCATTTTCATCTAATGGCAATTAGACAGGAGCTCCCTCATCTACAATTCAGAACATGTTTGCACTCCCTGGGAGCAAGTCTGAGGGGTGACTGGAGCAGGACTAGGCAGCAGATTTTCCACTCTGCCTGCTTAGACCTACTACAAATCGATGTGCTGGAGAGATTGCGCTGCAACTTTTTCCTACCCTAGGACTTTAATAGTGAAGTTAAAGGGCTCTGGAAAGCTACCTTCCCAGAAACACATGCTAAGACCTCCACATGGCTCCAGAGGGAGGCATTTAGAGTTCATTCAGACTGCCCCAAGTAGAAAACTCAGTAAGTTTCAAGAACTTGTTCTCTAGCACTGGTTATGGAGGCTTCTCAGTCTCTGTCGTCTGAACCTGGCATTTCTGGGGCTGCTTATCAAGAAAGAGGTAGCAGACAGCATAGTTCTTACTCTAGGTTTTCCCTTCCAAGATTTGCTTGAAACCAGGCTACATTTTTCTATTGGAATATTCCAGTAAGTGCATCTAAAGAAGTGAGGCTGTGTCTCGCTGAGGCTTGGAGACCCTCATGCAGACAGCACAGCCTCCCTGCTTCCTGAAGGCCTGCAGCGTTTCTCTATCAAGCAGAGGGCTCTGCCTTGAGGAACTAATGTTTGAGTCAGGTAACCCCTCCCCCTCCTCAACAATGAACCAAGAACTGCCTTGGTTTCAACTGTAAACAGCAATCCTGCTGTTGCTCCTTTGTCTTAGTGGGGGCCCATTCCCAGTTTTTACCTGAAAAGGGAATATATAGTATCATCTAAAACTGCATTATGATAGGATGAAGTTTCCTTTTCTTCCAATTCATATACCACCACTTTCCTAATCACTGTATGTGTTAGAAGAATCTCGGGGAGCTTCTCTCCGAATCATGTTTTTTATTTTTCCTGGGGTAGTAAATCATCCACAGCCTACGTTCCATATATAAAATGTACCTCACCTGAGTGACAGCCAACTTTCCCAGTCCAGTCCACTGGAACATTTCCCTGCACTTACCCCTCCGGATTAGCTCTAACCAGCACCTCCCCCAAGGTTTGGAAAGACCTTCCGGAGCAGCCATGGGGGGCGAATATGGAGCGCCAACACCAGGCTTTTGCCAGGTGGCCCAGCAGCTCAAAGACTCTCCTTTACAAGACACTTGGGACTGTTCCCAGTCTTCAGGTGTGAAACGTTCAGGGCTTACTGTCATCCTTTAAGTTTACAGGAACTGTGGCTTCCTTCCAAATCGGGAGGGAGGAAGGCAGGCCACAATTGTCCTGTAGATGCTGGCAGTGTGCTCACTAGTTGCTATCAATCATCTCATGTGATCAACTATCCTATGAAATAGGTACCATCATTATGCCCACTTTACCAGAAATATCTGGAAGACAGAAATAATCCCCCAACATTACACAGGTAAAGAGAACGGAGCTGAGAACTAGAACCCAAGTCTGCTCAATTGAAGCCCATGGTATTAATAGTTTACTCTGATTAATACTGCAGCAGCTAACAGTGAGTGATTTTAAATAAAACACTGAATAATATTAGTATCAATGACGGGATATTTCAGTCTTTCAGGAGTTAAAACTTTGTTCTGCCATTTCAAACTGGCAGCTGTTTGGTTAAGAAAGTTGCTAAAATAAAGACAAAAACTGTGATTATGAAACACTGAGATCAATTTAGAAAACAATACAATCAAATGGGTTTTCTCTTTCAAAATATAGCCTTGAAAGTACAGCAACACTTGCACTGTTCAGAGCATCTTCTAGATTACTATTTATGTACCATCAAAGCCTGTGTATAAGAAAATTAGTCCCACAAAATCACAGCCACACCTTGAAGTTTTGTCAGCTTGTTTGCTTAGGTTGAAATGTTAAGGGGATTAAAATCAAGGTGGAACAAGACAGAAGCCTGTTTCAAATGTGTGAAAAGTAAAACACAAACACAAAGAGCACAACTAACATATGTTGTTGTCTAAGCCCTGTCTAACATTGATTCTACCTTATCCAACTGTGAGTGGTTGAGTCCTAAATGAAACTTCTGAAAGCTGAAATGTTAAAGAATCAGAAAAGTCACTATTTAACAGAACCCAGTGGTGAATCACTTTGTAACACCAGATTTGTATACCATAACTTCTCCTTTGGAAACCTGGTCCCACCTTACCCCCCTGCTGCACCAAATAGCAGTCCCATAATCAGAAATGCTTCTTACGATTTGATGTCAAAAGAAGTTAGCCAACATTTTCCCAAGAAACTGTTATTAACAGTAAATCTTACAGACCTAAAAGGATCCAACTTTTATTTTACGAAGACATCTTAATAAGCATTAAACTATTCTTCAGGGAACTCCTTTTAATTAAACATAATTGAAGCCCAAGTGATAGTTATGTTCAGAGCCTCAGTATCTTTCAGCAAGTTCTTTCATAAATTCTACAGTTTTCTTTTTAATCGCAAGTTTTCATTTCAAATATAGGAATAAAAACACTAAGAGGAAGTAAAGGAAAGTAGTAGAAAATAAAATATCCTGTTGACCTGAAACCTGGTGGTTACTTAAAAAATTGTAGAAAAGATCCCAGTTTCCGTGTGGAGAAAAGTTGGGGAGGTGAGCGGCAGCGGCGGCAGCAGGGAGGTCGCACTGTCTGGACTCGTCCTCTGTCCTCAACAAGTGCTGCCAAAACACAGCAGAGCTTTTGAAAACCCGAGGCCTGGCAGGGTTCTTATTCGGTCCGGATTTCAACAAGCAGCTGGGCTGTGCGCGGAAGCAGAGCACCTGAGTGAGGACACCCTCCCTCGCCCCAGGGAGCTCTCCGGGGAAGCAGCTGTGGTCACCTGAGAAGGCGGAGGCAGAGCACAGGAAGGAGAAAGCCACCCCCCACCTCCCATGTTTAAAAGGAGAAGGATGTTCAAAATTTCTTCCTGACACATGATACATGGAAAATATTTTTTAGAAAAGGATAATCACATCGCCGAGTCATATCTCCTTCTGGAATTGAGGGGTCAAGAAGAGCCCTACCGTTTCCAGGACAAGGGTCTATGGTCAGAGAGCGAGGAGGAGGTGAAGTCCCCTCCTGAGCCCAGGGCTCATGTCAAAGGTCAAGAGCCAGCCTGAGAGGGAACATGGAGCTGTCAGACCACAAGGGCAACCTTTATTAACGTGCTGCCTTTTTTTCATTAGGGAATGTTTTAAAAGAGTAACCTAAAAGTTACCTAAACCAAGGTACTATGTGTGGTTGAAATGTACGTCTGTGTTTATTTTCCCACTACTCTATATAGTTGAGTCAAATAAAGAATATTAATAACATCCCTTTTATCAGTCATGAAATGGCAAAACAAAAAACAAAACAAAAAACCCTCTGATGTATTATAATGTGACCTAGGACACTAAACCAGGCTGCCCATTTTGGTGACAGTCTTGTCTGCAACGGTGAATTGAGATTTTCACATTTGCTATAGTATATTTAATTTCATCATCCCATCCTAGCTCTACTACAAAATATCTGGTGACTTTGGGCACATCACTTAAGCTTTCTGTAAATGAGGCCACTGGACATCAGGGTTTCTGATGTCTTTCCAGTTTCAAAAGTCTATCTTGGAAGGCACTTTCTCAAGCCAATGATTAATAGAAACTTACGTTGCACTATTCCACTTTGTTGGAAAAAAAAGAAATACATGTTCCTTAAAAACCTCAGTGCCCTTTTTACTGCTTTCCTGGTAAGAAATCTCCTGGGAGTGACAGCCACAGGCAGGTTATAGACAAATGCCTTCACTTGCCATACCTTCCCCACTATTGCCACTTTAAAAACTAATAAGCCAAAGAAGACAGGGTATAGCTTTAGTCTAAATTACCAACATTTACTCTTATAATCACTTAAGTTTATTATAAGTTTATTTCTATTTTAAATTCTACATATTTTTATTTTCAGTTCAAATATTCACAAATTAAAAGATTGCATTTTATTAGAGTCAATTTATAGGCAGTTTGCAGCATTGATTTCTTAAAAAAAAAAAAAAAAAGGGACAGTAATCATTAAGATTGCAGATATGACTAACCATGAAAACAGACCTCTTCCTGTAAACCAAGCCACCGAGATATTCCCACCAATCCAACAGCAACAACTGGACAATGAGCTGAAGAAAGACGTAACATCTTATGTCATGCCCAGAATGCTGAGTGATGCTCAAAGCTGCGAGTAGCAAATGGTCTCATTGAGGCAAGGCCCACTGCAGCACTTCATGCTGACTCACCACGTGTCAACAGCTCCTGACTCTCCCGCCCGACGATGAGAAAAGCAGGGCACTCTGGGTGGAAGTGCTTTCCCCTTTGCAAGTGAATGAGTTCAGGCAATTCTTTACATAAATGACAAGATTCAAAAGTTCCAAGGCACCAAGGATATAAAGCTTTTTAGAAAATACAGAGAAATGTACAGATTGAAAAAAAGGGAATTAGTTTCCAATGAAGGAATCTATTATTACCGTAACCAGTGTAAATAATTACTGCAGATAGATTACAATCAAAATGCACTTCGAGCAGACTGTGCTGTGTGAGGGAATGTCTGACTGAAGAGCATTCCCGCCGGCACTTGGGGGCTGGCTGGTACATGTGGGTTCTTCTTGGAGCCAGGGAAGCTGAGCATCATTTGTATTTGTAAAATCCTTCTCCACTCTTCTTGCCAAACTTGTTCTCTGCTACCAGTTTATTCATGATGGGGCTGGGCTGAAACAAGGGGTTCTCTGCATCCATTTCATACCACCCTATTGAGAAAAACGAAAAGGGCTTAGGATGAAGTGCTAGGCTTTCTTTTTTTTTTTTTTTTTTTTTTTAATTTTATTTTGTTAGAGAAATTGTGGGTTTGAATGATCATGCATAAAACATATGATTCTCATATAGCTAGGTTTATTTTCATGCCTTGGCATTCCTAGGGCAAGTCTGGAGGCAGAGCTTACAGAGAAGGGGCCACTGAGGCCACCAGGAAGAGGCACAAGGAAAGCTCAGCTCTTGCAGCCACATCGGCCCTCAAGCTCCTCGGGGCCCTAGCTCTATTTCCAGTCCTCTTGTTTAGCCAATCCCTTCCTGATAACCACTAATGTCAGATTTTGGTTTGCCAAAGGTCTGAGAACACAAATAGAACCTGTTAATTTATTAGCGGGACTCCTCAGAGGCACATTTAAACAACTTTCGGAATATACGTTAAAAATCTGAGTATGCTGCTGCTGGTATTTTGCACCCTCAAAAATTCAAAATCTCATGCTTCAACTAGAACCCTCCACACCCCTTCCAAATATATAAGTATTCTTTGTGAAACTTGGCAAGTAGTGAGCTGCATTTGAATTCAGTAGTCCAGCAGCTTTTTTTTTTTTTTAATTCACAGATTTTCATTTGGAAATGTTTGTATCAATTCAGTGAAACTAAATTTTAGAGATGCTGCATATTATTAGTTTGGATATCACTAGTTTATTATTAAAGAGAGACATATATATTATTTACACTATGGAAGATTTTGAAACTTCAGCAGAACGGGTGGCTTCACAGGATGCAATTTCAACAGCGATTTGTTCAGCCCACATACTTCCCAAGAAGGTCACCTTCTCTAAGTAAGAAATAATCCTTGTTGTCTAGATGACTTCAGAGCCTCCACATTCTGGGAGAAGCACTTTATCTCCAACTTTCACACTAACTGGTTGAATCTTTCCACCCTTTCCTTTAGATCCCAAGCCAACAACTACTACTGTTCCTTGCAACACTTTTCCTTGAGATTTTTCTAGAAGTATAATACCTCCTTTGGTTGCAGTTTCAGCTGCACTCTTTCAACCAATACTCAAAGAGGGGAAGAAACTTTCTAAATGCATGCCCTGCCACAGCTCCAGCTGCAGCAGCTTCTACTCTGCTCTCAAGCCACTGCCACCACCACAAGGAGCAGTAAACAATTTTTAATAATTATTTTACCTTCAGAGTCACTATATTAAAATGGGAACTTTTTTCTAAATGGCTGTGTATCACGACTGCAGTGGAGGTTACACAAACCAACACATGATAAAATGATCCACTGTACCAATGTCTGTTTCCTGGGTCTGAGATCATACTATGCTTTTATAAGATGTAACCATTGGAAGAAAATGGGTAAAGGGTACATAAGATCTCTGTGTACTCTAATTTCCAATTCCTGTGAATCTATAATTTTTCAACATAAGTTAAAAAAAAAAAAGAGTTGAGAGAGACTACTTATTCACATTTTCCCTTTCCCTGCCATCTATTAATTTAAAACTTTACGCAGGTAAGGGAGCAGGACTTTGGAAGGTCTGCTAAGACCCCTTATAATTTCTCTTTTAAACAGGCCATATAGTTCACAGTTTAGAGAGATAACCTCAACTCAATAAAAGACAACAAGAATTCCAATTCCTACCATCCACGATAAACTTTGTAGTATCCAGCCCAACATAGTCAAGAAGCTCAAATGGACCCATGGGGTACCCGGCTCCCAACTTCATAGCTGTGTCTATATCTTCTTTGGATGCATCACCTAAGGAGAAAAGAGCAACACTGAGTCACCATCATCTTTTCCACAATTCTTCTATCACTAGATAGTCCCAGAATTTCTAGAGTTTTATATATTTGCACATTCAAAAACCTCCTAGAATCAGGATTTCTGACATTGGTAAGATTTCATCTCAGAAGTACAAGCCAAATAAGTAACAAAATTTTCAAAGCTATTCCACCCATGGGAGGTGAGTTTACATCACTGCTACCTGTTCAGGAGAGAGAAGGCCCCGCAGTCTGGAAATATTAATTACTTTCTAATGACCGGGGATTTTCCAAGTCTGGAATGATACTATATGATAATTTACTAAAATATCACAATAACAGAAATTAAAAATTCCCTAGAAGGGTTCAACAGCACATTGGAGCTGGCAGAAGAAGAATGAGAGAACTTGAAGATACGTCATCCAGTCTGAGGAGCAGAAGAATGAAGAAAAGAAAACAGTGCCTGAGGGACCTACGGAATACCATCAAATGTACCAATATATACACTGTGGAGCATTTCAGGAGAAGAGAGAAAGGAGAGACAGAATATTCAAAGAAATAGTGGCTGAAACCTTCTCAAATTGTATATACACATCCAAAATGCACAATGAACTCCAAAAAGGAGAAACCCAAATAGACCTATTTTGCAGCAAATTATAATCAAATTGCCAAAGGCCAAAGATGAAGAAGAGAATTCTGAAAGAACAAGAGAAGCAACATATCACGTACAAGGGACCCTCAATAAGACTAAGTGCTGATTTCAAATCAGAAACCACAGAGGCAAGAAGGCAGTGGGAGGACATATTTAAACTGCTGAATGCAAAACTGCCAACCAAGAATTCTGTATCTAGCAAAACTGTCTTTCAAAAATGAGGGAGAAATAAAGGCATTCCCATATATACCAAAACTGAGGGACTTCTCACCAATAGACCTGCCCTATAAGAGATACCAACCAATGAGAGTTCTACAGGTTAAAAGGAAGGGACAATAAATAGATCAAAGCCACATGAGGAAGCAAAGATCTCCAGTGAGGGTAACAACAAGGGTAAATAAAAATGCCAGTACTATTGTATTTTTGGTTTGTAACACCACTTTTTACTTCCTACAGTACTGAAAAGGCTAATGTACAAAATGTAATGAGTCTTCAGTGGTTTTGGACTCATAATGTATAAATATGTCATTTGTGACAAGAACTTCATAAAAGTGGGGGGTGGAGGAGTAGAGGAACATAGTTTGTGTATCCTATTTAAGTTAAGGTGGTATCAAAGCAAACAAGACTGCTACAAGTTCAGGATGTTAAATTTAAGCCCCATGGTAACTATAAAGAAAATACTGGAGAATATGCAAGTTTGTAGAGGCAGAAATTAAGAGTACAGGTTGCCAGGGATGGACTGGGACAGGGGAAATGAAGAGTTAATGCAAAACAAGTATAGGGTTTGTCTGGAGTGATGGAAAAGTTTTAGTAATGGAAGGTGGTGAGTGTGCCACAACATAGTGAATATGATTAACTCCACTGAATTGTATGCCTGAGAATGGCTGAGATGGGAAAGTTTATGGTTGTGTATATGTTCCCCCAATAATTTTTTTTTTTTTTTTTTTTTTAAAGAAAGAGCAACTAAAGAGACAATGGCAGTTGGAGGCAATACATGATTCCGGATGAGATATGACAAGGGAGAAGAAAAGGCTCAAAAGGATATTTACTGAAACAAAAAAATCAGAATATAGATTGTAAGCTTTATATCTATGTTAAATTTCTTCAGCTTGATAGCTGCACTTAAGACAGATACATAAGTGAATATCCTTGTTCTCAGGAAGTGCACATGGCAGCATAAAGTATTCAAGGAGCAAGATATATGCAACCTACACTCAAGTGTTCAGAAAACAGACTGATAGATTCAGGCAGATAGATGGACAGAGGGATAGATGGATAGACTGATAGGTGATGGATAGATAAGATCAAATGATACAGCCAATGTGGCAAAATGTTAAAATTGGTTGATCTGGGTATCTTGGGGGACAGGAATATGCTGGAGTTCCTTATATGGAGTTTTTATTTTTGTAAATGTCCTGTAAGTTTAACTGTATTTCAACAAAAAAAGTTTAAAAGTTAGAAGAATAATATTTAAATAAAATGCCTATTTTTCATTGAGAAATAAGCTTTTTTTAAAAAAAAAAAGTTAAGAATTGAGCTTCCTGTTTTTATATGTAAAAAAATTTTTGTCAACTTTCTTGGTTTTACAAGTAATGCATATTCCCCTGGAATCATATTTACATAAAGCCTTTAGTCAAGATAATTGTTTAAAGAAAAGCACAGTGATTTCTGACAAGGGTTTTAAGTGCACTCAAAGGGAAAAAAATAATCTCTTCAACAAACGGTGCTGGGAAAACTGGATATCCACATGCAAAACAATGAAAGTGGACCCCTACCTCACATCATATACAAAAATTAACTCTTAATGGATCAAAGACTTAAATGTAAGAAATAAAACTATGAGACTCCTAGAAGAAAACACAGGGAAATATCTTCAGAGCCTTGTATTTGGTGACGCATTCTTAGACTTTACAGTAAAAGCACAAGAAACAAAAGTGAAAACAGATAAATTGGACTGTGGCAAATTGAGTTACGGATAAAAAAAAAAAAATTTTCTTAATCTTAATCCATTCCTGGGGATGTGAACTGACTGTAAGTAGGACCTTTAGAAGATGTTGTTTTTAGTTAAGGTGTGGGCAACTAAATTACAATGGATCTTAATACTATTTCTGGGGGCCTTATAGAAAAAAGCACAGGGAGAAGCCAGAAGCTGGAAGTCAATGGAACCCAGAAGAGACAGGAGAGGACACTGCCATGTGATAGGAAAGCCAAGGAACCCAAAGACTGCCAGCCATCAACACCAGGAGGAAGCAAACCTTCCAGCCTCTGAAACTATCCACCTTCGCCCATTATGTGGTGTTTGTCATAGCAGCCAGGAAACTAAGACAGGGACCTCATCAAAATTAAAAACTTTTGTGCATCAAAGGACATTATCAAGAAAATGAAAAGACAACCTACAGAATGGGAGAAAATATTTGGAAGCCATATATTTGGTAAAGGTTTAATATTCAGATGATATAAAGAACTCCTACAACTCAACGACAAAAAGATAAACAACCCAATTAAAAAAAAAATGGACCAAGGACCTGAAGAGACACTTCTCCAAAGAAGATCTACAAATGGGCAATAAGTACATGAAAACATGCTCAACACCATTAGCCATTAGAGAAATGCAAATCAAAACCACAATGAGATACACTTCACACCCACTAGAAAAGCTATTATTTGAAAAACAGAAAGAAAAAAAGAGTGTTGGTGAGGATGTAGAGAAATAGGAACCCTCGTGCATTGTTGGTGGAAATGTAAAATGAGGCAGCCTCTATGGAAAACAACTGGGCAATTTCTCACAAAGTACAGAATTACCATATAACCCAGCAATCCCACTTCTAGATATATACCCCAAGGAAGTGAAAGCAAGGACTCAGATAGATAGCTGTATACCAATGTTCATTAGCCACATCTGCCAAAAGGTGGGGGTAACCCAAGTGTTCATCAATGGATAAATGGATAAACAAAATGTGGCATATACACGCAATGGAATATCATTAAGCCAAAAAAAGGAATGAAATCTGATGCATGCGACAACATGGATGAATCCTGAAGACATCATGTTGAATGAAATGAGCCAGAAACAAAAGGACAAAGATTGTATGATCTCACTTATACGAAATAACTAGAACGTGCAAATTCACAGACACAAAAAGATTACAGGGTACCACAGGCAAGTGGGGAGTGGGGAATGGGGAGTTAATGCTTAATGAGTACAGTCTCTATTTGGGGAGATAAAAAAATTGAGGGAATGAAGGATGGTTATGATAGCACAACATTATGAATCTAATTAACACCACTAAATCGTACACCTGAAAGTGGTTAAAATGGGAAATGTTACATTGTATATACACTACCATGATAAAAATTAAAAGAAGGGAGGAAGTAAAAATAGAGAAAAATCCAGATCAGATTTATAATTGCCATGGATGCTTGGGTGTGCTGAATAGACTAAGACAAGGACTGATGTGCTTTTTTCCTTGGAATTTTACCCTTAACATATTGACCTGGGGCCACATGAGGCCTTTACAGAGAACAAACAGTCCCCTTTCTGTGAAATCAGGAACTGGAATATTTTATAACAAATGGCTATCTAGAATTTCCTTCCCAAACATAAAGAAGTGATAAATCATATCAAAGCTAGTTAAAAGGCAGAAGTAGTATTTGAACAGAGGGAAATTTTGTGCCTAAAAATTTGGATTTTTAGGCTCAAGAACAAGAATCACTAGAACAGATATATATTTTTAAGAACACATGAAATACCAAAGTCAAAGGATTTCAAGGCAGTTTAAATTAAATTAAAATACCTCCCAACTACTTTTTATGGGTGACATTATTAGCCCTACACTAATCAGTCAACCAGAAGATCCCGAGAACTGCTATTTGAATTTTAGGCCATAAAAAAGCAAACACAGTAACCTTAACAGGGGGCCTCACTCATTCATTCGACTTTTATTTAATATCTATTACAAACAAGGCATCAGAGACTCAGAGTGAGACAAAGGAAAACAAGATGAGCCCTCAAGGTGCTCAGGACAGAGGAAAAGGCAGATGTGCAAATCAAAAATTTCAACATAACAAATGCTAAACAGTCATGAAGATACACACAGTTCTGTGTGAGCAACAATGGAGCGATTTACTCAGACTGCACTTCAATCAAAGCCACCATGAGGCCTGAGTTCTGAAGGATGAAGAGAATCTCAAGAGCAGGTGGGAAAGGGTATTCCTGGCAGAGAGAACAGCACGAGCAGGGGCAGGGTGAGACAGAGCATGGCTTATTTGGATTGTGGCTCTGCAGCTCCTAAGTGAACTCTGCTCAGAGAATTTCATGGTATTATAACTGCACACTCCTCTCTCATGGCTTAGCAGCTCTTCCCTGTATAATACCCTCAGACATCTTCAAGGCTCAACCTCTTCCTTCAGGTCTCTGTTCCAGTGTTACCCCAGCAGAGAGCTTTCCCCTCCTCCCTATATACAAAAGAGCAACTATCAGGACTTCAGGCCAGGACTTCCCCCATCTCCTTGATTTTACTTCTCCGCTATTATAGACCACGATCTAACATGTTAGGTTAATATTGGCTCATTTATTACGATCTGTCTCCCCACATTACACTATAAGCTCCATGGGGACAGAAATCAGATATGGTTTCAATTCAACTAAAGCTGTTTAGTCAAATCTATATTCAAGGACAGGACAATGAACCCTAGAGCTAGTGGCAAGACTACAACTCCAGATTCAGAGACTCATTTGAGGACTATTTTATTTCAAAAAATAATATGAAGATACAGTATGTCATGTAACAAATCTAAACAGTTTTGCAAAGTCAGCACAACTGTAAAAATTCTGTTCCGAGTATTAAAAAGCAAAAGCAGCAATCAATTCATCATTAAACACATGCAGACAGATGTGCCAAGTATGAGATAAGGGTGATAATATGTTTTACACTAATAATTCCTAAACTTTAGTGTCAAGTACTTCCCTGAGAATCTGACACCCTCTCCATAAAAAAATGCAGAATTTTGCAACAAACTTAGGAGGTTCATGGAACTCCCCTTCCAAGTTAAGAGCCCCTAAAACTTTGGGCAAGACAACAAAGAAAAGCTTCATCAGTGAACTCCCAGATCTTCTTCCTGGCTGCGGACCTGGCACCTGCCCCAGCAAGTTTCTCTAACAGGCTCATCAGCACCACCTGCCAACCATTCTCAGCATCAACCACAAACCAGACTCACGCCAACATGATCAGTAATGTGGCGCCATTCCTCTGTTCATCAACTGTTACTTACCAAATGCCTGTCACATACAAGCACTTTACGGGTATAAATAAGAGGACCCAGACACTGCCCCAGAAAACACAGTGTAGTAGCAGAAGAAAGATCCATGCCATGTCACAGGGAAGTAGTGGCAGTGTCTCAAGAGAGGTTCCAAAGCATTCAAAGAGAGTTATGATGACAGAGATTACAACCAGCCTGGAGCATTAAGGAAACTCAGGTGGGGCCTTGTAAGAAAGCTGGGAAAAAGGTAAGCAGGGCAGATGATGAGAAAAGTGGTCCCCTGGCAAGGGCACTGTGTTTAATGGGTTACCACAGAGCCACTGAGTATGTCCTGAGCAGGCGAGAGACTGGGAGGCAGGTCGTTGCGCCCCCAGGGCCTGCCACCAGCACAGCCCTCCTGAGAAGAGCTAACCATTTGGCCCCACCATCCTGCCAGAGCTGAGTCATTGGGAGTGTGTGTCTGCCAAGGGGTAGCAGTCTACTGTTGGGCATCAGCCAATTCAAAGGCCTGAAGAAAGAGGCTCAGATCACAGGAATCAGTGACTGACCACACCGATCCTCAATTATAGCGTGAATGAATGAGAGCAATAGAGAGAGTGAGGACAGAAGCTGAAGGACACTGAGAAAGAAGGCCCAGCACGGCAGAAGAACGAGACTCAGAGGGCAGTGGACAGTGGGCCCATGAGCCACTATCAGAAGCTGAGGGGAGGTCGGAGGGCTTTGTGGCATTCTGGAAGCTGCCCTGCTGTCCAGGAGGCCTGAGTGGACTGTGGCTGAGAGGATTCTTTGCTCCAAACTCCTACGCATCCTTACGATAAGCCTCCACCCCTCAAAGCAGCATTTACCAATCCGTGTGCATGGAGCCTTTGCACTCCCGGGATATCAACAGTTGTACAGAAAAGTTTCCCCCAGATGAGTTCGGAAATGGTTGGGCTAAACAAAGTCAGAGTGTCTTCACTGCATGACTGACCACACAAAGGCTTTAATATGATGCTGATCCTGAGACTCCCACAGCTGTGTAGGGGTGGGAAGTAGGGGGTATGATACAACATGCAGGGTCTCTGAAACTTCCTTGACAATATGAAGCTTTTTCAGCAAGCACCACAAATGATTAGAGTTCTACAGGATGCCACACGTCAGAAGATATGAGGTAACAGGAGTGTCTGCTGCCTGAAGGAATAGGGAGTTTCTCTGCTGCCTGACTGGAATAGGGAGAGCCGCGACGACAAGGCAGAACAGGAATGGCAAGGAAGCATAAAAAATGACAAGGGAGGCACACCATCTAATTCATTTTATAAAGCTAATATCACCCTGATACCAAAACCAGATAGATACTACAAAAAAGGAAAACTATAGGCCAATCTCCCTAATGAATACAGATGCAAATATCCTAAACAAAATGCTTGCAAATTGAATCCAAAAGCACATTAAGAGAATTACACACCACAACCAAGTGGGGTTCATTCCTAGTATGCAAGGGTGGTTCAACATAAGAAAATCAATTAATGTAATTCAACACATTAGCAAATCCAAAGGGAAAAATCAAATGATCATCTCCATAGACGCTGAAAAAGCATTTGACAAAAGTCAACATCCCTTTTTGATAAACACACTTCAAAAGGTAGGAATTGAGGGAACCTTCCTCAATATGATAAAGGGCATATATGAAAAAACCACAGCCAGCATAGTACTCAACGGTGAGAGACTGAAAGCCTTCCCCCTAAGATTGCGAACGAGACAAGGATACCCACTGTCGCCTCTATTATTCAACATTATGCTAGAAGTTCTAGCCAGAGCAATTCCCCAAAACAAAGATGTAAAAGGTATCCAAATTGGAAAGGAAGAAGTAAAACTGTCATTATTTGCAGATGATATGATCTTGCATTTGGGAAATCCTGAGAATTCACCCACAAAGCTACTTGAGATAATAAACAAATTCAGCAGAGTGGCAGGATATAAGATCAATGCATATAAACCAGTAATGTTCCTATACGCTAGTAATGACCTAACTGAAGAGGCAATCAAAAACACTCCATTCACAATAGCAACCAAAAAAATCGAGTACCCAGGAATAAACTTAACCAAGGACATAAAAGACCTCTACATAGAAAATTACAAAAATTTACTAAAAGAAATAAAAAAAGGACCTAAATAAGTGGAAAAATATTCCATGTTCACGGACAGGAAGACTAAACATTGTTAAGATGTCAATTCTACCCAAACTCATCTACAGATTCAATGCAATCCCAATCCAAATTCCAACAACCTACTTTGCAGACTTGGAAAAGCTAGTTATAAAATTTACTTGGAAGGGAAAGGGGCCTCGAATTGCCAAAGACATCCTAAAAAAAAACGAAGTGGGAGGCCTTACACTTACAGACTTTGAAGCCTACTATAAAGCTACAGTGGTCAAAACAGCATGGTATTGGCATAAAGATAGACATATTGATCAATGGAATCGAACTGCGAGTTCGGAAATTGACTGATTTTTGATAAGGCCCCCAAATCCATTGAACTGAGACAGAACAGTCTCTTCAACAAATGGGGCTGGGAGAACTGGATAGCCATAACCAAAAGAATGAATGAGGACCTTTATACCTCACACCCTATACAAAAATTAACTCAAAGTGGATCAAAGACCTCAATATACGAGACAGTACCATAAAACTCCTAAAAGATAATGCAGGGAAACATCTTCAAGACCTAGTATTAGGATGTCACTTCTTAGACTTTACACCCAAAATAAAAGCAACAAAAGAAAAAAATAGATAAATGGGAACTCCTCAAAATCAAAAGCTTCTGCGCCTGAAAAAACTTTGTCAAAAAGGTGAAGAGGCAGCCAACTCAATGGGAGAAAATATTTGGAAACCATGTATCTGATAAAGAGACTGATATCCTACATATATAAAGAAATCCTCCAACTCAACAATAGTAGTACAAACTGCCCAATTATAATATGGGCAAAAGATAAGAAAAGATATTTTTCTGAAGAGGAAATACAAATGGCTAAAAAACATACAAAAAAAATGTTCATCTTCACTAGCTATTAGGGAAATACAAATCAAAACCACACTGAGATGCCATCTCACACCAATAAGAATGGCTGCCATTAAACAAACAGGAAACAATAAATGCTGGAGAGGATGTGGAGCAATTGGAACTCTTATCCATTGCTGGTGGGAATGTAAAATGGTACAGCCATTCTAGAAGATGGTTTGGCAGTTCCTCAGAAAACTAGTTATCGAGTTATCCTACAGTTGGGCAATTCCACTTCTTCGTATATACCCAGAAGTTCTGAAAGCAGTGACACGAACAGACATTTGTACAAAGATGTTCAAAACAGCATTGTTCACAACTGCCAAGAGATGGAAATAATCCAAGTGTCCTTCAACAGACGAGTGGATGAACAAAATGTGGTATATACATATGATGGAATACTATGCAGCCGTAAGAAGGAACAAGGTCCTGAAACGCACGGCAACATGGATGAACCTTGAAGATATAATGCTGAGTGAAATAAGTCAGACACAAAAGGAGAGATACTGTATGTTACCACTTCTATGAACTCTCTGAACAACATTAAAATCAATGTCTTATAAAGTACTGGGGACCTAGTAATAGACAATAGCTAGCGATGGGGTGTGCCAGTTTAGATATATTATGTCTCCCAAAACACCATATTCTTTGGTGCAGTCTTATGGGGGCAGATGTATTAGTGTTGATTAGGTTGGAACCATTTGATTGTTTCCATGGAGATGTGACCCACTCAACTATGAGTGACACCTTTGATTAGTGTGTGACCTCTTGATTAAATGTTTCCATGGAAATGTGGCTCTGCCCATTCAGCATGGGTCTTTGATTTAATCACTGTTGCTGCAGCTGAGAGACACATTTTGAAGACGGCCGTTGAAAGCTGATGCTGACATTTTGGAGGCGGCCATTTTGAAACACAACCTGGAAGAAAGCAGACACCAGCCACATGCCTTCCCAGCCAACAGAGGTTTTCCGGACACCACTGGCCTTCCTTCGGTGAAGGTATACTTGTACTGATGCCTTAATCTGGACATTTTCATAGCCTTCAGACTATACATTGTAATCAAATAAACCTCCTTTATAAAAGCCAATCTACTTCTGGTATTTTGCAATAACGGCAGCATTAGCAAACCAGAACAGGGGGAATGATAAGCTAATATGCTCAGATATGTTAATGATGGTGAATTCCAAGGTAAGGGAATGGATAGGGGTGACAAATGTTAATGGGATTGTAAGTATCAGAACTGTATTGAAGGTGAATAGGATTGAAAGAGGTTGTTTAAAGGCATGTTTCCCACAGATCAGCACCACAGATACAGATAGGGGCTTGCATGATATACTTCTAAGGTATGACACTAGCACAGAGCGTTGACAACAGAAGGATATATGGGGGGGTGGGGGGGGGGGGTCGGAACGAATGTGGTGGGCCAGAGAGGGAGAATCTCAGATGGCTTTGGGTCTCAAAGTGGAGCTGATGCAGTCAGCTGGCTGTTGAGAGCAGCTGAGTGGCAGGCGAATGGAGACTGGCTGGCGGCGTGCCTCTAAGCACCACTCACCGCTGGCTGCGAGAGAGGGAAGCTGCAAGGTAGCAGGACAGACATGGTAAGAAGCCTGAGGGGCAACATGCGGATCAAGCCCTTACTGTGGCTTGCTGGGAAACAGCATTCCCCCAGCCATGACCATGCTGCTTCTACTCACAGGCTCTGAGAAGGCTGTGGAGAAAGAGGCAGCGGGACCAGCAACGGCAGGCTCTACGGACAGCAGTGCCAAGAGCAAACTAAGAGCACTTCCCACGTGGGGTCAGAAACTGCCCTTCCAGCTTCACCTCACCAGTGGCTAATGATGGAGAGGTACACAGGGAAATCCCCATGTTTAGGATAAGAGGTGAGCAGAAGAAAAGAAAACAGTTTTCAATTTACAATTAGATACATGGTATATTAAAAAATATATCAAAAGTGACAGTACGTTTCAAGGAGAAAAACACCATTAACAGGTGAATCACCCACATGGTACATTCTAAAACACTACATTTTATTTTTTTAAAAAACACAAAACCCTGTCTTTCAAGGTAGAGCAAAAGCTTCATGCTTTTTTTGAGGTGTAATTAGCATATTTGTTGATAGATAAACAGAAGTATTGGTTTGATCTTGGAGCAAAAATCAGGCAACTGCTTCCATAAAACAGGGAAAAGTTTTAATATTTAAAGCAGATTTTGAGGAAGCAAATGAGCTTTCATCTTTCTGCAAGAGCTGGCATAAATGTTTTGTTTCAAAAACGACATTCTCAGGAGCAAGCAATTGTGAATGAGGTAATTGGAAACAATTACCCTTGCTTTTTATCCAGTCCTACCAAGGCTTGTTTGCCTTTCAAGCAGACATGATGGTTATCTTTGCAGAAACAGGGATGGGAAAGGAGGCAGAAGGATGCATGTTATTTTACAGCCTTGGAACATACCCCAAGCCTTGTATTTCTACAATAGGGAAAACCATTCTCTGTCAAGCAACAATTATCGAGGAAAAATTTTTAGCCATCCTTAAGGTTAAAAAAAAGGTATGGCATCATTTAGTAAGGACAGAAACAGAGCTGTTAGAAACAGTCCTCATGTCAGCCTTTTCTCATATTCTCTCCCATCACCCAGCACAAAATTTTAGGACCTTAGGGAACTTTAAAGATCACTTAGTCCAGTGGTTTTTAAATCATTATTATCAGTTTTAAGTAGTTAACCTTTTAACTAAAAGCAGAGATAAAGGATATAAATCCAGGCAGCCGTGTAACTGCTCTGGCTGGGACTGCGGTGGGGGCTCCCAGAGCCTCACTTCAGAGACTTCAGAGAATCCAGTGGACGCTGGGAACACAGGAACAAGGGCACCAGGCTCAAGTGGGGGTGAGGGCCGAGGTCACAGAGCTAGAAAACGTAAGTCTCCTTCCTCTAGTCTGCACCGCCTGCCCCTTCCTACAGATACTGTGCGGTAACTCCCGGAAGACAGCACCAGGAGCTGAGGTTGGCTGCTCACAGCCTGTGTAGGACAGCTACCTCGTTCATGCAGCCTGACTGCTTCCATAAGGTATGGCACCAGCAGACGGTTTACAATAAACCCTGGAGTGTCCTGTTTCAAGAGAGAGAAAAATAAAAGACAAGTGAATTTTCATTAAACTTCATCCTTTGTGAAGTCACCAGATTGCTCCCTTTTGCCCTGGATTATGTTATTCACATCTTATGAAGCTATGCATTTTTGAAATGTGTTTTAAAGTACCAGCACAGCCTTCTTTCTATCTCATGTAACATTTCATCCAACACTCATAATACTTAAAAACAAACAAACAAAAAACAAACAAACAAAAAAAACAGGTGTCTCCACTGTACAGATGCTGAAATAAAGGCTGATGGAGGCAGCAGGGCCACTGGAGACAGGCAGATCTGGGCTCCATTGCTCACATTCTGCCCATGTAACATTCTGAAACTCAATTTCCTCATCTGTGAATTGGGGGGTAACAATTTCTGCAGCAAGTTATTATAAAAATTAAATTAAAAACCATATAAAATGCCATGCACATAGCCTATACTCAACTGGTAGCCCCTTTACTCCTCTCCTCTCTCACACTTCTTTCAGAAATCTAGTACAAATAACACTCCATCTTAAACACAGCTCAAAAGAGTACTACATCCCAGGCTCTATGGGGCCATTCTTTGGCTGCTCGGTGTTTTCTCATGTTCCAACACACGGTTGGGGCCGATTCTCCAATGAATCCTTGGTCCTTCACAGCCTACCAGACCCTCTACTCCTGAGATGATTCCTTGTACTACGTACCTGGTTCATTGCTTTCTCTTCCTATAAAGATGCTTCATCATCTCTCCCAGAGGACTAATGTGGGATTTGGACTTTACCAACTGATCTCTTCTGGGTGCTGGTGGGGAAGGTCAGGTTGGTAATTTTTTTAGTGGTATTCATGTAAAGCTGATTCCCACTAAGTAAATGGCACCCCTCCTTTTGTCAGAAGGCTGTGATCTTCCCAGAGGCAGAACTCCTCACTCTGGCCCTGGGCCTCATACTCAGTTTCTAGCACATACGAAGCACTCAACAAACATCTGGATTAAAGATGACCAGGCTCATGCCTTACTCTTCTATATAACCTGACAACATGTTTGTAAACTGGACAGTAAAAACAACATGACTGTACCTCCTTCAACTCTGGACAAACTGCAACTAGTCCCGACCCCTAAGTCCACAATTCACAGGAGGGCTTTATTGGTTTAACCAAGATTATATTAATGAAACTACGTTGACTTCGTAACTGGGGCAAAAACACTTTTTAATTTCAAAAGATTTATTGTGGAAATTCAGGATAGGATACCTGAGAATGTGAAACATACCATATGCAAGATTAAAAGTCCAAAAACAGTCCAGGAAAAATATATGTTTCAATTATAACAGTTACATCTTCTATATAAAGGGCTCAGAGAGTGCAATAAAGAAAATGCACTAAAACTCACAAAATATTTAAACTCACTAGTAATCTAAGAAACATTCAGTAGAATAAAACATTTTTGACAATAAGATTATCAAGGTTTTTTTTATTATTATAATATTCAATGTTGCTGAGAATACAAAGAGAAAGGTACTTTCATAATATTGATGGGAATGTAAAGAGACAGTCCTTTTATAACACAATTTAATTTTACATAATCATAAATCTTGTACTTTTCATAATCCTTTATTTTATTTAACACTTTATTTATTGTATTTACTATATGCCAGGCGCTGTCCTAAATACTTTATAAATACTAACTTGTTCACTGCTGATAATAACCCTGTGAGACAGGTACTATTATCATCATGAGGACACTGAGGCACAGAGAGGTTAAGTAACATGCCCTAGGTTACACAGCCAGTAAGTGACAGAACCAGAATTTGAACCTAGTCAGGCTGGTTCCAGTGTCTGGGCCCTTAACCTGTACATTACATCCTCCCTGAGACACCTCATTATGAAGAAAGACATATTCCAGGCACATTAGCATCATTTTTCTGTGTCAGAGGTTGGTAAACTATGGTCCTACAGGTCAAATCCAGGCCACGAGCTGTCTTTGTAAATAAAGCTTTACTGGAGCACAGCCATGTTCATCTCCTTGTGTATTGTCTGTGGCTGCTTTCATACTACACTACATAACGGAGTAGTTGCAACAGAAACCACATGGCCCACAAAGCCTAAATATTTACTATCCAGCTCTTTAAAGAAAAAGTTTGCTAACCCTTATTCTATGTGGTTGCCACATTTTGTCTGGATGCCTCATCAAGAGTCTGAAAAACTGACCCAGAATGCCCAAAGGTAGCACACAGAGAGAGGATTTTAGAATGATGTAACAAGAGCAATTTGTTCAGAGAGTTCCTTATCCCCCAGCTGCTGTAGCCACTATGACATAACAGCTCTTCACCCTCTATGAATTAATGATTTTGCTGAAGATAATCACTGGCCTTCTCACTTCCTTCTTTTAAAAATCAGCTCCTTATTTGCTACACACTAATTCTTTCCAACACTGTTACTACTTACTTCCACTAACAAAGCATAATGGGGTAAGAAAGTGCAACCATAGCATGCAGTTACTAATATAATTTTTTAAACCAGATTTCAAAACACTAAAATAAACAAAAAATGGGTGTCTAAAGAAATGAGGCTCCCTACTAACAAACTTCTCTCTTAGACTGGGCAGACCAGCATGTACATAAGTCTGTTCTCTTTGGCTACGGAGGTCCAACAGTTGCCTTTTTCAGATAAGTTGTGAACAATATGATTTTACATGGATTAATGTAATACTATGGTCTCAAACGAGAATGTTTTAGAAAGCAAAAGGATACCATGAGAAGAACCATAACGATATAAAACATCATGGTCAAAAAATAGATGGCTTATTTGAAAAAATTAGTAATGGTGTGGCATTTCTTGACACAACTGCCTCTACGGAAAAACTGCAAAACCACACAGAAGTGTAGTCCTTAGGTTTCTGACAGAGAACTAAAGCAAACAGAGACAATGAAGGAAATCAAAATGAAGTAGTTATCATTTTAGTAATTGGGATGACTTAACATGTAACTGAATCTCCTAAGAAAGGGGAAAAAAAAAAGCCAAATGGAGGTCAAGCATAATTCCCAGTCAACTAAGCTTCTTAACGAAAAACAAAACAGAAACAGAATGCAACAGTCCACTGAGAAACAACTTCATTAACACTCTGGGGCAGGGTGGTCTCTTCCCCACTTCTATTATTTCCTTAAAACATCTGACACCTTCTTTCTGAAAGTGAAGCAGGGATGCATGTGCCCGCTGGGCCCAGTGTGCCCTAGGAAAGCCATCAGGCACACACGTGTCCATCAGGCTGCACCTGACACACAGGGTTCTGCTGCTAATGGGGGTAACTGAAACCACTTATCAAAATGCAGCCATTTATCAATGAAATAAACTAGGGCCCAGAGATAAGTCCCAAGTCCTTTGTTCAGCTGAATTCAGGCCTGGGCTTTGTTTGGATAACGCATTATCCACCTGCTGGCCTCAAGTATGGCTAAGCAGTCTGCTTTCCCTGCCAACAAAGTGGAACGGAGGCTGCATCTGCAGCCTGATCTTTACAGCACACCAGCCAGTGTGCAGCCAACAGTGCCTTGTCTCTCGCACGATTCTACTGAAGAGGAATGCTACTGGGAATGAGTCAGGTTCCAAGGAAGATCACCTCCTTCCCAAACTAAAGATACTCTACCTTGCAAGAAACAGGATGCTTTCCCAGAGTTTTGCTAAAGTCTAACAGAGATTCAAAGGTCTTCTGGCTGGTCATAGGTGTTTTAATGACCTGGAAATGCAAAGCAAAGAAGAATTACAACTTAGGAGTCAGTAAACAACCTCCAAAGAACTTTCCAAGGATATATCAATCAAAAGGGACCATGAAGACAACAAAAATAATTTCAGTTTCAGGATAGAAGTAGAGATCCCAAGTCAGAAACAAAATGTTAACCAAAATGTCCATTTTAAGACAAGGGAGCACTACAGACTATAAAAATTGAAGGCTTCAAATAAATTCTATATTATGTGTGTGTGGAGGAGAGTTTTACAGGCTTTGTAGTTGATATACTGTTTGGTTCAAATCCCAATCCCACCACTTGCTGGCTGTGTGACCCTGGGCATGTTTATTGAAATTGAAATCACATTGAAATTACTCTACCCACCTCAAGGCGTTGAAGTAAGGATGAAATCAGATTGGGGCAAAGCACTAAGCGCAGCTCCTAGGAGGTATGAAGTGTTCTGTAAATGCTGGCTTTTGTTATTGTTTTAGTTGCTATTGTTAATTTTGTCAGGAAGGTAAATGGAAATCTAGTGGAGTAGGATGACTATCTTTAAGGTACTCTGTAAGGAAGGAATCAAAAAGGAAAGGCCTAACTTCTGCTTTTGTTCTTATCTCTCAGATTATCATTGCTCAAAGAAACCACAGACCATGGAGCCCCACCCTCTTCTGTTATACATGAAGAGAAGGAAAAATAAACTGATTTGCCAAAGTCACAGGTCTCTTGGACTCCTATATGAGTGTTCCTTCCATGACTTCAACCTCACCTGTACAGATGCCTGAAAGCATAGTAGGCCCTTTTTGGTTCAGAATAGAGGAAGGCTTTAATTTACAGCCAATATGGGCCCACAGCCAGAGCCTGCTGTTGCCCAGGCACCTCAGGAAGGCTCCCTGCAGCCCTGCCAACCTTCTGAAACTTGCGATGCCAAGGGTACAACTGCGAGTCCTGTTCAAAGCAGTCCATTGGGATCGTGGGAGGCAGCACCAAGCATAGAGCCTGCAGTCAGCCCCCAATACACAGTGACAGAATTCATGTCAAGAAATCTGATTTTGATAAATGGAGAGAGCCCCAAGTGACTTTAAACTTAAAATAGACTGAAAGACAGACAGACAGATAAGCCAGACAGACAGACAGATATAATACAAGCACCAGTAAGAAACTTCAACCAGAGTCAAAGCAACAGGCTTGGCTTCTATGTCAGATTGTTTATGTGATCTCAGGCAAGTCAAATCAACCCTCCCTGTCGTATTCTCTAACATGAAATAGGGATAATAATACTTGACACTCGTTAGAGAGCTGGATGTCTTAATGAGCTACTGTCTGTAAAAGGATGAAAGATGCTATATAAAAGCAGAGATTATCATTCATGTTTTAATGTGAACACAGACTGGGGTGTGGTGGTATGTTATGAAACTAGCAAAGCAAATGAGTAAAAACGGAATAAAGCACCATGAAAATGGAGATGGGGAGTGGGAAGAGATAGACCAGAAACTGTTCTGTAGGTATCAAAAATCAAATAGCAATCCTAGAGTTTGTTCAAAAGGATATCTAAAAAGCTTCCATCAGAACCACATAAACTGAACTAGGACAAAGGCCATTAATTGCAATGTTTAAAAATAATTTGTTAGTTAAAAGGAGTCAATAGTAAAGACTTTTTAAATTTAAACAGGAGGAATGCATGGTTTTCATTCAGTAAATATCAATGTGCTACAGTAAATCGTCTGTGTATAGTTCTAAGGTAAGAGTCTGAAAAACAAATAAGTTCAGTCCCAAGTAAAGGAAAGGCGCCACGCAGCTTATACAATTCATTTTGGTACTTACCATCGGTGTCACATATGCAAGAGTAAAAATTAAAGAGTAAAAATTGAATGGAGAGAATGCTTTTACAGAACACTTTTCCAGAAAATAATGATAACATTTGCCAAGCATTAGCTGTTAAAAACCAAAGTGCTAATTTCCAAAGACAAAGGCAGACATCAGATAAATATAGTGGATAACATTAGAGTTTGAAATAAATCTACACAATTAGTCTTTATCTCAAAACATGTATGTGCATGACACAACTAAAGAAACTAACTAGTCCTTAAGTACTGAAATGTTGTAAATTCCATTCAACTTTTTTGCTTTTCATGTATCAGGTCTATATGCTGTTTTTCCTATTCTCTGTACCCCTCCCTTGGCATTCTTCAACTTCCTCAAAAACAGCCAAGGGAACGAGAGTAAATGTGAAGAAGCTGAGGGCCAACGTTAGTAGAACAGAAAAATTCCAATTGCAAGATGGGTCAGAGCTGTAATTTAAGGAAACAATAGTCACTGTTAAACTAGAAGCTAATGCTTATGCTGTTGGGGCAAGGAGGAGATAAAGGAAGGAAAAGGGGGCTGCAGGAGAAGGTGGCAGGGAAGAAGACACATCCCAATTCCCACTCCTGGAGAGAGGCCAAGGCCCAGTCTCCGGAGGCTGCCTGGCTCCTGGTCATCCACATGCCAGCATCCCCCACACTTCGCACGGCAATAACTCCTCAACCTCAGAACAAATGCTACTTTAATAGCGGCTGCTCCTCAGGCCCTGTAATTAGCCCCCTGTAAAAGGCAAGTTGACACATTTCAGCTGCAAACTGTCTATTGTGACTCCATATCCCTCCCACCCTGGTCTCCAAGCAATCAAACAGATGCAGCCCTCCACCTCTTGGTCAGGCGGGGAGGTTCAAGGCTATTGGGAGCTGCTTTTGATAGCTCTGATCACAACAGCCAGGAGATGTGCCTGATGTGGGGACAGCATGAAGGCATGGTTTTGTGGGGCCAGAATCACCCCAGGCAGGAATGGAGGACGGGGCAGAAGAGTCGCTCCTATGTAAAGCCAGACCTAATAGGAATTCCATTCACAGCCTGGAACAAAGTGACCCTCAGGGAGAATACAAAGCTGAGTGGTTCTCCCCCTGTGGGCTCATCCAGCAAGTGGTCTTTAGCTCTGTATTCCCAGTCGGATGCCTCTCTCAGCAGGCCTGGCACAAATAAGTAAACATTCCACAAAGTTAACAGCCCTCCTGGACATCACTGGGCGAAACACAGGGCTGCAGAAGAAACAAAAACAGGTGCCTTCCTATATACTGGGTGTTCTTCTTTCCTTTGGCTCTGAAAGGACAGACTACAGAGCAAGAAAAACACATGCACAAGGATAACCTTCGACCCACCCATCAAAACCAATCTGATACAATCCCCTGGTGGGAGGGCCAGAGTGACACAGAAAAGCAAGGTGAGGAAGACAGCAGAGCAAGCAGACATGCACAGCAGACAACCACTGACCTCCACGAGTTTCATTATGGGTACTGGGTTGAAGAAATGGAGCCCAGCAAATCGGTCTTGTCTGGTGGTTGCATTGGCTATGCTTGTGATTTGCAAAGAGGAAGTGTTGCTGGCAAAGATTGTGTGTCTGTGGAGAGAAAAATGGTGGGGTATCAAAATCAGTCCCATCTTTGGAAACAGTCAGGATGAGTCTCAGGTAGAATGGACTTGCTTACTGCCCAGATCTGTTGTCCAGAGAAAACACACATCTTCAAACAAGAGGCTGAAAATCAAGTGACCTCAGCTTAATTGAAATTTTGAAATTTTAGATTAAGTAATTTAAAAGTTACCTGTTCCAAAGGCATATTTAATCTTTGCCAATCTTTCCTTAAATTTAGGGAGCAAAATTTCTCCTGTCTACATGCATTAAATAATTCTCACAGTCTATAAGAAGAAAAGGAAGCAGTTCATAGATCAAGCTACTTAACAAACTTCAGTTACAAAATAAAAACTCTAAGTCACCAAAGACTAATGATGGAAAGAAGAATGTACCATGAACACCCAAATAAATAAAAACTGTAAATAAACACTTAAAATACTTGACTCCTCAACAAGAAACATTGATAGTAAACATGAATTAAGATCCTTCTCCTCCAAGTGATAAGCTTTACTTTTCCAGTGGACAGAAATCAAAGAGAAAACAGAAAGAAACCAACAACATCCAAACAATATTTAGGTTAAACAGGTAATTCAGGGAAAGAAAAGATACATGTACATACATAAATGTAGTTCAAGGACTTCTGCTTACAAAATTTGCTGAAAAAGCAGTACCATTTTCTCATGTGCATAAAATATGAAATTATTAATTTAAAGGAATCCACATGGACTCAAATCAAATTTAACTTTTAAGACAACAGTAAAGTGGGTTGCCAAAAGGCTAACAAGCTAATCTTTAAACAAAGGCCAAGTCTTGTAGGCTTTCCTATGGCACCACCTTGTGGATAAAAGTATACAAAGCTGCCAAATGCTAATTAAGACCATAGTGGTCTGGTCATAATGCAGGAAGGGGGTGGTCCCTTACTGACCAGATTCAGGGAGTCCTGCTATCAAAAAGGCAATACTACAATCTTCCTGAATTCAGGGGTCTGCTGGGAGGAAAGGAGGAAGGGAGGGGAAAAGAAATAAGTAACTTGGAAAGACGAGAGAAAATGAGAGAACCACTGTGGTTAGTAGGTAGGTGGGTAGGGTAACAGATGGATGGATGGATGGATGGATGGATGGATGGATGGATGGATGGATGGATGACTACCACCAGACTCAGGGAACTACTTAAGAGAAGATCCATCCATGTCATCAGCTCAGGAAAGTGCTTCACTTTCAAAGCATTGCAACACCCACCTCTCTCAAATTAGTTCTAAGTTAGCCAATTTAATGGCAAGAGAGGGGTGTTTTTTCTTTTTTTAAAAATATATATTTTTAAGGTTTTGCACTTTAGGTTTCAAAGTTATTTGCTTTTTGGTCAACAGAGAAAATAATATAAGCTACTTCCCCTCCCCTCCCATTACAGAAGGTAATAAAAAAGATCCTCTGCCACCAAGAACATGGCAGGTGTGTGGCTGACACAAGCAGTCTCTTGAGCATTCTGAGGGATTCTGAAGTGAAAAGCCTACAAGGGCGCTAGGGATGGCCTCGGCCCAAGGGTATGCTAGCAGCTGCTCCACACTTCCCAACTATGGGAATGCACAACTATCCGATGATACTGTGAACCACCGATTCCACACTTTGGATGGACTGAAGGATACGTGAACATAAGTCAATAAAACTGCTTAAAAAGGGGGGGGAGGAGAAAAGGCTGTTTCAAAGATTAATACTACACCATAATGTGGTACCTTTTATAGGATATTTGAAGGTCAACTTGCCTGAAAAAAGGGGACACGAAGGCACTGACTGGAGGGCACATTCCCGGTGATGTGCCACTGAGGCCCAGGTATAGCCAGTCCAGGGCACATCTAACACAGTCTATCAGAAGGGGAAATGTCTGGAGACCGCTACCTCTCCCACTTGGCCACTTTTCCTCAACTCTGAGTGTTTACTTCTTTAAAACCCACTTACAGAAAGGCTTCCTGGAGCCTACCCTCGTTCTCTCTCCCAAGCACCAGGTCCCAGTGGCTGCCACGGTCCGGCTGGCTCTGCTCCTACCAGTGTGTTTTATATTAAACACAAGAGACTTCCTTACCTTCTAACCAGAAAATACCTTCTCACATTTTCCTGGGAACACCTCACTCTTGAACTATCTTGTTTTTTCCCCTTTATGACAGACCCCAGATATCAAAAGGATTACTTTTCTCTTAAATGTACCAAAAGAAAAGTGACAGCACAAGCACGATGATCATTAGAAACTCCCCAGAGGAGATGTTTATCTGGTGCAGGATCTATATTTTCTGTGACTCACTACATGATCTAACTTGTACAGTCAGTTTGTTTGAACACCATAGATGCAGGGAGCAGTGAATGGGAAGTAGGATTTGGTGCGTTGTCTGGCTGGGGTGAAATCCCGACACATCTCAGAGTGATATAGGCAGAGAGTGTAAATGTATTTGTGCCCCCCCACCCCAAGGAGCTGGGGAGAAATGCGTAAGTATTGGACTTCCCCACCTGGGCTATTGCTGATTTCCCAGCAAACACTGAGAACTGCCAATTTAGTGGGTCGAGCCCTCGATCTGGGGCTTTCCCTTGTGAGACTAGTTGCTGCAAGGGGGAGGCTAAGCCCACTTATAATTGTGCCTAGGAGTTCCCCCCAGAGAGCCTCTTTGTTGCTCAGATGTGGCCCCCTCTCTAAGCCCACCTGGCAGGTGAACTCACAGCCCTCCCCTCTATGTGGGACGTGCTCCCAGGGGTGTGAATCCCCCTGGCAGTGTGGGAAATGATTCCTGGAGATGAGCTTGGACCCAGCACTGTGGGATTGAGAGGATCTTCTTGAACAAAAGGGAGCAGAGAGATGAAGCAAAGTAGGGTTCCAGTGGCTGAGAGATTTCAAACAGAGTCTAGAGGTCACTCTGGAGGGTATTCCTATGTGCTATACAGATATCACCTTTTAATCTTTAGTGTGTTAGAATAGGTAGAGGGAAATACCTGAAGCCGTCAAACTGCAACCCAGTGACCCTGAATCTTGAAGATGACTGTATAACTATACAGATTACATAGTGTGACTGTGTGACTGTAAACCTTATGGTTTGCACTCCCTTTATCCAGTAAATGGACAGGTAAGTGGAAAAATGAGGACAAAAATTAGATGATGAATAGGGTAGGATGGAAAGATTGAGGTGCTTTTTGTGTTTATTTTAAATTTGGAGTAAGGAAAAGGTTCAAAAATTGATTCTGGTGATGAACACACAATTGTATGATGGTGCTGTGAATTCACTGCACACTGTGGATGACTGTAGGGTATGTGAATACATCTCAATTAAACTGTATTAAAAAAAGTAAATGAACAATGAGGGGAAGAGGGGAATGAGATGTTTAGGATATTCCTTTTTATTTTAATTTTCATTTTATTTTTTGCAGTAATGAAAATGTTCAAAGTTTGATTATGGTGATGAAAGCACAACTATACAACGATACTGTGAATAACTGCACAATTTTAATGACTGTATGTTATGTGATTATATCTCAATAAAAACTTCATTAAAAAAAAAAAAAGAAAGAAACCCTGCAGGCCTCAGTATTGAGAAGACAAGAGGGTATAGTGATGGGGACCGCAACAGACAGAAAGCCCACACTTTGTGGTAAGTGGAGAGCCAGGCCTCAGCTCTGGCCGACTGTGGGCCTCCGGTAATTACACATTTGTACTTCCTGCACTGGTGCTAGGGAAGTAGTGTTCTTTTCCAGGGTGCAATTGTTTAATCAGAGCTTCCAATGGAATTTTACCATTTGAAGATATCTTTTTCCATTATAGGATCTGACTTTAAAACTTAGCAGCAAATTCTCTCTATAAAATTTAAAACAAAACAAAACAACTTAGCACACTTTAAATGACAGAGGTGACCTAAAATGTAAACACAGAGTGCAGAAAGGATGGCTGAAGGTCACACTTACGATGTGCCTACTGTGGACTATACCCTTTCACACACCCCATCTCTGTAGCTTATATACACTCAGATAAAAGAGCCTAGGACAGTGCCTGACACACAGAAGCACCCAGGAAATGTGGGCAAAAGGTACTATGAACCCTATTTACAAACAGAGAAACTTAACTCTTAGAGAGTTAAAACTGGGAAGATCTTGGAAATGATTTATCCCAAAGCCCTCAACTCAGATTATATATAGATGATCAAAATGAGGCCCAGAAAGCTTCACAACTTGTCCAAGGTCACAGAGTGAAGTGGTGGGAGGCTGCTACCAACCCCAGGCCTTTAAACTCTCATCCTAACACTCCTTCCATTACCCCACGTGGACACGAGGGTAGCCAAGCCTAACACTGGTTACTGGGAAATGAGCCAACACTTGAAGAAAGGCCAAACTGGCTAACAAAACACCCTTCCCTGGGCTGGGTGTTCTATTACCTTAGAGGGCTCCCTGCTGTTGGAGCCAACCTCCCTACCAAGAGAATCTTCTGCTTTTGTCAGATATTACTGCAGCCCCTAGATGCCAGTGAGATGCACATGAGCCTGCTGATCTCGGCAGAGTGATTTACAGGTGACAGGAAGAAAGGTCTCTTCTCTTTGTCAGGGGGACAGGGGCTCTCTGGCTCTGAGGTGTGACATTCCAGCAGACTGGTGTATAAATGTCTCTGTAGCCACTGCTCACTGGTGGCCACCTGAGAATTACTTTTGTCATATGTTATTCTGACTTTCAGTTCCAACCAAGGGTGATATGTGGCCAAGTTAGCCACAAGGACAGTAGGAATGCATCAGTCAGGTGTCATAACGGTTCAAAGTCACTAGTCAAGCACCACCTGAGGCTCAGGATTCTCAGGCGAGCTGCAGCGTCCTGCATGCACATGCTGCTAACACTGCACAGAGTCCTGAGTGCCAGGCACTCTGTACCTGACCTAGCTATGGTTGGCTCTCCTCTCCCCGCTCCCTTGCCAGGAAGCCTGATAAGAATTTAACATTTCTTTAATAGTCCCAAGTGGTGTTAGATTTAACCCAAATAGAACTCTAAACAGTAGAATCCTGGGGAAACTTTATAGACCAAAAGGCATTCCCTTCCATTATGCAACTCCATCAGTTCTACCTCAAAAAAGCGGAAACACAAAGCTGCTCCGAGGTTCCCTGGCAGACATTTAAAGACATGCCCAAGCCTTCAGCATAGAATGGCCCATGACTTAGACACTGCAAGTGACATACAACCTTGTCCCTGGATGGTCCCCTTCATTTTACTATAGGAAATTCCTCCCAAGGGTCAGATCAGAGCAGCTCATGCCCCAGGGAGTAAATCAGAGCAAAGGAGACAGTACCGGTTCTTTTAAAAACAGCTTCAGGATGGTAGAAAGAGAGGTGGACTTAGCGTTTCAAGACCTCTTACTGGCAGGAGGCGATAAATGAGGAGAAAAGCCTGAGCCCTGGGTAGGGAGACCTCAGAACCCAACAAGAGCATGCAGGGGTCACGTACTCAGCAGCAAATTTGTCCAGCCTCTTGAAGAGCTCATTCTTCGCCGTCAGATTCTCTACGATGGCCTCCACCACCAGGTCCGTGCTGTGGACGACTGACGCTGCGTCTGTGCTGGTCGAAATGCTGTTCAGGGTTTTCTGGACAAATTCATCACCAGCCTAAAGCAGTGAGAAGAAAGAGAACAGTCATCGGTCTTACCTGAAAGTGGCGTGCAATCTGCTGCTAAGGCAGAAGAAAAGAGGAGGGTAGGATAGACGAACACACCCCAGACACAACCATTATGCTTCCTGAAATTCTGAGAAATAAAACTCCCAACGTTTCTGCTTAGGGGCAATGGCATCTCAATATACTTCTAGACACCAGGCAAGCATCTGCCTATGAACAGTCCCAACCCCTGGCTATCGCCACCCTGGCTTAACCATGACCCTTCAAGTCCTTGGCCAACTCTGGTCCCATTACAAGACCGTCAATTTGCAGCGCCTGTATTGGTGTGCTACAGCTGCTCTCATGGTTCCCATGACGCCTGCGGTGCGTCCTTCCAGAGGCCCACAGCCTCTGTCCACAGTTGACAATTGGCACATGTTTGCAGAGTAAACAGGTGAAACCTGCAGGATATCTCAGCTCAGACTCACTCCACAACTCCAACCTTCAGCCCAGGGCTCTTAAAATCCCACCTGTCTGGAACCTCCGCACAACAATCCCTGAACAGGGGCCCCTATAGACTAGGAATACGGGAAACAGGGGAGGGTGATCTTAATCTGCCTGTAATTTTTAGTGGTTGGATTTCTTCAGGGAGAGGGTCTAAACCATGGATACCCTAGGCAAAAAAAAAAAAAAAAGGTAAAAAAAACCACAATCTATTTGCACACTGCCTGCACACTGAGAGAGAAATTTCATCCAAGCCTCAAGGAAATAAAAAACAAATTTAACAAAGTATATAAAAATTCACTTGGGTGATTTTTTTCTGTATTTCTACTTAATTGCAAAGTCCTAAGTGAAAGTGCCATGGAAAAGCAACAAGATTCAGTGAGCAACAGTGAGTAAACCAGTTACCAACCTTCTAAGAGTTTCTCAAGTTCTTGTGCCTCTTCCTCTGGAAAATGAGGAAGATTCATCTGTGTTTTCTTCCATAGCATATAACAAATGGGCATAAGAAACTATCTAAGCAATCAAAACTTTCTATCTAAATAGAATGTTTACTATATCATTCTTTTTAACTTGCAAATACAAAAATTATCTTCCTGTATTGCCCTCTTAGATCTTTATAACAAAATAGGTATTCTTCAACCCCAAGTTCTCAGTGGACAGAAATTTTCTCCTCAGCCTCAACTCCCACCCAATGATATGTTTATTTACTTCTCAACTCTTGTCTAATTAGACCCCCTGAACATTTAGCATTTAGTTAAATTATAGGTCCACAGTTGCAGGGAAATGAGTTTTATACAAACCAATCAAAATTAAAAAGGCAAGCAAATATCAGAACCCCCTCACAAATGTGAAGAGGTCAGAGGACTGGTCTTGAGGACACTGATAACAAGAAATTACCTTGGGATCTTCTGCAAACTTCTTCTTGGCCACTTTCCTAAGGCTTTCCTCAATTCCTTTTTTGGATTTTGCCAGGATGTCCTCCGTCTGATCCACCAACACTACTGTGTGGCCAGTTGCTGCAGCGACCTAGAGCAAAAAGAAGAAGAGTTTTGTTTTGTTTTATTTCAAAGGAAAACAAAACACTTCTAAAAAATAAAAAAATAGAAAACGGTACAGGAGTTCCATAGTCCACATGAACTCTTCCACCGTTTGATTCAAAATACTGAGTGAACATGGTAACAGCCAATATTAACTAAACAACGTACTTTTTGCCGGGCACTGTCGTAAACCCTGTATATGGATTACGAGTTCTCCCAACAACTTTCTAAGGTTAAGTAAGAAGCTTCCCCATAGGCACACACTGCTAAGCAGCAGGGCTAGGCTCTGAATCAAGGTGGTCCAGATCTGGAGCCCCTGCTCTAACTCCTTCCTTGCACTGACTCTAATGCTACATCATCCAATATGAGACCCAACAACCACAGGTGGCTCTTTAAATTAACTGAAATTAAGCAAAACTAAACATTCAGTTCTTCGGTCGCACTAGACATATTTCAGGTGCTCAAGAGCCCACTCCTGGAGTGTCCCCCCCATCCCACCATCCGTTTTCATTAGAGCTGGAATATCCCATGCAACTTGGCTCCCTGGCCCTTCCCCACTGCAGTCCTTAAATCAGCAGCAGGTAAAACCGCAAATGCTCTAATGGTAGCAAAAAGACTCCCGTCCCCAAAGGCTATTTTGTGACAGGCTCCCACAAAAGTGAAGTCTTTGGCACTCATCCAATTTAGGACAGCATTTCCCCTCCCTTCAATACACCCAACTTGGCTGAGGAAGGAATCCTGGGGTACACAGAAAGTTGAATAAAGCTGCCCCAAGTTCGCAGGGAGCCACCTTAATTTAGCCACAGTGACAAGAAAATCCCCATTTCATCACAATTTGCCAATAGATTCATCAAGGACGGTGGAATAGGCAGTGAGGCTAAAAATAGGTAATGAGGTAATCTTATAGGCAGGATGTTATAAATGAATCCGTTCAATCCAGAAACAAGAAGGCATGTGTAACCTAATACAAACATAAATAACCTACAAGGCCAGCCCAACAGCCAGGCCCTTTAAGACTGGGGTCTGAGAAGCCCCGTGCAGTAACACTGCCCTAGACCTTTGTGGCACCAACAGTGCCCAGGAGAGGGACAGGTGAGCTGGAATGAACCTGCCCAGTAAAGAACAAGGAGACGAGAAAGTAATAAAACAGTCCTAAACCACCACTGTAATGTGAGATTTCTGAGGCCAGTCCACTAAAACTCAAAGAAGCAGAAAACCAGAGGAAAAGAAACAAAAAATAAAAGAGCAAACCCCAAAGACAAAGAGGTTCAAATCCCAAAGTAGTATTTCCAAAGAACACATTTTCAAATGGTAAGACAGGTTTTAAGTGGAAGCTAATTACAACTGCACCTTCTAATAGACTCTCCCATGGCTCCTCCCCAGACAGCAGTAGAAAGGGAACCAAGAAAAGGAAACACTGCCTGACATTCAGAGTAGGGCAATGGAGTAACAGGGATTTTACCTTGATAAAAGGACAGAGGGGAACAGCAAACCTGCACTGTCAGCACAGCACAATCAAAAGAAAACACTGTGCCAAAGGCAGAACACCCAGCAACCCAGACCCAGGATTCTCCCTAAGTGCCAAAATGCCAAGGCCAGTATTGCCAACCACTCAAATCACTTGAAACAAACTCAAATCTGCAACTCAGTGAAATCAAAGTAAAGAAGCAGAAGTAAATTTAGAAGCTATGCAGCAAAGAGTTAACACAGCAGACCTGAGGCTGCTAGCTTTGCAAGGCCTGCTTGCAAGGTTGGCCCTTGGTTGGTGTCTGGGAACTTGGATTTGGAGAGGGTTCCCACCAGTCTCTGGTAAGGGCAGCTGGCTGTCCCTAAACTGTGCAAACAATGTGGTTTTATGCTGAACACATGCTTTCCTTCCGGGAGCCTAGAATTTGGGTACATGCCAGGCAGAGGGTACCTACCTGATTATAGCCCCCCAATAAAATCCCTGGGCATCAAGTCTCTAATGAGCTTCCCTGGAGACAACATTTCATACATGTTGTCACAACTCATGGCTGCGAAAATTAAGTGCATCCTATGTGGCTCCACTGGGAGAGGACCTTGGAAGCTTGCACCCGGTTTCCACCAGACTTTGCCCCATATATCCTTTCTCTTTGTTGATTTGGCTTTGTACCCTGTCACTGTTATAAATCATAACTGTGAGTATAACTGTATGCTGAGTCCTGTGAGCCCTGCTAGTGAATCCCCAAACCTGGGGGTTGGTCTTGGGGATTCCCAACACAGAAACAAAGAAAATAAATCTCAAATTCCAGTTGGCGCTGATGATGAAACTGGCACACTGGGGAGCAGGAGATGACAAGGAGGATGGTGATGGCTGACAGGATACAATGTTTGCAGGGTTGGGACAAGCAGAGGTGCTGGCTCAAGACCTTCCATTTTTGTTTTGGCTCCTGTTTGACAGTCCCTCTGGAATGACACAAGTCATTTTCACTTTGATCCTCTTAACCTCTGACCTAGATCACCCCTTGAATAGGCCAAACAGGATTCCTCCAATTCCCACCTGCTTCTTAGGTCCCAATCCACTCCCTCACCCCTCACTTAACCTCCAGAAGTATCACTCAGGCTTTTGCCCTTCAAGGAGGCTGAGGAAAAGTTCAAGTACATTTGGCAGAAGACAGCGCCAAGGCTGACGGAAGAGAGACAAAGAAATACAACCAGGGTAGGGCTACCCTTTTACTTGGGGACTTGAGAAAACATGAAAATAAATATTTTTTTAAAAAAAAAACAATATTATAAGGTCCATATGTGGAGTGTCAGGCACAATAAAAATTGCCACAAATTTAGCCTAGCTGAAAAACCTGTCAGCCAGCAGATCTCAGAAGGCTGGATAAAAGGAGAACACCCAAAATGGCCCAACATCTGAAAAAATACAGTATCAACCCTTTAGGTGGGGTGGACAGGCAAGGGACATGGTATCAGGTCTTTTTTCTAGGTAGCTACTTTCAAAGTTGTTCACAAGCATGCTTGATTTTGATACGTCACTCGGCATTTCTGGCTGTGTTGCAGATAAGTCATAATGCTGTCTTCATGATTACTATTTTTTGAAGCTATAAGCAGAACCAAACCAAGAAAGGAAGTACCCTCAAATATTCAAGTCTACCAAGAGAGACATGCACACTTATGAAAACAGTAAAATTCAACCAAGAAAGCATTTTCCGCCTAAATGCTGATTCTTCTCTCTCATCCAAAGTCCTCAGATAAACTCCCACCCACATGAGGAAGACACTGGGCCCATTTGGGCATGACTCTGCTTAATCCTGGCACGTGAATGAGCACACCAGAGACAACACATATATGCACACTGGACAAAACGCGGCTATTAAATTAAGGCTCTCTAGGCAACGCTCCAGGGGGGCAAAGTGTACATGTCAAATGACCATGTCAGTGTGACTGAGTGTATAAAATGTTTGTTTATTTTCCCATTTCAACCAGAAGACACAGGAGGAGCAAGGAGGGGACAAATCTAATAGAAAGGGGAAAAAAGAGATGTTCTTTCCCAGCATGTTGCTAACTGATCACATTACCATTTAGCAAGACTTCCCTTAGCCCCACACCGCCTCTTCAGTCTGAAGAGGCTGCATTCTTGTGGGAACTTTAGCTCAATTTTTCTCCCTACCTCAATCAAATAACTGAAGCATTTTCTGCACTTTTGAACTCTCAAGGTGCCCAAACTTGCATTTCTGGTCTAGAAAGAAGGCAACAATTCTATTTTCCAATCGATTATGTGTGAAAGGTTTTTTTTTGTTTTGTTGCTAGTCTCCTTTTTCTTTATTAGATAATTTGTGGGTTTACAGAATAATCATGCATAAATAAAGGATGCCTATATACCACTATATACTGGTGTAGAACATTTGTTAACAATTGATAAAGGCACATGTTTATAATTGTACTACTAACTATATAGTCCATAGTTTAACTTAGGGTTCACTGTTTGTATAGTAATAGAGTTCCATGGATTTTTTTTTTTTTTTTTTAATCTTCATGTTTTTAAGAAAACACTTTCCACTTCAGGAAATCTTGTACTATGGATAATGCAAAAACATAGATAGAAAGAACAATTCTCTTTAAACCCAAAGTACATATAGTAAGGTCTGAATGGAGAAAATACAGGTGAAATAGAGAAATTTTAATTCTCGTTGGAATATTTTTCCATTTTATTTTGAAGCTCTGTGGTACAGGTCAGAATTTACTGCATAGCAATAAACTACCATTACAGCCTGAATTCAAATGATTCATGTTATAGCAGTATTTTCACTTCACCCATCTGCAGAGAACAACCCAAATAAATGCTCAAGTTCCTTGCGTTCATTTTTTGCAGTCGAAAGGTTGACAACTTCTTGAGGGCAAATTCATCTTTGCAAACCCCAATGCCCGGCCCACAGTGAGCATTCAATGCATATTTGTTGAATGAACAAACCACTCCTAGCCAACCACCTGGTGGTACATATTAGATGCTAAATAAAATATTCACAAGACCACTGGTCCAGTGTTCTTTGATTCTATTCATCTACTCTAAATGGTATGAGGTAGGGGTCCACCTTCATTCTTTTGCATATGGAGATCCAGTTTTCCCAGCCCCATTAATTGAAGAGACTATTCTTTCCCAAATGAGTGCACTTGGCACCCCTGTCAAAATCACTTGCCCATAGATGTGAGGGTTTATTTCTCAAGTATTAATTTGATTCCACTGGTCTGTATGTCTTTTCTTGTACCAGTAGCATGCTGTTTTGATTACTGTAGCTTTGTAATAAGTTTTAAAATCAAGAAGTGTGAGTCCTCCAACTTCATTCTTTTTTCAAGATGGCTTTAGCTATTGGGGTCCCTTACTCTCCCATATAAATTTGATGATTTTCTTTTCCATTTATGCAAATAAGGCTCTTGGAATTTTTTTCTACTTTTAGCAAAGGATTCGCTAACCCCCAAAAAGCAAAATTCAGAAAATAGCCACCCACTGCAAGAACAGTTCCATAATAAAACATTAAAAAATCATCCTCTCCCCTCTTCCCGAGGTAAGCTCCTTTATGTATATCACATTTTAGAATACACTGATGCCCAGAAATACCCTGTGTAAAGGACACACGGCACTTGTCAAATGAGTTCCCACTTTCTGGTACACCTGTTTTTCTGTAGCTTCCCCCTTATAATAGAAATTTATTACAAAATTCTCTTTTCTTTATAGCAAAATATATTTTAAACCCCTCCTTCCACTCTTCCCACTTCAGCTGGAAAGTAGAGAATTGATCCCACACAAGCTGTGGTTAAAACACTGAATGATGAAGAATAGACGGGTTACTCTAAGTTCTTCAGTTATATACATAGGCATTTACAGAGAAAGTTGAATCTCAAGTTCTGTTGCTCTCCAAAATGGCTAACAGAAGAGAGGATTTGATTAGGACAGCTAAAAAGCTGAGCTATTCTATGATGGAGCAAAACAAGCTTTTTCTCAACCATCAATGATACTTAATACTTGTTGATCACAAACCCCGAAATGATATTCCAGTCCCAAATAAAGAATATATTTCAGAGAGAACCATCAGAGTGCTGAGATAAATGAACAGAACAGAAAGCTGGTGAAGACACAGAATAAAGAACCCCAAGAAATTTTTAGTGCCATTTTCATTTAACAAGCCTGTAGTACAGTAACCTAAGGACCCCGGCTGTGATCACACTAGGATGTTTTTATGGAATTGCTGCAGGAAAACAGCATTAGCAGATAGATGGCTCACTGATGGAGCAAGCAGCTCCAGCACCAACTTCCTGGAGAGACTTAAGGCTGGGGAGTGTAGCAGATACTTCTTGCCAGGTGGGAGCTCTTTGGTGAAGAGCCCTTAAGGGAAGTTTTCTGGCTTCCTCTTCCAGGATGGTTGGAAGGACCATCACACTGTCTCCATCCTTCCAACCAATAGGGGTAGAAACCTTCTTTTCTGCCATAAGCTAGAGAGAAACTACTCTGAGAATCTCATCAAAGTTCCTTCCAGTGGCAGCTGGATAGAGGATAGACAGCTTCAGTTTCCTATCAGGACCAAAAATAAACACCACATGAGCTGTCACAGGCATGCCCTGTCTGTCCTTCTCTACTGGGCCCAGCATTCTGAACAAGATGGCAAGGTCCCAACTCCTATCATCAATGATGGGAAAAGGTAATGTTTCTACGAGCGCATCACCATTGTATGCACTGATGTCCTTGCTCCAGGAAAGATGGGCCTCAACACTATCTATTGAAAGGGCAAACTTAACATTCCTCTTGGCAAATTCTGCTGCCAGCTTTGCAGCTCTGCCAAGATCCCTAGTGCACACTGGGGTAAAGACCAAGGGAGAGAGAAGAGAATGCCCCATGGTGGTACTGGCCTCGAAACTGGGGGTCTCACCCCCGAGAAGCAAAACTCCAGGCATGGCGACAGCAGTGACCCAGGAGGGTGAGGAGACGCAGCTGTCATAGCCACCAGCCAGCCAGCTCTACAGAGAGTGGCTCTCGGAATTTTGATTGAGATTGAGTTGAATCTATAAACTGCTTAGGGTAAAACTGATATCTTAACAATATTTACTTTTCTAATCCATGAACACGGAATGAAGCTAAGAACAAAAGTAAGAAATTCTATGTTTCTCCTGAAAGCAAACTTACTGGGGTTTACAAATACCCTTTGGACAGTGAGGAAGCCTGTTTATCAGTTTGGGGGCAAAAAAAAAATTAATAATAATAAAAAATAAAAAAATAAAGCAAGGGTTATTATAAAATGCTTTCCATCAAACGGTCAAAGGTCACAAAGAACTTGGCTTCTCAGGTAAGGTCTTTTGATCCCCAACCCCTAGTACCTGTCTCCTAGGGATGGGTGGAAACTGCCATTTAAAGCACCATGCTGTGTACTTTGTGCGTTCGTTCCCTCATTGAATATTACCTACTGTGATGGTTTGAATCTGTATGTACAGCAGAAAAACATGTTCGTAAATCTAATCCATTCCTGTGGGTGTAAACCCAAATTGAGCAGGTTCTTTTGATGAGACTACTTCAGTTAAGGTGTGACCCACCTCAATCAGGATGGGTCTTAATCCTATTACTGGAGTCCTTTATAGACAGAAGCAAGACACTGAAATCAGTAAAACCCGGAAGAGAAGGGAAGAACCAGCAGACACCACCATGTGCCTTGCCACATGGCAGAGGAACCAACGATCACTGGCAGCTGGTCTTTGGGAAGAAAGCATCTCCTTAATGTGGACATTTTCCCAGCCTCAAAACCATAAGCAAATAAATTTCTATTGTTTAAACCAACCTATTGTATGGAATATGCTTATGCAGAAAGCACTGGCTTGATGATGCCTTGATTTGGACATTTTCCTGGCCTAAAAACCATAAATAAATTCCTATTGTTTAACATTGTATGGTATTTGCTTAAACAGCCTAGGAAACCAAAACACCTACTATTGACTAACACCTGCATTGTGCCTGTTGCAGGTCCTGGATAAAGTGGTGAACAAAACAAACCCTTGCTCCAGAGAGCTTTCACTCTACATAAAGTATCTCATTTGAGTCTCATAATAGCCTTTGGGGGAGGGGTATTATTCTCATTGTAACAATAAGCAAACTGAAAGTCTGAGATGTGACTAGGATTTGAAGCTAGGGCTCTCTGCTTCCAGAAGCTCGTGTGCTGTTCTTGACCCCTGCTTTAGAGCCCAAAAGGCAAAAGGCGTGGCTGAGTCTGCGGGGGTACAGCCTGAGAAAGTACTGAGCTGGACAAGCCAGTTCTGCCGACTGTGAGGTAGGAAACCTTCCTTCACCTCTGCAGGCTATAGCCTTACCTATAAAAAGGGAGCAATAGGGTTGCCAGGAGGATTAAATAAATTAATACAGGTTAAAGACCTAGAACAGTGCCTAGCACATCACAATAGCTTTATTTTTTTTTATCCTAGGCACTCTTCCTTCTTCTGCAATATCAAGCTTTTGCTCTTACACCTTCTGATCTCAGGACTTGTGTTGCCCTTCCAGTTTTTATTTTCAGATTTTCCTTTCTGTCTCCTTCCATTTTTACAAACAGACTGGAATCTCCCTGCTTTTAAAAAGAAGGAAGGCAACTAAGACAAAAAAAACTGCGTAATGATTCAGTGTTCACGGTCCTTTGTTGGATTCTATCTTATCTGTTGCAACCCCTTCCTCTAGCTTGATTGCTTTCCTGATCTTTGGGGATGTCTAGGCAGTAACCACCCTGACTTGTCCATGTTGAGGGGGGCTGTTGACATCATGGGGAGGGGGGACGCATTCTTGAGGAAGCTGTTGCCTCTGGGTTTTGGAACTTGTCAGGCATGAGAACACTGGAGGATCTGAGTTTCTGAAGGATAGACTTGATGAGTGAGATTTTTGTGGAGTCTCGGATGGGGACGAGGGTATTCTCTGGGGTTTTGGGGACTACTTTTGATTTACGTTTGTCATGCTGTGAAAAGGCTATTTTAATTTTGTTTTATATACCCAGAGAGCAGTCTATCAGGGTCCCAACAAAAAGCAGTGGATAGATTACCAAATTTTGCTCTTGTTGACCTTGCACTTTCACCTCTGTAAATAAGGCCTTGATGTTGTCAAATGAAATGGTCAGTCTCTCTGCTTCTTTTTTAACTAAACAAATACACAGCATAAGCAACCCTGAATACTGGTTCATATTTCTGGATTTCTATCTTTTTCTAGAGCTTGGCTCAGTATTTCCTCACTTTATTAAACAAAGACAAACAAGAAATATTTGTCATGAATGTGGAAAATAAAAAGAAAGAACACAAAAAAAGAAAAAAAAAAGGAGGAGGGAAAAAAAAACTCTTAACAACTGATGCTGCCTTCATGTCACCTTCTTAGTGACATAGTACTATGCGAAGCACAGATTCTGGAGCCAGACATCCTAGGTTCAAACCCTGGCTTAAGCCATGTATTGTGTAACTTTGGGCAAGTTACGTAGCCTCTGTCTCAGTTTCCTTATCTGTAGTAAGGGATAACAACAGTTTCCATCCCATAGCACTGTTGTGAGGCTTAAACAAGATGTCTTTAAAGTGCTTAGACCACAGAAACAGTGCTCAATACTTGTCATCTACTACTCTATTCGTAACACTTAGTGCTTCCACTTGCTCCCAAGCCACTCAATTCCTTAACCCTAGCAATGTGATGCAGCTTCCTCTTCCACCACCACTCCTGTATAAAATGACAGATAAGTTAGCAATGATCTTCTAATTGCTAAAGCTAAAGCCTGTTATTGGGCTTCATCTACTTCTCCACAGCTCTGCACGCTGCCAACCAGGGGTTCCTTTTTGAAACTCTGTCTTCAATTTCTTATTCCTCTGTTCCTTTTTAGGTATATTAACTGACTTTCTTGATGTTCTCTGCTTCCATACAGAGGTATCCTTCAAAGTTCTGCTTTCAATACTCTTTTCTTCTGTCTCTATATATTTTCCTTCCAGAATCTTAATCATTCCCCCAAATTCAACTGTACTTGAAACCAACATATTCTGTCCTAAGCTATAGGAATCACCTTGTCCCTAAAACCAGTTCTCCTTGAACTTTATTAATGGTACCATGTGGAGTCACAATTTCCAGGGAAATACTTTTTCTTAACCCCTACCTCTAAACACTGACCAAAGAAACTCTATTCATTCTTCAAGGCTCATTTCAAATGCCATCCTCTCCATGAAGCCTTATTGTCAAAATGAACATAATCTTTATCTGTTTTGAAACCTCAGAGAGTCAGATTTTTCCTGCTTTTATTGCAGAACTATACACTTTAGTTATTTGGGTCTTTGTCTAATCGCTGCTCTTAGATTTAAAATTCTCTAATGGCAGATAATGATTCCATCTTTGTATCCCCTTATGCATGGTAGTCTTCTGATAAATAATGGCTAAATAAGAAATTCTTTGATGTGTAGTAAGCCTGAGTCTGTACTCTTCCCCTGCCACACCATACCTCTACCTCCTTCCTGCTATGTCACGATTCCATGCCTTTGCCAGGAAGTTGCTTCACCCTCATCACTGCTTGGAGGGCTCCAATTCATCCTTAATAGCTGAACACAGAGACTCTCTCATTTTTAGTGAAACATCTCCCAGACCTAGCAGAGGTAGCACTTCTTCTGTGGTCTTCTACTGATTTACAGATACAGTAGATCTTTCATGCAAAGGATGCCAAATAATGGAAGAAACAGAATGTGGCGCTGGTGTGAGCCAACAGCTACCAACAATGTGGCTCAATCCTCAGTACGTGAACACAACAGAGAAACCAAACATGAAGTCACTGTTTTTCCAAGCTGGCGGAATACAGAGCTCTAGGACTTGGTTTGTCCCCCAGGGAAGCTAGTAAACAGCCAGAAACTGTCTGAAACAACTCTTTGGGGGAGTTCCAGAGACAAGAACAACACTGTACATGATGCAGGGAAGACCAACAGGAAGAGACTGAAACACCGAGGTGAAATCTGTGATTACATCTCTCCATCCTGCAGAGGCCAGTGCCCATCCCCCTCTGGGGCAGCAGGTTGCCTTGGATGCCACTCCCTGGCTGCAAATAGTCCTTTCTCCCTGGAATAGGGGTGGGGGGACATGGCTGGACACCAATTGCAGCTTTTGACAAGCAAACTGGAGTGCTGGATTCCAGCTCCCAGAACAGCTACAGATTCAACCCGCCTAGGACAGACAGAAGCTGGCAGCCTCCATTTCAACCCTACCCCTGGGAGGGGTGGAAGTGGGGCTGATTGAGAGACACAGTAACTTCTCAGGGCAGAAGGGCCAGAGATCTGAAGGGCAGCTCTTCCCCAAGAAAAAAGGGGAGGAGGGCAAGCCTGGGCACTGCCTACAGCTTTTGATTAGCAATTTAGGAGTGTTCAATTCCAGCTCCCATAACTGCTACAGATACAACCTGCCCAGGACAGAAAACTGCTGGCAGCCTCCATTTCAACCCCACCATTGGCAAGGGCAGAAGTGGGGCTGATTGAGAGACACAGTAACTTCTTGGGGAGGCAGGGGCCAGGTTGCTGAACAGTGGCTTTTCCAAAAAGAAAAGGGGGGGGGGGGGCTCAGCCCAGTACAGTTTGCAGCTGTTGTTTAGAGAATTCAGATCCCAGAGCCTGGGATCTGAGCAACAGATTCAACCCACTCCAGCCAAAAGTTGATGGCAGCCTTTATCTCAACCAAGTCCCTGGCAGGAGAAGAGCTGGTTGAGAATTAAAGGCAAAGCATCATTTTAGGACTGCGGAGAATAGGAGGCAGAGGTGTACTATCTGCTTGGCAAGCCAGAAAAGCACAGAATCGGGGAGACGTTACAGAGAAGACTGACATCCTTCCGGATCTCCTCCCTGGGACACTTCAGAACTTATCTACAATGCCATAATGGGTCCCTGGGCCTGTTCTGAATGGAAAAAACTGACTTTGGAAGGTCCTCTCCAGGGTGACCCTCCTCCCAAAATTAGCCCTCCAGGAAAAAGCAGGTAGTGATAATGAAAGGAGGGTTAAAAACCTATAGAGGCAAATCAAAACTAAACAGAACAGCCTCTCTGCCGCTCTTTGCTTCAGAGAAGATGGCAGCGCAGCCGCCCAAGTCCGTGCTGTTTGTATGTTTGGGTAACATTTGTCGATCACCCATTGCAGAAGCAGTTTT